>NW_026652299.1:11994103-12364623 GCF_009828535.3 Hylobates moloch
CACACACACACACACACACACACACACACACACACACACACACACACCCTAATTGGCCCTGGCAGAATTGGAGCAAAAATATCCATCACATAGATAACCTGTGGAGAAAGTAAAAAGTAGACTTTAGATCTTTGAGCCCCCAAAACTTGCTTTCTTACACAAATCCGACAAGACTGAATGATGACTGTAATGGGCAGCCTTTCCTGTTTTAATTCAGCAATTCCCTCTTTAAATTATGTATTAATAATTGCTTAAGTTCAGTGACTGAATTGAACCAATTCTACACATGGAAATGAAAGTGTCAGGGCTAATGGAGGAAGATGACTCTCCTCTTAAGCTTATACCAAGTGTAGGATCTATAGCCATATGCCAGAATAAGTGGTCATGTTGATATCATGGGAGGAATTACAATGGTCGTTCCTTTGTTTAAACCATGTGGGTGTTGTTAAATAGACCAGACCATATGGTAAATGGACAAAAAAGATCTCAGCATTCTTTCTCGAGTTGATGCAGATGGAGGCTTTGGAGCAGTTCCAAGAGGGTGATTGATGACTGTACCATAACCTCCCTTATTACTATCTAATTCCTTTCCACTTTTTTGCAAGAAAACAAACAAGAACAGAAGATGAACACTATAGCAAATAACCTTAAAATGACAGTTGTTGGCTGCAAATGTATTAGAGCTATCTTGATTCTTTAGGAAATATTTGGGGAGAGAGGTGTTGCTTTTCCTTTCGATTTTTAATATAATTTTAATATATATTTATACAGAGAGGTTAGGTCAGGGGAGAGAGCTAAAGGAGGCAATCAAAATACCTAAAGAAAAAAAAATCCTTGATGACGAGATTTTGTCTGTTGGATAATAGATGGTCCAAGAATATTCTAGTGATATAATCTAGCACTCATTGCTGCTCAATAGCTATCAAAGTCTTCATTGTATTGAGATAAAATATTTATGAAAGATTTCTTGAATATATTACAATAAATAATTTCTCTAGATTCTCTAAAATTTCTCTAGACACTCTAAAATAATCTACACTTGAACTTTTGTAGACCAATAAATAACTGTACATCTGGATTGCATGGAATTGCTTTTGCAACCTTCCCATTCTGCCCCTGCTATCACTACTACCACCACATTGCCAGGGTGCTCTGCTTCTACTGAATTATGTTTTGGTAGCTTGCCCTTAGTCTATATGAGGAAGCTTGATAAAATACTTATATCTACTGTGAGGACATTGTTCACAGTGCTAATTGTGACTATTCTTGAGAAACAAAAGTCTTTGATGAAAGTATCAAGAAAAATGTTGTCTGTGTTGAGTCACTCGTTTGTGTTTATATTTTGGATGGTATGTATTAGGTAATATATTTTATTTTCCATTTTTGTATGACCTACTAAAAAACCTTGGAACCAACTTTGATGTCAACCTGTAACAAATATAAAGAAATTATTTCACTTACTTTAAATTTTATTTCATTTTCTTTCCAGTGATCTTCTTCTAGTACAAGTGATAATAAAAATACGTTAATATTTAAAATAAGATAAACTGCTTGTATTGATAAAGAAAATAATCAGTGTGCTATGCAGATAAAAGGAGAAAATCCACTACTTTCTCACTGTACAACTTTCTACCTGTGCTTCAACCATAGCACCATAAGAGATCATCTTGCATAGTAGTAAAGAAATATGCCTAGAATTGGACAGGATTTTGATTTCCAGTTCTTGATTTTTAGCTATATTATCTTGGATATGTGTTTCAATCTCTTTAAGGTTCATTTTCTATAAAATATATATTACAGTCACATCTACTTTATAATAAAATGAGAATTTGATAAAGTGAGATTTCTAAAAGAAATATTTTAGTGTCTCCATCCATTATACATATA
Source organism: Hylobates moloch (assembly GCF_009828535.3). Taxonomy (NCBI): domain Eukaryota; kingdom Metazoa; phylum Chordata; class Mammalia; order Primates; family Hylobatidae; genus Hylobates; species Hylobates moloch. Next base: position 11,995,991 of record NW_026652299.1, read on the forward strand.
TTTAACACAGTGATATATACATATGATATATATTTAAATATATATATAAGATACATATATAATGAACCAAAATAATAGAATATCCCATCCTAAAATATGCTACTTTAGCATAAGAATTATTTTAAGCTGAAAGCAACTGTGGAAAAGCAATCTCTCTGTTCTTTTCCTATCTTCTAAAAGCAAAAATTCAATTTTCCTTGTGAAAGTCTTGTCTTCTCTCTTACCAGGAAGGGAAGACAACCTTTATTCCTGGAGGTGAAAATGGCACCAAGATGAGTTTGCACAAACTTAATCATGCTAAACAATCCTTATCTTCCATTTGTTTGCCCCATATATTTTATCTTTCCACAAGCTATTACCCCTAGAAGCCCAAACCTTCTTTTCTTTTATCTTGTCGCTTCTCCTCAATGTGTTGTCTTTTGTTAAAATGGTATGTAGGCCTGCAAATTTAACCATTTCTTTGGATCTTCATTTCTTTTCTATGAAGGCATATGTGCAAATAAAAATAAAAGTATTAACATTCAATGAAAAAGAATGCCTTTTCTCCTGCCAATCCTTCTTTTTGTAGTCTAATTTGCAAGCCCCAGTGGTGACCCTAAGTGGGTAGAATAATAATTCCTCCCTTACAATAGGATGTTATAATTGTGTAATAATTATTCAATAAATGATAGCTTTGCTATAGTATTTTCATTTCTCGTAAATGTTGCTCTTTATGCTTGAGCTTTAAGTGGCATTACATATGTAGAATCTATTCCCAGCTTTTTGAGGAGTTTCCAAAGGAAGGAGAGACTGTGTTGGTAGCCAATTGTATACTCAATGTGATAGGAGGAGTTGTATGAGAAAAACACAAATTATGAGGTCAAGTAATTTTGGAAAATAATGCACAAAAGTAAAAATAATTGATTAAATTTTTTTAGTGCTTTTAATATGCTAATATACACATAAATTCTTCAAACCAAGGGCATAGAATATACCCTTTAACAAACTTATTTTACCATTTTACCATTTTTCTAAATCTTCCTAAGATCATTTGGGGAACTAGATTTCTGGAACACCAATTTTGGGAAGTATTGTGCTGTGCTAGAATTTCTCCTCTAATGTCCCTACTAAAGTGCTTGAAATTCTTTTTTTTTTTTGAGCTAAGTCTTTAATTGAAGAATCAATAAATCAAATCTAGGCAATATCAAAACTTTTAGGCCACAAAGTAAAATTACCTGAGCTTTTTATAAGCACCCACCTAGAAGAAAACAAGGACTCAGACAGTTGGAAAGATATCATTAGTGATACATGTCATAGTGAAAAGAACAAATCCAAACTGAGGAACCACAGAAGTCATAACACAGCACCACGGAACCATGGGAAGGAGGTGATGGAAAAGGGAAAAAGCAAGGAAGAAAAGCAGTAGGTAGGAGTGGCTTGGGAAAACTTTATTATGCTGACCACTGTTGGCTCAACGGCAGATGAGAAAGTGACTGTACCATATATTAGATAGTAATAGAAGTGTTAAATGCAGTCTCCCTCAGTAACCATGAGAGATTGGTTCCAGGACCCCTGCAGATATCAAAATTGCAGATGTTCAAGTCCCTTACATAAAGCAGCAGAGTATTTGCACATAACCTATGCACACCTTTTCATATACATTAAATTATCTCTAGATTACTTATAATACCTAATAAAATGTAAATGCTGTGAATAGTTGTTATATTGTATAGTTTTTAAAATTCACATTTTTATTATTGTATTTTCATTGTTTTGTTTTCTAAATATTTTTTACCAAAGCTTGGTTGAATCCACAAATATGGAATCCATGAATACAAAAGGCCAACTGTCCTTTTTTGTAAGAGTTCCTTTTTCCACAAAATGAGGCATGATTTTAGTTTTAACTATGGATGTTAGGTGAAGAGTGAGGTGTAAAAGATACCTGTAGGTAAATCAATAGTTCTTACTGTCTGCTGTACATCATCATGATGTAGTGCACTCAGTAAAAGAATCAATGTGTGGCTCCAGTCTAAACCAATTAAATCAGAATCTTCAAAGATAAGTCCAGGATATTGGTAATTTTTAAAGCTTCTTAGAGATTTTAATATGTAGCCAGAATCAGAACCATTGCTTTAGAGCAAAGGCCAGTCAGGCAACAGTAGAGAGTAAAGAAGGATAGTTTCTTTGAGGTAGCACTGAGAAGTGAAGTACTTTTCTCTCCGCCAAAAGTACGCCCACGATTTACAAATGCCCACTCAGGGGTAGAGAGAATTAGAAAATGTTTCTGATTTATTTCGTAACACTTTATCTAGCTATACCTTTCTTTTATTCTCTCGTCATGTTGCCAAAGGCCATTTCTCTGTGGACATGAACCATCTTTAATCCCACACTCCACACTTAGGAATCCTATTGACCCTGAGACTAGTTGATGGGAAGAAGATGGAATTTCTCACTAGAGTTTTCTCACTATATTTGTGCGAGTCATCTTTTTTGAAGGAAGAATAAAGCTGATTATAAAATAGCTTCAGGGCCAGGCGCAGTGACTTACGCCTGTAATCCCAGCACTTTGGGAAGCCAAGGCAGGCAGATCACCTGGGTCGGGAGTTCGAGACCAGCCTGACCAACACGGAGAAATTCCATCTCTACTAAAAACACAAAATTAGCCAGGCATGGTGGTGCATGCCTGTAATCCCAGCTACTTGGGAGGCTGAAGCAGGAGAATCGCTTGGACCAGGGAGGCGGAGGTTGCGGTGAGCTGAGATCGCACTACTGCACTCCAGCCTGGGTGACAGAGCAAGACTCCGTCTCAAAAAAAAAAAAAAAGGCTTCAGTTCGGTTTCAAATATTGGTGAATTTCTCTTCCCTGCTTCAGCTTATGTTTAAATATCAGCTGAGAGATTCTAGAAGAAATGATGAATTCGAGGATGGTATTTAAGCAATGTTGACTAAGGATAGTAGGCACATCAAAGAGAAAACGAACACCTGTCAGAGATAGGACCTATTTGAAAGTGTACCTAAGGCTCACACAATGGCTGATTTCATGATGGTAGGGTATTTTAGTGAGATTCACATGACTCATTTACTTGCAACGTGGAATATTGATCCTTCTGTGTAAATTCACCTTCCTCCAATGAACTTCCTCCAGTGAAATGGTTGCTTCACTTCTCAGACAATCCAAGGGGAAAGGGAAAAAAAATCCAATAGCTAAAGGCAATGCAGTAACCTGTATTGTGATGACAGTCTTATGCCTGTCATTTAGATAAATGTTGCTGTGCTAGAAAAGAAGAAAAAAAAAGCCTTTCAAAGTTATTCTTTTCAGCCAATCATAGCTGAATCTTTTTTTTTTTTAACCAATGAGTGGAACACAACAAGGACATAACTATGCATAGTCACATTACTGAAAATTTTAAATCAAGGAAGCATTTTTTTCATTTCAAATAGCATAAAAACTTTAGACAGGCAGAATATAATTACTCCAACATACATCAATACAGATCACTAAAATTTTACACCAAGCCTTTCTATTCTTCCCCTGACTATGAGAATGCAAGCATTTCACTTGGAGAAATGGCAGGGTAGTCAGGGGAGGTGAGGAGGAATGGAAAGAATGTCATTCACTATAAATACTGTATTCATTAAGATTAAGAACCCTTTTACTTAATATTAACATAAATGACATTCAAGTACAGCATGACTCCTGTGATTTTTTTCTGAATAGCCAAAATAACACAGATGCTCTAGTGATTTGTTTTTCTGTGTTAGAACTATTTCTGCATCTTCTATCATACATGTGACCCCCATAGTGTCTTTGAGGCAAAGTGGCATGTTCTTTTGCATTAACAAGATGTGTCCAACTAAACAATTTCATTAGTATTTTTCCATACAGTTAAAATAATATTTCTGTCGTGTCTCCTCATTTTTCTGTCTTAGCATAATTATCTATTTTATCTGACTAACAGGACAAACCCAACAACAGAATAGCTGTAATTATTAGTAATAAACTTGTGTCTGTTAACAAAATGAAACACATTAAAGGGGAGAGAAGCATATTGATCCAATTATATCTCCATATGTCATTTAAAACACTAAAATGGGACAAATTTATTCAGAAATATTTATTAAGAGGCTATGATGTATCTCATACCATTTTAAGTCCTGATTCCAGAGTAGAGAACAAAACTGAACAGAAATTCTTTCCCTTTTGAAATTTACATTCTGGTAATATCTTTGTAAATGGGAGATAAAAAGGAATGGAGGATAACAGGTCTCAAGACAATTGTCAAAGTTAAAGGTATAACGCTGTAAATATAATTTCCGCATCATACATGGTAATAGTATTAATAACAGTCTATGTTTACTCAGTACTTACTATGGGCCATGAATTTCTCATTAATGGAATCTTTTAAGAAAAGCTGCTCAATGTCTCTTTTGAGTTTTATAGTTTAATTATTTCAATTTTACAGATGAGAAAATTGAGAGTTTCAGTAATTTCCCCACAGGCGCGCAACTAAGAAGTGGTAAAGCTGGAACCCACACATGCAGACTGAAGATCTGTGTTCTTCACCATTTGGCTTTTGGTGCCTTCATTCTACACAAAGACCCAAAACTAGATATAAAGCCCAGAATTTCAATGTTGAACCAGTGTTTCTACCTGTAGTGTTAGATCTTAGCTATTTTTTATACTAATATAAAAATTATTCCTTCTTAAAAATCTTAGAACAGGTGAGGATTTGGACAACTAGATGAAGAAACCATATCTTCTACCCTAGAGCATCAAAGAATTGTCCAAATCAGTGTCATTATTTTATGAAATTCAACAATATAACAGAGAACACAAACTCCTTACACCACTTAGTGTCATAAGGAATGGGTTAACTGTATCTTTTCATTATTAGTCTACTTACAATACAAATATTGAGATTGTGATCTAAAATTGATTAGTATTTATATTGCCAATTTTCACCTAGAATGGTTTATCTTCCAAGTCACAGTGTTTCATGATTTTCATTGTATTCTTTCTTCCTTCTATCTGCTTGCAGTAGAAAGAAAGTTGTAGAAAGAAATTTATAGAATGATTAAGATTCATGTAATCAATGGCCTTTACCAGGCAGCCCTGCTGTTATCCAATTCTAGTATTTATCTCAAAGTAAGGTCCATTCCATTCTTCCTAGCTGGAATTCCAAACATTTCCCATACTTTTTTGGTTCCCAATCTAATTTTTATTATTCTTGTTCTCCCAGAATAACATTAATTGACATGATTTAACATAAATTGCTTCAATCACACTCTATGTATTTCAAAAATGTTTTTGTATTTTTATTTTAATTTCTATATTTTTAAACATGCCACTTTGCATACTCTTCCAACTCTTTTCAATTATGTTTTCCAACAACACCTTATATTTTTCTTGATGTTCTTGCCACAAAGTCATCTTTCCTTTTTCATTTTTCTGCAGTTTATCATTCATAGATTCTTTACTCCTTGGCCTAAGACACAGCACCTTTTGGAATCGAACTTCTCTATGCTTTTAAAATATCCTTTTTCCTGACTCAACTTCACTTCCTAATTACTTGCCATTTACTGCTGAGTAATTCAAAACAGGAATCTGTTTCACCGTTGTTTCACAATATACCCACACACCACACAGTCTGGAAAAACTCAGCTGATAATGATCTCTTAGAAGCAACTAGTGACTCCCCAATAGATATATTCATGACTTTACTTTTTAAAATTATAGAATATATTCATGACTTTAGTTAATAAATTATAAAATGTCACCCTTTACCTTTTCCTGTCTTAATAACTGTATTCATCCAATTTTTTTTCATACTTTTAAGAATATTCTTTTGTAGATGCCTTTGTTGCTTCTTCCTCTAATTGCTTTTTAAGGTTAAGTTCCCTCACTATTTGAATATCACCTTTCTCTACTTTTGCTTAGCACTTTGCCTTTGATAGTATCATGTAAGGTCAGAGTTTTAATTTTGACTTTTAAGTTGATGGCGACTCCTAAGTTCATATCTTTAAGCTTGATTCCTAACTAGCTTTTAAACATCTGAGTGTAAGCATTCTGCCAGTTCCACTCTCACAGCCTGGAAGTAACCTCAGTAATGCCTTTTCCAAGTCTGCTACTGTGCCTTTACTAAGGTTTGAGTCACCATCAGTTTTTCTCTCTAACACACTTCTCAAACTCTGTCTCTTACCCTCTTCTATCTTTTTCATACCTCTTATTTTTGTGATCTCTCTCCTATTGCCAATGCTTCTGAACCAGTGGTCCAAAACTGTGTGCGAGGACTATTGTAATAGTTTCCTAATTCCTGCATTTACTTCCAATCTCATGTTTTCTAATCTATGATTCATACGGCCATAACATTTCTCTTCTTAAACAGAATGAAATTGACAGTTTCCTTCTTCAAATGCCTGCACTATCTTCTATTTCACAGAGAGTGGTACTCAAAATATTTGCCTGGCATTTAAGGATCTCTCTTATCAGGTCACCAAAAGCCTTCCCACTAACGGTAATCATCATACCCTGCAGTTACTATTCCTTAAATATTTCATCTGCTTTCCCATCTCACTGATTTCATTTATGTCATTTTCTCATATGATTTTATTCCCTTAGCTATCCCCATCATTTGTTAGTTATCACATCTTCCTGAATTTCCAAAACCTAGTTATAACCCTTTTTGGCATTCACACACTTTGGACCCTGTCATAGTGCATACTGTATTAAATGAAATTAAATAAATTTAAAAATATTTATGTTTTCCAAATAGATTTGGAACAGTGGAAACATGGCTTCTTATTAAAATAACAAAGATCCATGGTAGGAATTAGTTGCTAGTGGCACAGTTATGATTTTAAAAGCACTGTAAAAATGGTTATATTTAATCTTTACCTGGAATCTTATATTACTACAATTAACAATTCATCATGAATAATTTTTTCAATTGTGTTAATTTTGAGAAATTAATGTGGAAGTTTCAGGGAACAAAACTTATGTGTATGCCTGCAATAAAATATGTCTATATTTCTATATCTGAAATATATTTAACATAATAATAAAATTTCCTGATTATATAACTTAAATTATATGTGAAAAAGAAAGTGCTTTTACATTTTAAAACGGAATTGAAGTTTGAAATGGTAGTAAATATATGCTGCAACACAGTGTACTCTGACAGAGCAAAGTTGTATTCTGCCATCAAAGTCCAATCCATCTTATGTTTCATCAGAAATAACTCTGCTGTATTTATGTTTCACATAAATCACACAGATATAAATAGTACTTTCATATTAAAATAGTAAATTGATATCACAAATAGTAAGTAAAAATAGTCAACACAACTGGAAATGTCCTCACTGGCCATTGTGTTTCCATCATTATGAGGAAGTTACACTTAACAATAAATAGCAAATAGATGATTCCTTTCACAAAATTTTACTTCCATTGATGGAGGTTGTGTGCCATTTGTAGCTTTCTTCTGTCAAGCATTCCTTTAATGTGTTACAGCTTATCTTTTTTACTTAACAGTAGTAGTTTATAACTCTGGGTTCTAGTTTTAGATGTGTCACCAAGTTATTTTGCACAAGGCATTTCATTAGTATATAGTTCAATTTCCTCATCTATGGTAAGTTAGATGTGAAGATGAAGCTATAACAAATAAGTTGGTCTTAGTAAGAGTCTTGGAGACATTTATGAATAAGTTGGTCTTAGTAAGAGTCTTAGAGACATTAATGAATAAGTTGGTCTTTGTAAGAGTCTTGGAGACATTCAGTCAAGTTGTGTGTGCATATGTGTGTGGGGTGTGTGTGTGTGAGAGAGAGCAAAAGAAAGAGTGGGAGGGAATCAGTGAGAAAGGTGTAATTAAAATAATTGTTTTTAAAAGGGGGAAGAACAATTAGCTAAGTTAAAAATGCATATAGAGCAAAAAACATTTATTACATGGTCTTATATACTCTCCCAGTGTTTTGCACACTTACACAATGGCAGGTAACTACTCTGTCATACTTATTCGTAGCTTGTCTTCTTAAATAAATCACTATTTGGCCCTTTGACTCAGAATATTGGTGACAGTGGAAATGGGCAAGTGCCTGAAGTTGAGTTCCATTTCTCATTTGCTTTCCACAAGAACAAACCAAAACTCACAGGTTTTGTGAAGCAGATTCTCTTTACTGGTAGTCTGGAGGCCTTGCTAATTAGCATTTAGCTATAAGTAATGCAAGAGTAGCTGGTATTAAGTAGAGTTCTGTGTGATCTCTTGTTCATTGCTATGTTAAAAGAGAGCTTGGGGAATAATCAGTGTATGGACTATGTTTTCTGGAAATTACATTAAAACCTTTATTCGTACTTTAAGGGCAGAATCATGTTTCCATTTGTTTTTTTATAGTTCTAATCTTGTTTATAAAAAGTTCAATAACAATTTCCAACACAGTCATTTTCAAAGGACATTTTCAAAACCCTCCTATGTCATTTCTTCTCTTGATTATGTTGTTGTTCTATTTCTCATTTCTGGGGTCTTTTATGTTCTAACAGAACCATAACCCTGTATCCTCAATTGGGAGTTAGGGGATTGCCAGGTAAGTAAACGAAGCTAAAAAATTAGAAGCACATTCTCTGCAGTCTCTAATTTATCCAAAAAAATCACTTCTTTCTCCAGACAATATTTGTCACTATGGCATTTAACCCAAGTTTAGAGCTTTTGTTTTCTACCACAAAGTGGTTGGATTTCCTTCCTAGTTGTCTACATTCTCTTCTCCTCATATTCTCCCATCCCTTGTCACCCTTGTCCTTGGATATTCCCAGATAAAACCCACCTCTACCCTTCCTCAATGACTCAGAAAAGACCCACCCCCGTTCTTCCTGATGGTTCCCATATGATTCAAATGCGTTTCTTGTCAGCCTCTATCAAACCCTGAATCCCCTTTGTTTTGAGATATTTCTTATTAATGAATGTTTTTCCTTTTGCTATAGCCTGAGTAAAATCATCTTCTTTGACCAGTGCATTCTGTTTTTCTTATATCTGCAACAAATTTAAAATTCCAAAAGTTTTCTCAACACACCTATAGCGAAGAAGGTATTTGTCTCGTCTCTCACGGAACTTACGAGAATGCCTTAATGGCATAAGGCAATATTCCATTGAACTGGTGACGTAAAAATATGGAAAACATATTTTTGTGTGTGGATTTGTGGCATTAAGTGTTAAACGAAAAACTGAAATAGAAAGAGTGAGAAAATTTAACATATTAAAATAATATGCTGCTGTTTGAAAGATATACACTATTTTCTGAAATTAATGAGATTTATCCAGTTTTAATGCTTTTTGAACAGAAACATTGAGTGAAAATCTTGGTAAGTACAGAAAGTTTATAATTTCTTACCAAATTTCTTTCTGAAAAACATCAGGAATATGAATGTTTATTGGATATTTCTGTAAATGTATTGTGGAAGAGATCATTCTTCATTTAAAGTATGTATCATCACTGGCATGAAGTAGGGATAGTTAGGTTCAAGAAACAAAGTCCTGTAGAAATTCATTCACTTCAGTAGAAGTTAAGAAATATATAATGTTCTTATGTTTCATCCTAAGAAAATGTATAACTAATTCATCATGTAAGAACAGCCCCCTGAGAATAATTTGTGTTTGGAAATGGCCTCGGTGGAATTATAAAACTACTAACAAAATCAAATCTCATTATACCATTTAAGCACCTGATTGATATGATGAAAGAAGCCAATATTTGAAGACATCTAGAATCTAATAGACTAAATGCTAATACTGAAAAATTTATTTTAGTTGGATTGTTCCTTACAAATTGTTATTGGCCATGCACTATTTTAATTTCCTTGTATAAATATCTGAGAAACACCAAAGAAAATTTAAAAAGCAAAATCCTTGTCCCTGCAGGGTCATATTGTACATTCCAGAAAACAAAAACAGTAAAAAAGAGAGACAGAGAGGAATGAGATATGGTTATTGCCAAATGATTGGTTTAGAAAGCATTTGAAAAAGTAGCATGAATACACGACATAATGTAAGTAACGAAGGAAGCAAAATGCCTGGTGTTTAATGAGGGGTCAGTACATGATATCTGGAAACATTGTCTTCTCTAATGCTAGGAAGACCATCTAGAGAGAAAGAATGTAAATGCTACTTGAAAGGAAAAGAAACTGACTGAGGGGGAAACACCAGAAGACAGAATCCTACATAGCGAAAATAGAAAAAGCAAAGATATTGAGAAACGACATGTATAACATGAACATTTACAGTTCTTAATTAAATCTCATGCCCTTCACTATGTTTTAAAGATGGGCCATAAACCCATGAACAAACAGAAAGCCATAAAATCATTTCCTCCAGGGGGTGCTTGGGTTTGAAGTGGACTTGCCTGAATGGACACGTACTTTGAAAGAAACCCTGGAGGGTCTTGTTCTTCTTTTCACATGAAATTCATGGGATTTAGTAAGCAATTTGTAGAAGTAGTTGGAAATAAATGTGTATAAGTAAATGACAGAAAATGCAGGTCAGTAAATATCCTACTAGGAAGTGTGGACTGGAGGCAAAGTACAATAGTATTTAGGGGTAGGGCAAAGGCAGAGTGATGTGTTGGGGATATATATGTCCGTTATGTAATTTGGTTGGTTGGAGGGAGGGGAGAATCAAAGCAAGAAAACCAGTTAGAAGATACTTGGAATATTGAAAGTGCCTAAAACTAAGAAAACTCACCTGAATATCTTCACAATTTATAAGTAACAATGTTGCTGCTATTTATAAACCAACTACAGTGTTCCAGTTTTCTATTGCTAAGTAACAAGCCCATCCACACATATTACGATCAGTGATTCTGTGGGTCAGATATTCCAAAAAGGTACAAGGGGACCTTAGCTTGGATGATTTGAATAGCTCAGGTGACAACATTTGGGTAGTGGAATTATTTGGAAGTTTTTCTCTCATTCTGGTACCTGGGTGGGGATAACCTGAAAGCTGGAGCCAGCTGGGACTATGGACCAGGGCACCTAATTGAGGCGGGACATCTTCATGAAGCTTGGTCTTCTCAGAATGTGGCATATGGATTCTGAGGAAGACGCTATCCAGAGGAAACCTGTGGAAAGTGAGTGAGCATTCTGAGAGATCTAGGTCAAAGTTCCAAGGCCTCTTCTGACCTTGCCTCAAATGTCAAAGGCATGCAACATTATTTCTTCTGCATTCTCTCCATCAAACACTCACCCAGATTCAAGGGAAGGGGACATAGACGTCACCTTTCAATGATAGGAATGCCCAAGAATTTGAGCCCATGCTTTAAAGTGCCACATATAGATAATCATGGAAAAAAATGTGTTATAGTATGAAATAAATGCAGCATTAGCAAGTCTTTTCAAAGAACCTACTAAAAATTGCATAGTATTTATTTTTTACATTACTCATGCAATTCTATTAATATAATAGTGATGGGGTTCAGAACAAGCCAAATCCAAATATTGGCACCTTGACGTTTGATAAATCAGCAGAAGCAGGAGGATCATGTTCACTGCCCTCTACCTTTCTCCCTAGAATCAGGTCATGAAATCTAGGAAGAATTTTCTGACCTTCCCCTGAAGCAAGTCATAAGATTCTCATTCAAGAGGTGCCCTCCCTATACCTAAAGAAAAGGAGCATCTTTATCTCTGAAGACACAGGGACATAGAGAAAAACCTGAACAAACAGGCCATCCTAAGTGTGCCCTAGTTAATTACCATTAGACTATACCCCTTTTTCCAATCATACCTCCCTACAGCCATCCACTCTTCATTAAACCTAAGCATAAAAATAGTTTCTTCTCTTTCTCTGGGTCTTCATTTCTGAAGGCTCATGTGTTATGTACAACTTACCTTAAATAAACTTGTAAACTTGTCTCCTTTTAAGTTGTGGCTGAGAACAACCCTAGCAATAGGTGAGGCAAAGATTTCTTCCCTGCCGTCCCCCACCTCCATAGTAGTCACAATTAGGAGTCATGGAATGAGCAAAGTGATACTAGCAATGCTGAAGTAATAAAAAACACTAAACAATTAAAAGCCATTTTCTAATTCAAAATTATTTTATTGGGAGCTTAAAGGTTTAAAAAAACATTTAAAACGATGTTTGGTATTTCTTAGAAATGAATGTTTGAAACTACAGCTGGTCTTCTCATGCAAATTAAAAATGACATAATTAATTATCCAGATGTTTCAGATGTCAGCATTTGCCATCACTTTCGCCATATCACCATTCATTTAGTTCAAATGTTTCAATGCACTTAGGTGCTTGGGGTTGCAAATTTAGGTAGAAAATTTGGTTCACCCTCAAGGCTGCCTATCACCATATGTTTTGCTTGGGCATGCCAAATGAGAAGAACCTAAGCCTTTGCCACGGAGTCAGGTAAAGTGTTTCCATCAATGGCTATTAAGTTTGAGTAATGGGGTTTTAAAGAGACAAGCTGTAGTGTTGCTCTTTAGGAACCTCGACAGCAATTGTGCTTTAGCTGCGGGTTCTATGATCCAACTGTAGCTTTGGCTCCATGCAGCCCCTTGCCTGTGTCACCACTGCTTGAATCCTCTCTATGGTATACATCTGTTACCAATTCCCTTTCAAAGAGCATCTGCTGCCAGGAGAGGAAAGCTTTTAATATGTTGATTTATCATCATCAGATACAGGGTTTTTATTGCTTGCATTTGAATATTATATTTAAGGTGCTTTGTGATTACAGATGTTTTACATATAAATTGCTTTATATTAGAAAAACCTTTTATTCGGTATTTTTGAGGAAACTTCACATTCATGTGTTTTACATTTTAATATCTTCTGCATTGCTGAACGCTTGTGAATTGCTTTCTGTCCATAATGGTAGTCAGTATGAGCAACAGCATCTGTGACTGTTGCTGCTTCAAGGAGAAAATTAAATGTGGTTGTTTTTTCTGTTCCAGGGAGTCAGAGTTTATTAATTGCTAAAGAAAACTTTGATTGTTATTTTATCCCCAAAAGGGACAGAGTAGGTCACTACAAAAAATAACTTCCCACTCCATAACCTTTGTAAACCAGAAAATGATGTCAGTCAAGTTTCTACTTTTCTGTCCCTGGTCTCCTGTAGTCTTAAGAAAATTTGGAAGTCTTATGTACTGCATGGTCTTTGAAATAATAGCACCATCTACTGTCTAAATCTGAATTCATTCATCATGTTAAGGAAATGATGAAGACGGTAGAGATGGAGGAAGTGCTCTAAGTCATTTAATAATGTGACTCAAAGTAAATAACTTATAAATGAAAAATGTGAAAATTCTCACCTAAAGTACAAACACAAAAGTAATCACATCCGGGCATAGTCACATTAAATACACATTGTGAATTACTCTTTTTCATTAAGAAAGGCTATAAGATCATTCTGAAATCCACAGGAAAGACAATGTCTTTATTATCATCATTATTATTTTAATTCTCCAGTGTCAACTTATTTTATACTCATTTAGATGAAGGGTAGGGGTGCAAGACGTACACTCAAAATACCCTAAGGAAATCCCTATCTCTCAGCCTGGCATCATGATGGAAGCCTAAGTGCTCCGTTTCTGCACCGAGTGCCAGCCCGCTCTCAGGGAACACTTCTTATAGTGGGAGTTGCTTGTAGTCTTGACTGTTCTCTGTCCTCAAGTCCTTCTCCCAAAGGAGTCATGGTATTTCATTAAAAAACTCAACTGTCTGGATAAATGATCATTGAAAGTACATCTCAGGGCTCCCATAACAATAAGCCACTAGCTATTTGAAGAGCATAGAGGGGAATTCAGGACATTCTCCAACCCTCCTTCATGCTGATTTCTTTCAATGAGCAAGAGGTCACTTGTCATTCTGCCTCAAACACACTTATTTCCTTAACCTCATAACTCCCAAAGAGCTGTCTTGCCTCCTACACATCTATTGCTGGCTGCGCATTGCTCTTTCTTCCTCTGGAGCTGGCAGCCAGCTATTCTATAGACAGCAGGAATTTTATGCTCTCTGTCCGGTTTATTATCTCTTTTCTAAATCCACTCAGAAGGTTTATTTTCTCTATCTGGCCTCTGTTCCCTTTCCTCCCACTTCCATTCTACTTCACCTTTGATTCCAAAAGGAAACCTGAATTGAAATGTCTCACTTAAAATTTTGTTTTGATTTCGTATTTATAAATAGCCAATGACCTTTGCATAAAATAAATGCTTGAAGAAAACATGTATTCTCGCAATTGATTTTCTTATTCTGTTTAATTTATTTGAGATGCCAAGAAACACGCTGAGCAGGAAATAAACAATGGGATAATTGAAATATTAACTATGATCTCATACTTATTTATTAGATATTAGTTACCTCTCCTCTTTCTGCCAAAATATATGAAATCCAATCCCAGACTTCAGAGGAGCTTATAGTCAAGTTGGTCATTCTTTATCCTCTTGCCTTTTTAAAAAGTTACTTTGGCCAGGAATGGTGGCTCACGCTTGTAATCCCAGCACTTTGGGAGGCCGTAGGCGGGCAGATCACGAGGTCGAGACCACGTGAAACTCCGTCTCTACTAAAATACAAAAAATTAGCCGGGCGTGGTGGCGGGCGCCTGTGGTCCCAGCTACTCGGGAGGCTGAGGCAGGAGAATGGCGTGAACCCGGGAGGCGGAGCTTGCAGTGAGCCGAGATAGCGCCACTGCACTCCAGCCCGGGCACGCAGCGAGACTCCGTCTCAAAAAAAAAAAAGTTACTTTATTATCTGTTTATCTCCATTGTAGAAGCTAAATACTGGTCAACTAGTTTTCTACTTAGTCTAGTCTTACCTTAGTTATTATTACAACTGTTGCAGGTTAATATTTTAAAATATTAACTCATTTTTATTCACTGGGAAAAAAAATCATTGCTTTATATATGCGTTTCCTTTGGGGAGACAGTGGCCATGACTGGCAACTGATAAATTAATAGATTAATCAATAAATAAAGTCAATTGAGCCATCAAATATATTTATTTAGAAAAACTTGTGGCAGAAAACAATAGTTATAAAAGTCAATACATTTAATGTGCCAGCTATTTTTTTGTTTGTTTTCTGAAAGAGGTAAAGGATCCTGAGAGTCAGAAAGCCAAGCTCCAAAGGGAGCAAAGCAGTAAGATCACCCACAAGCAAAGGTAGGTAATGATGACAAATGATAATTTAAGTGCCGGTTTCCCACTCAAATGAGGTTATAATTCAAAGGTTATGGAGAAGACTGGAGAACATTGGAAGAAGAGAGCTTGCTGACAGTAGGCAAGCAAGGCACTTGTTTTGGGTGCTGCATTTAAGGGGGTATCAAAAAATTCAGTAATCAAGATAAGTAATATTTTAATGCAATGTTTCAAAAAAATCCATGATAAATGAAGTACCCAAATTTTAAATAAGACAAGGACCTTAAGGGTGAGTGAATTTCTCTGACAGGACTACAAGTCATGACTGTATCCTAAGTGAGTCTCAGGGGAGGTGCAGTAGAAACTGTAGAAGATAAAACCAAAGATGGGCTTAGAAGGACTCGGGCGCAGCAGAGTTTTCCCTTACAGCCCCCATTCATCCTCATTATAGTCTAGGAAACAATAAGGATTTTGAAGAAGTCATGAAGCTCTAGCCAGGCAGGACAAGTTTGTTAGTTTCAAGAGAAGCTTGCTAAATTAAGAGACGTTAGGATCATGGAGGGTAAACAGCTATGGGTTTCATGAGGTTCAGAAGTCCTGAGGAAGGTCAGATGAAATAAAGGTTCTGAGCCTGAGACAAGAAGGATTTAGATGAGATGGACCTAGCAACTGACCACGCTGTGAAGGTCACAGAGTCAGAGACAGAAGCCCACGCTGATGAGAACACGGGGAAAGCAAAGCAGATGCCATCAGGACACAGAGAAAAGGCACACAAATGAGACCTGAGCCACATGGACGTTTCCCCTATCACCTCACAACTGAAACCACCCCAGGAAAGAGAAAGAGAAGGAGAGCTATGCATTTGACTCAGTCGTTACCCAAAGGAGAGTACATTTTAAATTGCAAGTGACCATGAATGGAAATGAGGGTTTCAAAGGGTAAATTTCATTTAATTTTAGCAATCTAAAATATATTTTTTTCTATTTGCATTTAGTAACTCAAAGGTGTGGTCATGGAACATCAGTATCAGGTGTCACCTTGGTGCAGAATCTTGGGAGCCACACTGCATCTGCAAGAAGAATCTACATTTTAGCTAGATTCCTTCTGTGAGAAAAATAGAAGTCCTACTATCAAAAGACCACTCCACACTAATGTAGAAGAGGAGACAGACAGAGAATACAACATTAATTTTGGGTAAACATTATCAGAGTCCTGTGCATGTAAGGCAGTGGGAAAGTAACTACAAAGCCTGCACAGAATTTCACACAAACCTATTCAGAGTCTAGGTGCCAACAATTAAAGCTTCTCTTACTTCTTTGAGAGATAAGACTGTTTCATCTATGCCTGTTGTAAGCCCCTAAGCTAGTTCTGAAGGTAAGTGTTCACAGTTTCAAGAGTTGGAAGGCTCACAAACTTGCATTGTAAAATCAAAAGATGAAGCCTTTTAATCAGGTCCAATATGTTCTCAAGGAGACACTAAAAAGTGGAAGCAGAGTAGGCAGTGACCTCCTCCTTAAGGAAAATTTCATCTGTTTACTTTTAGTCTTCATGATTTATCTTCACATTAACATTTGAGAAGTACTATGTTACACAAGCAATTGAAATAAATAATTTGGCATTGCTCCATTTGTCAGTACTTAGGGCTATGACTACATGTGTAGGTTTAATGGTTCAATCACATTTCCTTCTCAACTTCTGGGAGATCTCTAATTACATCAATAAGACAATGGTCAAGAACAGGGTCATCAAACCTTTGGTAAAGAAACAGATAGTAAACATTTGGGGCCATATGGTTTCTTTTGTAGCTATTCAACTCTGCTGATGTAGAGTGAAAGCAATCATAGAAATACATAATGAAATGAACCTGACTATGTCCCAATAAGACTTTATTTACAGAAACAGGCAGCATGCCCGATTTGGCTCACTGGCCATAGTTTTCCAAATCATCTTATAGAATGTTCTATGAAACGATTCTTCTAAATATAAGGCAGTGGTAACTAAGGAATAGCTCACTGGCCATAGTTTTCCAGATCATGTTATAAAATGTTCTGTGAAATTGTTCTTCTAAATATAAGGCAGTGGTAGCTAAGGAATAGGGTTTGCCCCTCCGCTATGATCATTTCATCATAATTGCTAAATTCTCCAGCCATCCTGTCATATAGTTTTTGTGACTGTAGAGCCATTCATCTTTGTATTGTGCAGTCTTAGCACATTGAGGGCGTGGCTTTGCTTTTCTCAATCCTAGGTTATAGCACTTAAAACACTCAAAATGCCCTTTTATTTACACTGCTAATGAAATTCCTTTGTCAGTTTTTTACATATTACAGATAGATCAGATGTAGCATCTTTAAAATCAATATAGAAATATTTAATATGTTAAGCATGCCTATTGTAAAACACTTGAAAAATAAGAGTTTAATAATGTTAAATCATAATGTAATAGTAGCAGTGTATCCTTTGAATATGTAATGCTTTCTTGTTTCTCTTTTGCTCTTTTGTCCTTTGACTGTTAAACGATTGGGTCAGGTAGATAGGAAAAAATATTTCTGGGGCTTTGGGAAATTAAGTGAGATGCCCAAGGTTATGGGGCAAATAAAAGTTAGACCTTCCTATTCGAACACACTTTTCACCACAACACAGTATCTTTAACAAGTAATAGCACTATATATTAACGTGGTTGATAAAATCTGTAGTTAAAACTCACAATTTTCTTCTAGCAATGTCCTCAATTTCATTAGTGACCGAGACAGAACTGTTACATGTGTTTCTGTTTTCTTTCATCGCACTGTGTATCAATGCTCATTTCCCTTTTACCGAAATTTTTAAAATCTGTTTTCAATGAACTGTTATGCATATTTTATTTTTATACAAATAAAATGAATTACCAATTAGCTAATAAACTTCTTTCTTTCAGTAAGTTACATTCTTTGAGATACACACAAGTGCCTTAATTTACCCAATGACGTCCAAAATAGATACTAGTTTCACACTTGTCGTATTTTCAATCTCTCATATTCCTATTCATATGTCGGAAATCATCTGCCCTCATTGTCTTGTTTTTCTTTAAGCAACTATTAGTTTACAACTGAATGTACATATGATTGAGCTTTTAATTTTATTAGAAAGCTCTAAATTTTTATCTGTGTTCTCTTTCCATGACTGTCCTATATATCTTAGTAAGATATTTAATGAAGTTGAAAGAAAGAGACTTTTAAATTTTGTGCTTGATAGTCCACCTTTAGGAATCGGGAAATCTGTCAGACGCAGTGGTAAATATGGATAAGGTATGAAAACAATGAGAAGGATCTGTCTTCTTTTAGGTGCTGTCCTTTTCCCCAAACTACTCTCAGTTATTTCAGAAAAAAGAATATGTTAGTACTGCAAAAATGACATTATAATGCAATTCCTTCTTGTTAGCACTAGTGTGATTCTTTTGATACTTGCATATAAAAGTCTCCCAACATGTTTTTACTATAATGAATGGAAATGTATTCCTGCAAAAACCTTTTAACTTTCTGCTTAATGGGGGAATTCAAAAGGAAAGTGAAAAACTGCAAAAAGAGTGGAAACAGCCAGCTAAAATTGCAAGCATAGGTGCACAGCTTATACGTGTACAACAGACAGGTTGTGTCCCCGAAATAATTCAAGCTCCCTGACTGTATTAACTACTCATCTTATTTTTTTCACGTACTTTTGCCTTATTTAAGAACATATCTGAGGCATCTAAAAGCCAGAATATGAATAATAAAATGTTGGTAAAAAGAAGTAAGACACAAGAATCAAAAGTAGGGGAAAATAAAAATGGAAGTAAATACATACTGCTAGGTAAATAGGAGTAGGTAGTTATTACAGTTATTGCTGAGGTGAGAAAGTGGAAGAGAAAGGGGTGGCAGAGAATGAAATCCACGTATTCAGCCTGCATGTTACACATAATTGTGATCATTGATCTTTAACATAGATTGTGTATTTACTCACAGCTAGAGCAAAGAAGAGGAGCATGGCTCTGATTATCATAGGGCACAGCTAAGCTACACCATCCTTTCTTTAGGTATTCAAAGCTGCATTACAACACTACGATATAAAAGCAATAACACAATATCTTAGTATTATGGACCGAATTGTGTCTCCTCAAAATTCCTGTGTGGAAGTCTTAACCTCCAATGTGATTACATTTAGAGAGAAGGGTTTTAAGGAAGTAATAAAAGCTAAAGGAGGTCAGAAGAATGAGGCCCTAATTCAACAGGTCAAGCATCACTACAAGAAGAGGAAGAGATGCAGAGATACTAGGAGTGTGTATGTGGAGAAAAGGCCATGTGAAAACACAGTGAGAAGGCAGCCATCTACAAAGCAGGAAGCGAGTTCTTACCAGAAATCAACTCTGCCACCACCTTGATCTTGGGCATCCACCCTCAGAACTGTGACTAAATAAGTGTTCATCATTTAAGCCACTCAGTATGCAGTATTTGGGTTATGGCAGCCCAAGCTGATTAATAGACTCAGAAGGGGCACTATCAGCAATGTGGTAAATGAGTTATCAATTCATATTTCTACAGACCATACAACAATATTTTTCAAATGGCAGAGTACTGGTATTAGTTAATAACAGCTAAGAATAATACATAAAAATGATGCATGTAGAAGACAATTCTTCATGAATCCAAGTGAATATAATCCTGATATAGTTTTGACATTTGCCCCCTCCAAATATCATTTTGAAATTTGATCCCCAAGACTGAAGCTGGGGCCTAGTGATAGGTGTCGGGTCATGGGGGAGGATCCCTCATGGATGGATTGGTGCCATTCTCACAGGATTGAGTGAGTTCTAGTTCTATTAATTCATCCTCCTCCTCTCTCTCTCCTGTTCCCTCTCTTGCCATGTGACACACCGGCTCCCCTTGCCTTCCACCATGAGTAAAACTTCCCGAGACCTTACCAGAAGCTGAGCACATGCTTCTTGAGAAGCTTGCAGAACCGTGAGCTAATTAAACCTCTTTGCTTTATAAATTACCCAGGCTCGGATAACCCTTTATAGGAATGCAAAACAGATGGAAATAAATCCCATATGTGTGTTGGCCCAACTCCATCTAAGGATAAAAATTAGAGAAAAAAGTAAAGGGCACCAGAGCATAGCCTCCAAGTGGGTGGACAAATAGGTAAATGAATGGATATATGGATGGATAAATGGTTTTAAAAAATGTGAATTTTCTTGAGTCAGCTTTCAAAATATAAAAAATATTTTGTTTTTATATAATTTTAAATGGCATTTGTTATTAAAATAATATTACATGGTAACTGTATACTTAACTTTCTGATGAACTGCCAAACTCTTTTATCCAGTGATTGTACCACTTTATATTCCCACCAACCACATATGAGGGTTCCAGGTTTTATTCCACTCCTAGGTATACACCCAGTAAAAATGAAAACATATGTCCACACAAAAATCTTTAAATTAATGTTCATAGTATTATTATTCATAATAGCCAAAAAGTGAGAATAATTTAATGCTCATCAGCTCATAAATGGATAAGATGTAGTTTATCTATACAGTGAAATATTATTTATCAATTAAAAAAGGAATGAGGTACTTATCCATGCTACCACATGGGTGGACCTTGAAAACATGATGCTACGTGAAAGAAACCAGACACAAAACTACTTAGGACATTTGAAGTGTCCAAAATGGAATGGAGCAGGAGTAGGGAAATAAATAAAATTTAAGTGTCATGGGACAGCATTTATTTTGGGGTGGATGGCAACAATGTTTCTAAAATTAATGGTGATGTTGGTTGCACAACCCTTTGAATATAATAAAGGTGAGTCATGCACTTTTAAATAGTGAATTATATCTCAGAAAAGCTGTTTTTTTAACTTTAAAAAATAATATAGTGAATATTTGGAAAATTTTAAAATTGGCTGTCATTTCAACAAGACACAAGTGATCACTTTATAGTCTTATTTTTGCATATGTATGTTATTTTCTTTAAAAATAGACAAAACATTTTTAGCCTTTCTTTTTTGTTCCCTTTGGAATATACCAGGAGAATTTTCCATTACCATCAACCATTATTCTGTAGGAATTTTTGATGAATTTTCAAAGACTTGGCAGAATCATCTATAAAGGGCAGCAACTCATATTAGCTCTTCACATTAATAACCTCTCTTATTCTCACTATTCTCAGGGAATCTTTATATTGTGGGCTATCATTATTAATGGAAGTGGAACCTTTGACTATAGAAAAAAATCTTGAGAGTCCACTAAAGACTAATTACAACATGGTTGTGTTAATCAGTCTATCCACCTTTTCTCCCGGGAATTTATTTGGATGTTCAGATAGATGACACAATGCACTAAAAAATGTATTTGAATTATATGAATATAATATTCACAATTAGCTGGTCATTCCCAGGAGGGGAGAGGCTCAAGCAGGGGTCTGATGGGAAGGCAAGCCAAGATTCAGGTTGCAGGGTAGGGGGTAGCCTGGGTTTTCATTGAGGGTGGGGAGTAGAGCTGGGATAGGAATTCCCATTTGGGCTGTAGGCTGTACTATTTAAAATTCCCTCTGGTCTGCTGAAGCCTGTGTGAGCCTTTTTATCCTGGTTACCCAGATACAGAGCAAGCAAGAAAGAGAAATGGGAGTCTAAAAACTGTCAATGGTCGAACATCAAAAATGGAATTGGCTTCTTTAATACAATGGTCAAGCTAACCTTTTATCAAGCATTTTTACTCCATGTGCTAAAAATCAACCATGCCAGTCATAGAAATATTTCTATAATATTACTGTAAAATGACTTATTAGAGGCAATATAAACTCCTTTTAAATGTTTGAGCAAATTAAATATAATATATATTCCTTAAGTAATCAGACAAAATAATTTATTACATAGGTCTGTTGACCATGAACTAAATAAAATTTGAAGGTCACCAATCTAAGTAACAATTTTAGTTTCTGTCAAGCAAGCCCACAATGATTTATATATATGATGTGGTTCATAGCAAAATAGTGACAGAATCCTGGAAAATTGTATTAACTGCATCATCCATGCCACTGGAGTCAAACCCATAATTATAATAGCCACTCTAACCTTCTATAATATAACAAATCATCACACATAAGTTCTACAAGTAACTACATTTTAGATGCCTGAGAGAACAGTTTACAGTAACAGCTTTCCCTTATGTCTTATGAAATGCCTGCTTATTACAACTTAGGGCAAATAAATGTGTAGTATATATTTTAAATAATACCAATGTTTCTGAAAATTTTATTATTGGTATTAAATTTTCTTTTTCTTTAACATCTTAGCCTGGCAAATGAAGCCCTCCTTGATGAAAACACAGCTGATTTTAGCATCCCTAAAACTAATTCCCTTCCTACTAAAACTCAGACATGTTGTACTATATGTATTTCCCAAGTGCAGCATGCTGCAACGCCCATCAATTAATTTTCTTATGGTGCTTTTTCTGCCTGAAATGCAAGTTCCTCCCTTTTCCATATGATAAACAACAATTTAAAACTCAGTTGGAGTGTTAAAGTTGAATATCATTTTCTCTAAAACCTTCCTTGATCACCCCAACAACTTGGGTAAGCCATAATCTTTCTTTTGTGTCTCTACTCTGTGCTATATATCTATAGATTTTGCTTGCTTGTATCTGTGGATTTTCTTTCAAGTCATAAACTCCTACAGTGTTGAGACTGTGTATTTTCTACTTATAACCAACACTCAATATAGTGACTGCTAGCTCTCAAAAGGAAGGGAGGAAGGAAGGAAGGATGGATAGAAAGAAGGAAACAACCTCACCAAAGGTTAAATTTCATTTTTATTTTGATAAAATTAGTCCCTTATTCTCCTAAAAAATTTACTCACCTCTACAGTTTTAATACTTTTTCTCAAATTTATTCCATATGCAACTGAAATAAACAAAAGATGACCTCAAAAACACTGTGGTTTACCCCTTCTACTTTATTAAATTTCTACCCTTTCTAAGTCTCTATCACCACGATCTTGCTAAGGGTTCCCAGATCCTTCAAACAACACACAGGTTCCTTGAGGTCTACTTTGGCTTCAATGGGGATTGAGCAATCTGTGGATTAAATCTCTCTCTCTCTCTCTCTCTCTCTCTGTCTTTTCTTCTTTTTTTTTTTTCTTTCCTTTTTACTGACCAAAGCTTGCTCATATTCTGGCATGTATTTGAGGGGTCATCTCTCAGCAGCTTGTATCAGTAAAAAGTGATCTGGCATCACACTGATTCATACAATATGCTTTCCTTCAGTCCATTTGCCTAGAACAAAAGAAGGGATTTTTAAACATGTAATCTCAGTGCCTTTAACAATGTGGTAAAAGGTATTTTCCAATTTTATAATTATTATCTACATGGCATATATTTTATAATGCTGTTCAGCTATATAATACTCATTACAATAATAATAGCAAATATGTATTATGAACATACAACAATAATATGCTTCTGAATTTTAGTTGAGATCGTTCACATAGCAATAATAGCAATTATTAATTCCATGTTACGCAGGCATGGGGCTAAGTTCTTTATGCTTATCAACTCATTTAAACTTCATGTCAACCCAGAAAGATATGTCCTCTTTATTCCCACTTTATACAAATAGAAACCAAATCCTGTTGAGAAACTGCTTGCTCTAAGTCACATACCTGTTAAATGGTAAAACTGGTATTTAAATTGGGGTCTTTGTGGAACACTCTGCAGCCATTAAAAAGAATGAGGTCATGTCCTTTACAGGGACATGGATGGAGCTGGAGGCCACTATTCTTAGCAAACTAAGATAGGAACAGAAAATTAAATACTGCATGTTCTCACTTATAAGTGGGAGCTAAATGATGAGAAAATGTGAACACATAGAGGGGAACAAAACACACTTGGGCCTTTTGGAGGGTGGAGGGTGGGAGAACGGAGAGGATGAGGAAAAAAAAACCATTAGGTACTAGGCTTAATACCTGGGTAATGAAATAATCTGTACAACAAATCACCATGATACAAGTCTACTTGTGTAACAAACCTGCACTTGTATCCCTACACTTAAAATAAAAGTTAAAAATAAAATACACTGAGGTCTTTCTTACCCATAAGCTCTATACAATATTACCATTCTGGTCTGAAGGAATCCTCAACCCAGACCACCAGGCCAAGAAAGTAGACACATTGCCAATCCTCAGTGCTTGCAGTGTGTAGGACTCTCTGTTGTACAAATGTTGGCAGCTCTTTATTCTCCATAAGCAGTAGTCTGAAAGTACTTGTTTCCCCTCACAGCTGCCCTTGTTCTTTGGGAACAGGAAAGTTCTGTTTACAAGTGAGACATTTCCACCCATGCATCCCCATGGCTGTGACATTAGTCTTGGTTAGCTGTAACTCATTTTGGACAGTTTTGTTTGAGAGATGGTTCACCTGTTCAACTTATTTAAGATCACTGATACAGTACATTTTCATCAACCTCAAGTTATATAGCTCTTAATTTAAAAAAGAAAGAAATTGACAAGTATGCTTCTAGAGACCATTAAAAGTTGTACTGTCTGGAGTTCAAATTACCATTTCTCATGAACACATTATTTCTGAAGAAAAGTTTTAACTGTGTTTTACCTGTAAAATTTTAGTAAGTGATTTATTGTCTATCATATTTGGCCCACATTCATTAGTTTCTTATCAATTTTCTATGGGTTTTTTTGGTCTTTTTGCTTTTTTGGTTTTTGCTTTGTTTGGATGTGTGTGTTTAGATAGGAATGCTTATTGCCAAAGTTAGTGTGTATTTTTCCCCTTGAGTATTGTTTCATACTCTTCAAGGATTCATTTTATCTTATTCTTATTTAGCCTACATTCTGCAAACAAGGTCACTATTTGTTCACTCTTAGGTGTATGTGTTTCTTCCCCAAATCCTCTGAATTCTCAGTTTTCTGGGAGGAAGGTACACAGTTCCTCTTGCTTTGGGGTCAAATTCATTGCACTTCAAGTGTGGAAATCTCAGTTTCTGGTATACTTAGTGCAACAGGCATGGCCACTGCAAAATAAAAAGCAAGTTCTGGTTCAAATGGCACATGTGGCCTCTCAAGGCTGTCAAGCACCTCCACTTACTCAGAAATAGAGGTAACATTTAATTTGTAGTTTTCAGTTTTGCTGAACTATCACACATCATGTGTCCACTGTAATTCTGTGCTCACAGGGCAGCAAGTCTGCCATATGCAAATATGGCCCCAAGGAATATGCCTGTTGCAAGTATCCCCTCTGTCCATGTGTGTACTTGATTGCCATGCTTCACTTACAAAACACATGATCAAAAATAAAATTATTAGAATTTCAAGATGGTGGCAGCAGAACATTAAACTAAATGCAGGGTCCTTCTGATCGCAGGCACTGTATGACTGCACAGAATGCCCTTCCAGGAAGTCAGTCATGACACAAGCCAACTAACTCCAGCAAAAAACTTTTGCTAGATATATCTGCATCTGTGGCTTTTCTGACCTCAACTTCATCTTATTTAGTTTGTTTTTTAAGACACTATTTTGCAAGGTCACCTTTAACCCAAGTGACACCTTTGTGAAACTCAAAAAAGGTACCTCCTTGTCTAGGCAGATCAAGTCCTCATAGGGCACATGGCAAGCTCATTCCCCTTTGAATATCAAGGTAATAAACTTCATTGAACGATAGGCATATCATGCACACTCATATGCATCACCCTTATTATTTATTTTCACTGCTAATGAACTGTTAAAGCCAAGAATTAGCATAAAGAACTGGTATTACTGCTGAAGCCCTGCCTTCAAAATCCTGAATCTTCTTCACAAAGACTCCTCTTCTGCTCCTCTGTCTCTTACAAAATATCTACTTTCATTGTATCTGGTCTTTGTGACCTGTAAACACTAAGATACCTCCTAATGCTGATACAACCACTTGAATAAACCGGCCCTGGAGCCCTCCAGAATACAGCTACCACTATTCCTACCTCCTTCGCTGCACACCATTATTAGCATCAAGCCATTATTGAAGGCTTTCTGCTGTTAACATTCATGGTCTGTGTGAGTTCCTTTTGGTCTGGAGCTTTTCTGGTTTTGGTCGTCTGCTGCAGACACTCTCCCTCGGTCTCAGTTGGTGTGGTGGCTGCTGTTGCAGCAAATATATTGTTGACATCAATTTTGTTGGGATATAGAGTGTAACCTGCCTCTGGGAGATGCAGTCCTTCCCTCCATCAAAGGAAAACTCAGAGACAAAATTGTTTAGAAAAGAAAAGGAGAAGTTTACTTGCAAAAATGCAAGCGAGTCAGACATAAAAAGACTGACTCACTAAATAAAGAGGAGCATTTAAAAGGAAAGAAAAAAAACGTATTTCCAAGGTTGCCAAGTGTACCTTACTGTGTTTAGTGGAAAAACTTCCCATGATTATCATATTCATAAAGGTCACGATATCCCTTCAGACATTAGCACACAAAAATTAGGGATAAAATTATTTTTATTAAGATGTTCAGGTTACAGTAAAATCTCAAGGTTTCATTTACTGTGAGGACCAGAACCAAAGAGAATGATCCTGTTATTTTTGGCTTATCTCAAGGTACAAAATGCTTTTTTCCTCACTATGTGTGATGTTGAGCATGTAACAATGTTCGAAGCAGGATAAACTGTCAGCTCTTGCTTCTTTACCTCCCGGGATTAGTATTCTTCTGAGCAATTCTAAACAGGTAAGATGATTAAACAGGTATGCCATCGGGGCATCCATAATATGGCTATGTCTTTTATTTACAACTTAATGCCTTCAGGGTCACAGTGCAGACTCATCGGACAATCCTTGGGAGAGACAACTATGGTTTTATTCATGCAGGCCGGCAGTCTACCTTGCATTGTCTTTAGCAGAAAGATATTTCTTATTATTATCAAAGTGAATTTTA
Source organism: Hylobates moloch (assembly GCF_009828535.3). NCBI lineage: Eukaryota > Metazoa > Chordata > Mammalia > Primates > Hylobatidae > Hylobates > Hylobates moloch. The sequence goes on from NW_026652299.1 coordinate 12,022,993, forward strand.
CCTACAAGAGCCATTATTATTTCATCTGGCTACTGTGTTGCTTTCTCAGAAGCTTAAGTGTCCCTGGACAAGTGAGAGGCCTGATGGTCAATCACAACTTTCCATGTTCCTGAGTCTGCAAGTACACCAAACCTCACTAATGTTTCAACAAGTCCTAGATTCTTGCAGCCATAGAACCATACATGTTAGATTTTTTAAGTTTCAGAAAAGTGACATTTCATTTCTAAATATTTCAGCATTGACTCCTCGGAATAAGAATATTCTATACATTACCAAGATACCCTCATAACGTCTAATGTATTTAACATTTACATCATAATATTGTGTAATATTCAGTCCATATTCAAATCTGCCCAATTGCCTTCAAGATGTCCTTTATGTGTTTGCTGAAAATTCAGAATCTAACCACACATCACCCATTGTGTTTGGTTTTCATGTCTGTTTAATCTCCTTTAATCCAGAACACACCCGGTAACTTTTTCTTTGTGTTTTGTCCTTCATGACATTGACATTTTGAGGAAACCAAGCTATTTGTTGTTTTGTAGAGTCTTCTGTTGATCTGTCTAGTAATGTACCAATGTCAAACTGCTATATTATAGAGGTTCTATATTCTGTTTTAATATTTACTATTAATTCTCTTTCCTCATTTCTCTAATTTTTCAGTTTTTAAAAACTCTTCTTAAATGTTTACTTTCCCGTACAAACTTTCTAGTCTAGTTTTCTACCTCCAGGAAAAAAAGAAATCTTGTTGGAATTTTTAAGAAATCAAATTGATGCTATATATTAACTTGAAAAAATTGGCACACAAGCTAAGCTATTAATCATAAAAGTTGTGTTAGACGTTCCCTTAATGTTTCAAAGAGGTAAGACTTTTCCCCAGCTAGCTCAGAATTTGTGCTTTTACTAATAACCTTAAAAAGGCAAATGCTAAGCAGCAGATTAATTGTTAATTTTTTATCAGAAAACATACAAAAGTAAAAAAAGTGTATAATGAACCCCCCAGCACTCATCACCCAGCTTCGGTAATGATCAGCAACGATTTCTCCTCTACCCACAGTCCCTCTCTTGTGGCCCAAATTATTTTACCTCATGGTGTTTTAAAGAGTTTTTTCCCTCGTGTGCTATACATGAATGATCTAGCTTTGCTAAAATATCATTACCTCTTCATGTATCATCAAATATCTAGTCTTCTTAATTTAAACCATTGCTGTAGTAGTCAAAACTAAAAGTGCAAACAAACACATTGAATTAAATTGAGAAGTAAATGATTCATTGAACAGATTATTCTTTCCACATGTAGAACTGAATGACCATGTGTTGAGATAGAGTACGTAGATAACTATAGTTTCAAATCCTTTCCAATAATAAAATGAAAGACAATTGTAGCTGGAGGACGTATTTAGAACCCCCTATAGATATGACCACATTCTGCTTAGCAAAATATCTTTTAAGTGTAGAATCCTGATAGAGGAGCATAAGCATTTTTATGAAAGCCATCAGCATCTATCTGAATTTTTGCATTTAAGTCAACACCAATTGTCTTATCACTTTATATTAAATTCATGATGCTTATTGCCTTCAGAAAGAAAATTGAGAGGTCCTATGACCTCTATACCTTTCCAACCTCTGTCATGTTACTGCCTCTGCACATTCTGTGGTCCAGCTGTCCTGAGCTGCTTCTGGTTCCCCTAATGTGTTGATCCCTCGTGTCTCCAGGCATTTAAGTGTACTCCTCCTACGTACTCTTACCCCTTTCTCTCACTTCTCCCATTTTATGTTTATAGTGATACCTCCTTAAACAAATGTGCAGATCGATATCACTCCTCTTGTAAATCATCCTTGACCACCCCCCAAATTCTCATTTATGACACTCTACAAAGGCAATTATTTGATATATATTTATGTGTTTTATTCTTCTGTAGTCTATGAGCTCCTTGAAGGAAGGCATCGTATCTAAGTAACCCATTTTATTTGCATTTTCTAAATAAATTGTGATTATAAAATAGATGCTTGTAAGCAAGTGTGAATGAATGCTTTAATGAAAATATATTTTATACATAAAAATATAATTCAGAAACTATAATTCAGAGAATCCAGATTTTAGTTTCTTATCTGCCAAAAGGTGAGTATGCAATATATAAGTGTGTCTTTCTGTGTGTTTTTGATAGCTCTAAAATAAGAACCCTAATATCAGTCACATACAAATTACAAAATTACTGTGCATTGAATGTATTAAAAATACAAATGTGAGGAATTTTGAAAAATAGCAAGAAGAATGGTATTAACCTCACACTGGAACCTCTGACCCATTATATTACAAGGAACAGGTGCATTAGCTGACATACATAAGTTTTCACTATGTACTAGTTCATGTCCCTCATATATCACCCCACAGCTAAGGTAATGTACTTAGAAAGGGATGCACTGAAATTGTAATTATTACTATGTGTCTAAAGAGCTCTGCTACAATAGGCACATTTTATATGAAGACTTTTGAAAGATTAAATTGAAGAGGTCTTTCCCTAATATAAATCAGCACAAGCAAGCAACATTATGTGTCAAAGATCTTTGAATAATTATCTAATATATCTATAAATACCCAAATTACTTTTTGAGAAAGGTAATATATATATTTTGGGCTTAGCGGGTTTCTTTTGGAGAGGTACACTATTTTATGACTGTAGGTTTACTCTAAAGCTGGCAAAACTAGTGGAGCATTACCATGCTTAATGAAACACTACTGCTCAAACAAATGTACATGAAACTGAAAGTAATTGGAGAGATTACTGCTTTTTAGATTAGTGTCTATTATCAATAAGCAAAGAGTTTCAAGTGCTCTAGCTAATGTGATTTCCTTGCCATTAAGGATTATTTATTGTTTTATTGCATGAATAGTTGTCAAATCATTTTACAATGAGTCAGATAATTCTTTGCACAATATTTAGTACCTCTTTAAAAAATGAGATTTGAAATGCATTGAACAAGGGACTACCTTTTAACATTTTTTCTCGGATAAAATGCTTGCTGCTTGAGCAGTTGATACAGGTATAAGCTGATAATATCTCATGTGGCAGACAGCCCAGTAGCTATTTACATGTGGCTGCCATCTTGTCAATTAATCATGCATAAGCTGCATGAACTTTTGAATCTGATATGACTAAACTGGTCATGTCACCATTACTACTATGTCAAAGCAGTCCTAACAAAGTATTTAACTTTGGATTTGGCTTCCCACAGCTTTTCTGGTAGTGAGGGAGGTCAATGGGATGTGTTAATGTGTCTGTGTGAGTGGTGGAATTAAGGGAGGAGAACCCTATGAGTGCAATAGAGGCAGAGTAAAACAGTACCTCTACCTGGCAGCATTTTCCAGTTAATCCTTGGTAGGGGTGGTCCAAGCAAGGGAAAAGTAGAGGCAGGGAGATCAAGAATGAGTGACAAGTTGTTGTTCCCGAAGACTGGCTAAGAATGCAGAGATTCTAGCTAATAAGAACTTTCATAGAGTTAAATTTCTGGGTCAAACTTCTGGGTTAACTAGAGAACCGTGAAGAGCAAGGCAAACCACAGTCTTACAGGAAATGGCATGATAACACAGTACAGATTTGTGAATAGAAAAGACAAGTTTGAGTGCCAGTTAGCAGTCCTAGGAGCAGGACTGGCACTTCATACATCTCAGTGTAGAAAATCTAATTATAAATTTCAAAACAGAGCAGACCATAAATAAAAACTGATTTTTGTTTGTTTGTTTTTGAGACAGAGTTTTGCTCTGTCGCCCAGGCTGGAGTGCAGTGGTGCGATCTCGACTCACTGCAACCTCCTCCACCCTGGTTCAAGCGATTCTCCTGCCACAGCCTCCAGAGTAGCTGGGATTACAGGCACACACCACCACATCCAGCTAATTTTTGTATTTTTAGTAGAGACGGGGTTTCACCTTGTTGGCCAGGCTGATCTCAAACTCCTGACCTCAGCTGATCCACTTGCCTTGGCCTCCCAAAGTGATAGGATCACAGGCGTGAGCCACCACCCCAGGCCAATTTGATGTTTTAAAATCTAAACTATGCAAAAGCTTCTTAAATCATCTTTGACCAGGGAAAGGATTTTTCCCAAGAGCATGGGTTTAGATGAACAGGTCTAAATGTAAGAGTTAGATAAATATGAAGAACCAGGCAAGATCTTCACTATGCTGCAGATATACTCGCAGAGGTATTGCAGATAAATGTTTTAACTCCAGCTCTCTAAGGGTGGAGGTGAGACGCGAAAGCAATAAAAAGGCCTGATTTGAAATACCTGCTGATTCTGTAATGTAAATACTTTCATCATGATCGATTTCAAGCTACCATCATGCTATAAATCTGGTTGTAATTATGAAAATGTTAACACTGTTAACAATTGGCTCTTTTGAGCTAGTAAAAATATTCCCAGCACATTACTCTTACAATGGATAAGTACATGTCACAGTGAATTTATCAAACCACTTGTTTGAACATTGTTGTTAATAAATTATCAATTATTTTTAATCAATATTTGTTTTGAATTTTTATTTTATCATTTGGAAAGTATTTACTACCTTTCATATGCCAGAGCTTGTACTGGGTATTACTCACAGTTTTTTTAAGTCCAATACAACACTTATTCTGGAAGGCCATGGACTGTATTGTATCTAGGTCATAAGCAATTCCTGAATTATTCAAAATTATAGACTGTTAATAATTCCATCAGAAGATACATGTACTGGCCATTTTTATAGATTAAGTATAGTCCAATTTTCTTTGCTGTTCCCTCCTCTAAAACTAGAATCTAATTCCCCATTCTTTGTATCTAGGCTGGCATTGGTGGCTTCCTTGACTAATGGAAATTGACAGACAGAAGGGATGTGTAGGATATAGTGTGGGTCAATGCTGATGCCTTGTAGCTTTTGTAAGGCCTCTTGGAACACTTGTTTTTTGGAGCCCTAGATCTACATGTAAGAAGTTCAACTATTCTAAGATTGTCATGCTTTCTGGAAGCCCAAGAGAAGTGCCCCTTGCTGTTCAAGCTTCAGCCTTTTGAGTCTTCCCAGCCGAGGCCACAGACATCATGGAACAGAGACGAGCTGTCTCTACTCGGCACTGTCTGAATTCCTGACTCTAAAAATTGTGAGATATAGTAACAATAATTATCTTTTAAAAAGCTGTATTTTGTTTAATCCTCTAGGATTATTATGTTATTATCTTAGTTGGGGCCGCTATAACAGAATACCATAAACAGAGTGGTTTAAATAATGGAAATTTATTTATCACAGTTCTGAAGGCTGGGGAGTCTGAAGGAGGCTGACAGGGTGCCAGCATGGTCAGTTCTAGTGATGGCTTTTTTTCTGGTTTGCAGACATTTATTTTCTCCTTGTATCAACATGGTGGAGGGCAAAGACAGAGAAAGCAAGCTCTCTGGTGTCTTTTTTTTTTTTCTTTTTTTTTGACAGGGTCTCGCTCTGTTGACCAGGCTGGAATGCAGTGGTGCGATTATGGTTCCCTGAAGCCTTGATCTCATGGGATTAAGCAATCCTCCCACCTCAGCCTCCTGAGTAACTGAGACTACATGTGCATGCCACCAAGCCAGGCTAATTATTTTCTTTTCTCTTTTTTTTTTTTTTTTTTTTTTGGTAGAGACAGTGTCATGCCCTGTTTTCCAGGCTGGTCTGGAACTCCTGGGCTCAGGTGATCCTCCCACCCTAGCCTCCCCCAAAGTGCTGGGATTACAGGCCTGAGACACTGTACTCAGGGCCTGTCTGGTGTCTTTTTATAAGAACACTAATCTCATTGATATAGGATTGGTCATATTAGGCCCACTCTTGTCACATAATTACCTCAATGGCCCTATCGCATCTTACTATAATATTGAGCATTAGGATTTCAACATATGAACTGATGGGGGGGGCACAAACATTCAGTCCATAGAAATTATGGTATAGTTTGTTACTCAACAAAGACAGCTGGAATTTCAATATTCAAAGTTATCTCCTGTTTTCTGCATATTTCTGTTGTTGGCTCTGTACTTCAGAGGGATAAATACAATGAAAGAAAGTGAACAAGAATAAATTTTATACTCAAATATTTTAAGGTATTAAAACACCATCAGAAGTAGAAAGTTAATTTCAAATAGTTGTAATAATATCGTTTCAAAATAATAAATATTTTGTAGTTTCTACAAGTAGGAAACTCAATCTAATGATCCTTTTCCATTCTATACTCTCTTAAGAAAAATGAAAAACTGTTAAGCTTTCAATGTTTATTCTTCAGAAGCCAGACACAGAGTTCATGCCTCTTTTATATTGTTTATCTATTCTATTTCAATATTACATCTTGTTTCCTCTTCTAGATTTTCAGGGGCAGAAATTTCATGTGTTCTTGGTAGTCCTAACTTAAGGTCTTGTACATCACAAGTATTCACTAAATCACTGGCAAATAAAGTCAAGTTTTCTCTACTTGGGTCCCTAAGCAATCTCCAAATGTTAAGAAAATGTTCATATATATATTTATATGTTTTTATATGTGCATTTTTCCAGAGGGAGGAGCAATCATTTGCAGCGGATTTTCATATTGGAATTCATGAAAAATAAAGTTGTTGTGTTATCATCTCTCCTCTCCTCTGAAGCATTCAAGTTATTTGTAGTCTTTTATTTTTCAAATCCTCAAATAAAAGGATTTTCCAAATTATTTTATTATATACTTACCATTTTAATGTTGTATAGTCACTTTTTTTCTTCAGAATACCCTAACTTCCTGAAGAACCATTTCCATATCTTATTGCCTCTTAGATCTCGATACTCAGCATTTATTAGCAAGCCTGATACACAGTGTGTACTCAATATATTTGTCAACTTAATCAGAAACTATAATTTTTGCTACATTCCAATTTTAGCCAATACTAAAAAAAAATGAGTAAATATGGTTCTGTCTTGTAGATGTGCATTCTTGACTCAGAATTTTTATTGCTTCAAATTATATTAGTGTTGATAGTGGTGTTTACTTACTGCTTGAAGCATTTCTAACTGTGATGTATCCAGGATGTAAACTGCTATCAGGGTAATGTAACGTTGTTAAGATAAATTACTTAAAGAAATTCCGTAAGAGAAACTTACTGGAATGAAGTTGAAAATTATGGCAAAGGGATAAAAATGGACTGGTTTGTTTAGATTTGGGCTAAGAATTTAGTGAGGATTTGTACTGTGGAGATCCTATCTCCAACACTGATAGCATTTAATTGACTTTAACACAAGACAGCCGCCAGGTCACCAGTAAGAGGGAAGCACTAGTCTTCAAGGTGAGCCTTTCTGTGGCTCCACACACCATCTCTACTGTTTCTGAACACTTTGTGATAGATTAATATAACTCTCATCTACAAAACTACCCTCATCTTGTAAATCAGGGTATTATTTTTATTCCTCATACTGGTCATTTTCACATAGCTTTCTCGCCGCAAGCCAAGAAGAAGAGTTAATATTGATATATTGTATATGACATTTTCACTGAAGAGGTGATGATGGGAAAAGGGGAAATAAAGGAGAACCTCATCTTACAATTCTGTGCTTATTTTGTTAAAGGTTAGAGCCACATTTGGCTCCTTAAGCCCTAGATTTCCATTTTAATTTAAGCATTCCTTCCCAGTGACCTTTCTCTTTCACTGAAAAAAAAACAACAACAAAAAAAAAAACCCAGCGTGTAGTCTGACAGTTTTATTCTTCAAAATCTTCCCGCTTTTTTGACTTTTAAATAAGAACTGAGAGAGTCTATCAGAGTCTGCATAAGGCAGGCATTTTTTGTTTTTTTTTTTAAACTCAGGGGCTTTTGAATTGTCTTTATTGGAGCTGGCATCATTCAGCCTAAGGCAAGAAAGAAAGTCATAAGAACAGTCTTTAAAAGTTGCATTTTTAATGGAGAGAAAACAGGGGAATACCACCTTGTCAATGTTGTGGTATCTACAACCTCTCACTCCCTACTCCCTTCAAAACCTGCCAGGTACCATCAGCTTCTGAAGCATGTGGTCTGATAAAAATTATCGTTAATTTTCATTAGTACTTTTATTACTTTCTCTAAGGAGTGAAAGTGAGTGACAAAGTATTCAGTAATAGTTACAACATATATATATTTTTTTTCCTTCTTCAGGTATTGGAAATCTCAGCAATTCAATTATATGCACCATTAGTTCTAAAGCAGACTGGTTGGAAAACATGATCCCATCAATGCAGCAGGTACGTACTTAAAACCTAGTCTAATGATCACAATTAAAAGTGTCACAGTTTGTGTTTTTATAATGTGTTCTGCAAATGTCCTCTGTACAAAACATAAGAAAATTTAAAAATAGATCTCAAAAGTTCTAACAATATCAACACTTATTTATTAAGTACTAAAATACAAAGTACTATTCAAAAGAGACACACAATAAACAGGATAGACAGAGAAGCTGCCATCAAGAGTAAGATGTAACAATGACTACATGCTATTGATATCAAAATAGTCTAGTTGAAAGATGAGAAAGAAATAATCACCCAGAAGTTTGTCTATCTAAACCAATTAAGTTCCCAGTAGACTTAATTTTGTTAAGTTTGGAAGAAGAGTGTTTGGCTAGAATTATTTGGTTCAACGGAAGATGTTTTCTCTTACAGTTACAAATGAACAAATAAGCAAACAAAACAAGAACAACAACTAACAAACTGGAAAGCATTTTTCCCATAGTAATGATTGTCTTGTCACTCAGTTAACATTCTTGCTTCCCTCCCTTTCTTCTCTTTCTTTCCTTTTCTCTCTCCCTTTAACAAAGATTCAATCAACACCAAGTTTGTTTCAGGCACTAAGTTAGACACTTGGGATTTAAAGTATAGTACTGGCTTTATGGACCTACTATCTAATTGAGATGGAATGGGAAAACCTCTTTAAAAATAGAACATTTGCTTTATTTAAAAAAGTATTTATATTAAACCTCATTACAAAGATTTGAAATGGGACAATAGGGAAGTAACGATGAATTCTGCACATGGATTCAGGAAGTCATATATATAAAGCTTTCTCACTAATGTATTTTGAAAGATATATAGACATATACTGTCTCTTCAGGCTTATTTCCCATTAGAAGTTCATTGAGGGTTTCAAACTGCCCAACTCCCCACGCCTCCTACACACACACAAACTCTACAATCACATAAAGCACTCTAAATACTGTTTTTTCCCATCAGTTTAACTTCAGCTTATCTTTAAAGGTTCAGTTCAAGTCTTAAGATTTTCTTGAATTTCACAGAAAATGACACTTCCATGTCCACAATTTGTTCTTGGACATAGCCAATAACATCTCCCACTAGTTTTCTAGTTGGCTTAGGTTTCATCTTTGTCTCCTCAAGTAAATGGGCAACTCTGTAAGTAGACAGTATAGTCCTGTGAAGTCTCCTGGTTGTCTTGAAAGAAATATAGCAGTTAGTAGCTATGTACAATTAGTTTGGTTGTTTCCTCCGGGCTGTTCCTCCAACAGTTTGACAAATGCTTAATGATCCAATTTTTTCCTTCACTGTCCCCATCCCTGGCCCTGTATGTGCATATTCTATTCTATGCCATAAGCGATAAAATCTCTAACCAATTAAAGAGCACCGTATCTTCTTTTGCATAGGAAGACATACCAACGGAAAAGATGGAAACACACCAGTCGTTACATCACCAACCAAAAGCGTGGTGAAATTCATTCTCAGTGATAATGGAGCTCGTTCTGGATGTAATAGTATCCTTCAAATGTAAAATGTTAAAGAACGGCTTCAAAGAAAGGTGCTTTATACGTAAGAAATATCATTTATATATAGTAATTAGACATCTCAGGTGAATGCTGGTTTCCAGAGTGGTATTACATACACACTTTCTTATGTCTGTATGTTTCTTTCTTTCTTTTCCTTCCTTTCTTTTTCCTTCCTTCCTTCTCTTTCTTTCAGACAGGATCTTGCTCTGCTTGCTCTGGGCAACTGCTCTCTTTCTAAACTACCAGGAAGAAAAATTGTGAAGCATTTTTAAGAATGAAAAAGCTGACTTCAGGTCCCTTTCTTTTCTATAGTTACAAGTCTTTTAATGATCTTGTTTAAAGTAGATGCACATCTATTCTGTGAAGAAAAACCACGATGCGCTTTGATACCATGTTCTTCCTGCAGCTATTCGCTTCCTTAAGGAGAAGGGGAAAAAGTTTCTTGGACTTGAAACATTTGGATTAAGGGGGTCGGCTTATGATAGTGCCGTTATCTCCCCCACTTCCTTCTGCCTGCACTGAGCACAAAGAAATTTCTTTAGAAGTTTAGAAGGAAAAGGACATCTCCCTTGGGTTGTCCTTGAGCTAACAGCTGCAGACTTCAGATTTTCAAGATAACTCATGCATCAGCACAGTAAGAAACCAGGTCCTGCCCTCACTTAAAAGTTCAAAGGCTATGGTTGAAAAATGTGCCCATATCAAGTGACTTCTGAAGATGCTGAACCTTTAGCAAGGTTAAAGGTCGGAAAATATTAGAAGGTTAGGGTGAAAAGACTCAATAAAAGCCTTCCATTAAAAGTTGGCCAAAAGAGAGATGATCTAGACAAGGTCAAAGAACAGAAGAGTTGAGCAGCAGGAAATACACACAGTGGTCACAAATCAAAGCAGAGAGAGGAATTGCTGAAGGAGATGTCTGCTGATTTTTTTTCCCTTCGAAGTGCTAAAAATGTAGGGATATAAATCGAAATAAAACATTTTTAAAAGTCAAGTAGCAAGTACCTACATGAGTATGATTTGTAGGTGATTCAGGACTGTGTCAATCTAGGAGAATCCATCAGAGATCTATGACTTATTTAATCTAGGATTCAGGTTTCAGGACTGCCTTATTAGAAGTGAAGTGTCTTGATCATTAATCTTTTTTTACTACTTTAATAATATGGCCCCTGAAAAGTAGAAAGCAAACTTAATTGATACCGAATTTCTTTTTTTAATCTGTAATTTTTCTTTCTTTTGCTTTTAAAGACAAAGTATCTCATGATATTGCTCAGGCTGGCCTCAAACTCCTGGCCTTGAGCAATAATTCTCCTGCCTCAGTCTCCTAAAGTGCTGAGATTACAGGCATAAGCTACCATTCCTGGCAGATATCAAACTTCAATATGTCACCTGAGAGTATACTTTTAATTTAATAAGACACTGTCTCTTATTCACAGTTCTCCAGGAAAAGTAATTACTTTACCACGTTGTTCTGAATTATAATAAAACCATTATATAATATTGAAAATATTACATATATCCAATATTGTATAATATTGGATATATATCTGAAATATATATATGATATATATATATGATATATGTATATATCATATATATCTGATATATATATCATATATATATTTGCAATAGAGAGATTACATTTCCAAGAACACTGGGGGTGCCCACAATTGTTCTTAATATCACTCTAGAGTGATATTTCTTATTTATTTATGTACTTATTTATTTATTTTGAGATGGAGTCTCGCTCTGTCACCCAAGCTGGATTGCAGTGTTCCTTTCTCAGCTCACTGCAACCTCTGCCTCCCAGGTTCAAGTGATTCTCCTGCCTTAGCCTCCCGAGGAGCTGGGACTACAGCCGCATGCCACTGCGGCTGGCTAATTTTTTGTATTTTTTAGTAGAGATGGGTTTTCATCATGTTAGCCAGGATAGTCTCAATCTCCTGACCTCGTGATCTGCCCGCCTCAGCCTCCCAAAGTGCTGGGATTACAGGCGTGAACCATTACACCCGGCCTAGAGTGATATTTCTAAAAACACGTATCTAACCCCATCGCTGCTAATAATATCCTCAATCTTTATATTTTTTGTAAGGATTAAGAGAAGTAGGGCCAGGTGCGGTAGCTCACGCTTATAATCCCAGCACTTTGGGAGACCGAGGCAGGTGGATCACGAGGTCAAGAGTTCAAGACCAGCCTGGCCATGATGGTGAAACCCCATGTCTACTAAAAATACAAAAGTTAGCCAGGCGTGGTGGCACGCGCCTGTAATCCCAGCTACTCCAGAGGTTGAGGTATAGAGTTGCTTAAGCCTGGGAGGCAGAGGCTGCAGTAAGCCAAGATCACACCACTGTACTCCAGCCTGGGAGACAGAGTGAGACTCCATCTCAAAAAAAAAAAAAAAAAAAAAAAGAGAGAAGTGATATATGTGGAAGTCCCAGTGCAATGCTATGTAGGAGGCTACATAAAGAGATCAATAAATGCTGACCTTACTCTTTCGCCCTCCTTCGAATAACAATATGTAGACTATATCATATGAAAATCTCATACACCACAACACCTAGAAATTATGTAAGAAATATTTTTTTAAATTCCCTCTAAGTTCCCTTTAAGTTTTTACAGAAGTAAGGAAAACATGAGAGGAAAATTATAAAGAGGGAATCAGAAACAAGGATAAATGTGAAATCATACTGGGAATATAATGGGGAGAAAGTAAGGATTTTCTATTGGGGAAAAAATATGAATTGGGGCTTAATGGCCATAGGAGATGAAACCTTTGGTATAGAGGAGACAGAGTAGGGCTCCAAATCAATGCACAAAGTTGAGGCTCTCAAAGACCATGTATGTCCTCAGAGCAAACATGGCCTAAAAATAAAAACAAATCTCTATTCTGGCACATATAGACCATCAAAAAGCTTGCCTTCTTAACCTGAGTGAATTAAAAAAAAAGAAAAGAAAAACAGTCTCTTTTGGGAATACTAAGAATTAACAAAACGTTAATTAAAAATCTAATAGAGAATAGAACAACATAACAGATTCATGGAAAGAAGTCAATGGAAAAGCTAAAGATAGCTTTGAAAAAATTATTCAGAATCTAGCACAGACACATAAAAAATACGATGTGTAAATGTAATGGAGTACCCTATTTTTAAGATTTTTTTTTCTTTCCTTCTGTGGCCCTTTATAATAAAATAGTAACTTTGACTCTCCTTTACACTAGGCACTCCTTTGCATTGTTAGCTTATCTAATTATGTTTGCTTAGAAGTTCCAGAGCCTGAATCTTGAGACAATCCAGGTGTCTATGAAATTCTACCCCACCAGGAGATCACTTCAAGGCTGTGGCTAATTTACAACTCAGTCTAGCCTGAGATAGCACCAGCCCATTCACCAAATGGGGCAATAACTCAAGACAAGTAATCAGAGTAAGTCACGCAGACCACACCACCTCACCCCTTCTGCCTGCCCTTCATTCCAAACTCCCCTTTGTGTATTCTGCCCAGAAAACTTGAAATGGTTTCTTTAAGGCAGAAGACTGAACCATTTCACCACTGCTAGCTTTGGAAAACAAAGTCACTTTCCTTCCACCAAACCTTGTTCGTGTTTTTTGGCTTTGTAAGCAGCAAGCAGCAGAAACTGTGTTCATTTATATGAAGATTGCTTAAGAAACCCAGAAGTAGAATACATATTTCCATCATATGTCCATTGGGAGTTGCCAAAGTAGTGAATAGAATGAATGAAAAGAGTGTATTTCCAAGAACAGAAAAAACAGAAAAATCCATAGATTTGAAAATCACAATGAGTATAAAATAATTTGGATGTAATAAATCTGCCTCTAAGCAAATACAAAAGTAAATCCAGATACCACAGAAGGAAGAGCTTAGAAGCCTAAAGGAAGAAATGACAAATTACCTAAATAGGAGGAAAATTAGACTACAATAGACCTATTAAGCAAGTAAAAGACAGTGAAATAATGTACTAACATGCTGAGAAAAAGTAACTAGTAATACAGAATTCCACACCCCAGTAAACAATCATTTAAGATTTATAGTGGAATAAATGATTTTCCAACACCAGTAACTAAGCACCTTCTCCAAAATTTTCTCAAAGAAATAACTTCTAAAAGAAATAACATCTTCAAGAAAAAGAAAATTGGAAGTCAGAAAAAGTAAGATACTGGAAGGGAAATGGTAAACAAATAAATTGTTAAACATACAAATGAATTTAAAGATGTATTAAATATAGAAACAATAATAACAAAAGACAGTCTGAGTTTAAAAATAAAGTAGGCCGGGCGCGGTGGCTCACGCTTGTAATCCCAGCACTTTGGGAGGCCGAGGCAGGCGGATCACGAGGTCAGGAGATCGAGACCACGGTGAAACCCCGTCTCTACTAAAAATACAAAAAATTAGCCGGGCGTGGTGGCGGGCGCCTGTAGTCCCAGCTACTCGGAGAGGCTGAGGCAGGAGAATGGCGTGAACCCGGGAGGCGGAGCTTGCAGTGAGCCGAGATTGCGCCACTGCACTCCAGCCTGGGCGACAGAGCGAGACTCCGTCTCAAAAAAAATAAAAATAAAAAAAAATAAAGTAAGTAAAATACTGTGCATTAAAAATGTTAAGACCAATATCAGCAATGAAAAAATTTGCATACTTATAGCTAGCGCAGAGATTAAACAATTAACATGAATAGTATAATAATCTTCTTGGCAATACTTTTTGGTGAAAATAACTGATTCAAGAAGAAATCGAAAGGCTGACTAGTTCTACAACTTAATAAATTAAATAAGTTATTAACAGATATACAATAGGCACAAAGGGCACGCAAAGGCCAAATAAAGATTTAAATTCTACAAAAAAGTGGAAGAACAAGATTATCCAATTTTATTTAAGCTGTTTCAGAGAATAGAAATTGAGGAAATTATTCCTTATTCATTTCACAGATTAAGTATAATCTAACATTAACATCAAATAGCTTATAAGGAAGGGCAAGTATTGTCATATAAATCTAGATAAAAGAGCATTAAATAAAATAATAGCGAAGCAAATTCAATGATATACATAAACTCATAATCAAATTATGTTTCTCTAAGAATGTAAGAATGTTTTAACATAAAACATTTAATTTTATGTTACATTTTCCTCATTAACATATTAAATTTCAAAATTAGCACCTCAAAGATACAACCATTAATATTATTCAGCAGGTATTAACGAAAACTCTTAGCAACTCGGGAATAGAAAGAAACTTCCTTAATCTAAAACTTGCAATAAACATTCTACTTAATGATAAAACATTAGAATTCCATTTAAAATCATTTATAAAATTTCATTTAAAAATAACTCCTAGAATGATTAAAAAGGAAGAAAAATATTTCTCCTCATTTATAATCATATGATTAACTGCTTAGAAAATTCAAGAAAAATGACAATCATAACTAATAAAAGAATCTAGCAAAGCTGTAAGATAAAACTTTTAAAATGAACAACATGTAAAGCAATTGTTTGCCTATATACTCAAAAGAAATATTTAGAAGATATGATTAATTTAGAAAACAAAAATATGACTGGAAATGGCACCAAATCTTAGGAATAAATTTTTAAAACATATTTTTAGGAAGACATTTAGAAAATGTTGAGCTTTTTAAAAAACCTGAAATATTTGGATAAATGTCAATTGAGAGGAAGATTCACTATATAAATATAACATTTTCCAAAACTGTATCAATTTATACATTTAATACATTTTAATCAAAATGCCAACAAGTTGTATTATAGATCTTTAAAAGCAGGACCCAATTTTTATTCTGAATCATATCAATTGATTCTCTTCAGGAAAAAAAACTTAGAGGATGGAAAAAGCAACTAGCAATATGAGAAACTCCAATATTTTGTCTAGGCCTAAATATTCCCCTAGCAAAGTAAATATGTGTCTAATTAAAATGAAATATCAAATGAGTTGTTTAACATTGTATAATCAATTCAACCAACTAGGATGTTTGTGTGTGTGTGTGTGTGTGTGTGTATGTAAACACTTCAATACATTTCTTTTCCTTATATAGAGAGAACTATTCAATGTAGTATTAATGGGATGGAAAACATCAAGGTTAAGGTAGGGGACCAAATGTATGTAACTAGTTTTGCTCCAATCCTAAATCTCACTACAGCAACTATAAAGAAATTATTTTAAAATATATAAATCCATAAGGGGAGGTAGAACAGGAAAGAAAGCTGTAATAAGAAAATTTCAAAACTGAATAAAGCATGGAGGAATAATCTCTTAGCAGACTCAGGGAGTCTAATCCTAAATCAGTAGTTGAGTAAGCTAAGAACTATCATAAAGTCTTCAAAAAGCTCAAGAATTGGTAAAACCAGTTACCTTTGTAATGAAGAAAATGACTACAACACGGAGAATATGCTAAAAGTGTTCCATTTACTCTATAAATGACTTCTGGCAGGTGATAGGTTTATGCTATGGAGAGAATAAAAGAGAAGAGATTTGATAAGAGGACAAATAGCTCAATTATATATGTACCATACCAGCAGCAGGGGATTGATATATTCTGACTATTGGATATTGGCACTCCAAGTTCTCTTCCTTGACTCAGGCTCCCAGAATGATGCAGAATTTTATAACTACCTGCAGAGAATTCAAGAAATCTTACCAACCCAAAACCTAAAGTTAACACTGAAGTACCATATAATGGGCCAAGTGATTGTCACGTGCTAAAACTTAAATATGATAAGATCTATCTATGTTCTCAGAGTTTGCAAGAAACTTTTTAGTACCCTACTCCTGCAAAGGGTAGACTGCCAAGGATTGCTCCCATTAGAAATAAAAACAGTAGACAATTGTACCAAGCAAGATGTCAGAATAGAAAGCTCCACTGATTGTCCTCCCCAAAAAGACACCAAGTTAACAACTATCTCCACAGAGAAAACACATTAATAAGACACAAAAATCAGACAAGTGCTCATAGTACCTGGTTTTAACCATATCGCTGAAAGAGGCACCAAAAAGATAGAAAAAACTCTCCTGAATCACTGACGCCACCCCTCTCCTACCACCAGCAGACATGGTATGGCTCAGAGAAAGTCTCTGGGCACTGGAGAAAGGAGAACACAGCAATAATAAGGCATTGAACTCAGTCTGTTCTGTTAGAGCAGAAAGGAAAACCAGACCAAACTCAGCTGATGACTGCCCACAGAAGGATCATTTAAATCAGCTCTAGTCAGAAGGGAATAGCCTATTCAGCGACCTGAACTTGAGTGCGTACAAACCTCACCATTGAGGGACAAAGTGCTCTTGATATCTAAGTAAACTTGAAAGACAGTTTAGGCCATAAGGACTGCAACTCTTAGGTGAGTCCTAGGGCAGAACTAGGCCCAGAGACAGTAGACTCTGGGGGGCGTGGGGAGCGCAGGTCATGATATAGTGAGACACCAGCTGGGGCAACCAAGGGAGTGCTGACATCACCCCTTCTCTAACCCCAAGATGCACAGCTTATGGCTCCACAAGAGACCTCTTCCTTCCATTTGAGGAGAAGTGAGGGAGAATCGGAAGGACTTTGCCTTTTTCTTGGATACAAGCTCAGCCACAGCAGGATAATCATGAGGCTCCCCCTTCCAGGCCCTAGCTCCCAGACATTTCTAGATGCACACTGAGCTACAAGGGGACCCACTGCCTTGAATGAAAGAATGTATTCCTGGCAGCATTTATCACCTGCTTACTGAAGAGCCCTTGGGCCCTGAATAACCAGCAGCAATATCCAGGTACTATGTTGAGGGCCCTGGTGAGCCTCTGAGACTTTCTGGCTTCAGGTACCAACACCAGCACAAGGCGGAAGGAGCACCAAGTAGGCTCATGGGGTCCCTAATTTCAGGACTTCACTCTTGGACAACATGTATAAAACTGCCCTGGACCACAGAGGTGCCCACTGCCCTGAAGGGTGAGTCCTAGACCAGGCAGCATTCACCATAAGCTGACTTAAAAGCCCTTAGACCTTAAGGGAACATTGGTGGTAGTCTGACAGTACTCCTCATGGCTAGAGCTGGCATTGGTCATGTGGTGAGGTTTCTCACTCTTTTCCTTTTGAAAAGGAAGGAAGAGTGGGAAGAACTGAGTTTTGTGGTTTGAGTACTGGTTTAGCTGCAATATAATAGAATACTAGGTAGACTTCTGAGGTTTTTGACTGTAGTCCCTGACCGCCAGATGGCACTTCTGGACCCACCCAGGGCTTGGGGGACCTCATTGCCCTGAATGGAAGGTCAAAGGCCTAGCTGGCTTTGCCATCTGCTGATTGTAGAGCCCTAGGGCCTTGAGCAAACATAGGCAGTAGCCAGAGACTGGTTATGGCAGGCATTGCGAGAGACTCAGCACAGTCACAGTGGTGGTGGCCACAGGTGTGCTTGTATCACTCCAACCTCCAGACTTAGATGGCTCAGAACAGAGGTGGAGAGAGAAAGAAAGTAAGAGAAGAAAACAAGAGTTTCTGCCAGGTAAGCCATATTATTCTCCTGGATCTTGTCCAAGATCATCAAGGCAATACCTCTACCAGTCTACAAGAACCACAGTATTACTGAGCTTGGGGTAGCCCATAAAGCAGAAGCAGCTTAGATCACAACACCCAAGTCCTTTCAAATATCTGGAAAGCTTTCCCAAGAAGGACAGCTACAAATAAGTCCAGACAATGAAGACTATAATAAATACCAAACTCTTTACTGCCCAGGCACCAGAGGACATCTACTAGCATCAACACTATCTGGGAAATGTTACCTCAACCAAATGAACTAAGTAAGGCACCAGGGACCAATCCTGGAGAAATAGAGATATCTGAACTTTCAGATAGAGAATTCAAAATAGCTTTGTTCAGGAAACTTAAAGAAATTCAAGAGAACACAGAGAAGGAATCTAGAATTCTATCAAATAAACTTAACAAAGAGATTAAAATAATTTAAAATAATTAAGCAGTAATTCTGGAGCAAAATGCAATTGGCATACTGAAGAATTCATTCAAATCCTTTAATAGCAGAATCAGTCAAGCAGAAGAAAGAATTAGTGGGCCTGAAAACAGGCTATTTGAAAATACACGGTCAGAGGAGATACAAGAAAAAAAAATGAAGAACACCTATAGAATCTAGAAAATAGCTTCAAAAGGGTAAGTTCAAGAGTTATTGGCCTTAAAGAGGAAGTAGAGAAAAAGATATGGGTAGAAAGCTTATTCAAAAAAATAGTAACAGGCTGAGGGGGGTGGATCACGAGGTCAGGAGTTTGAGACCAGCCTGGCCAAGATGGTGAAACCCCATCTCTACAAAAAATACAAAAATTAGCTGGGCACAGTGGCAGGTACTTGTAATTCCAGCTACTTGGGAGGCTGAGGCAGGAGAATCGCTTGAATCCAGGAAGCAGAAGTTGCAGTGAGCCGAGATTGCACCACTGCACTCTAGCCTGGGTGACAGAGCAAGACTCCAAGATTCCATGTCAAAAAAAAAAAAAAAAAAAGAATAGAATAGAATAGTAACAGAGAGGTTCCAAAAACTAAAGAAAGATATCAATATCCAAAATATCCAAGTACAAGAAGGTCATAGAACACCAAGCAGATTTAACCCAAAGAAGACTACCCCAAGGCATCTTATAATCAAATTCTCAAATGTCAAGGATAAAGAAAGGTTCCTAAAAGCAGCAAGACAAAAGAAACAAATGACACACAATGGAGCTCCAATACGTCTGGCAGCCGACTTTTCAGTGAACATCTTAAAGCCCAGGAGAGAGTGGTATGACATATTTAAAGTATTGAAGGAAAAAACGAAAACAAAAACAAAAAAAACACCTTTACTCTAGAATAGTGTATCCAGCAAAAACAAACTTCAAACATGAAGGAGAAATAAAAACTTGCTCAGACAAACCAAAGCTGAGGGATTTCATCAATTTCAGACCTGTCCTACAAGAAATGCTAAAGGAAGTACTGCAATCAGAAAGAAAAGAACATTAGTGAGCATTAAATAATCACTGGAAGGTACAAAACTTACTAATAATAGTAAGTACACACACACAAAAACAGAATTTTATAACACTGTAACTATAGTGTGTAAACTATTCTTGTCCTAAGTAGAATGAAGAAACAATTACCCAAACAAAAATGATAACTACAACTTTTCTTTGTCTTTTTCTCTTTTTTTTTGAGACAGGTTCTCACTGTTGCCCAGGCTGGAGGGCAGTGGTGTGATCTTGGCTCACTGCAACCTTCACCTTCCAGGCTCAAGCAAGGCTTGTGCCTCAGCCTCCCAGTTAACTGGAATTACAGTCACCTGCCACCATCCCTTGCTAATTTTGGTATTTTCAGTATAGATGGGGTTTCACCATGTTGCCTAGACTGGTCTCAAACTCTTGAGCCCAAGTGATCTGCCCACCTCGGCCTGACAAAGTGCTGGGATTACAGGCAAGAGTCACTGCACCTGGCCAGCAATTTTTTAAGACATAGTTAAAACAATAAGATATAAGCAGAAACAACAAAATTTTAAAAAGCAGTAGGATTAAGTTAATGTGAGGTTTTATTAGTTATCTTTTTGCTCATTTGTTTGTTGGTTTATGCAAGTAGTGTTATATTGTTATCAGCCTAAAATAATGGGTTATAATATTTGCAAGCCTTATGGTGACCTCAAACCAAAAAAAAAATACAATGGATACACAAAAAACAAAAAGCAAGAAACTAAGTCATATCACCAGAGAAAATCATCTTCACAAGCGGAAAATGGGAATGAAAGAAAGAAGGAAGAGAAG
Source organism: Hylobates moloch (assembly GCF_009828535.3). Taxonomy (NCBI): domain Eukaryota; kingdom Metazoa; phylum Chordata; class Mammalia; order Primates; family Hylobatidae; genus Hylobates; species Hylobates moloch. The sequence goes on from NW_026652299.1 coordinate 12,043,508, forward strand.
ACCACACAATGACCAGAGAACAAATAACAAAATGGCAAGAGTAAGTCCTTACTTATCAATAATAATACTGATTGTAAATTGGTTGCACAATGGCTCATTCCTGTAATCCCAGTACTTTTTGAGAGTCAGAGGTTGCAGTAAGCCAAGATCGCACCACTGCACTCCAGCCTGGGCGACAAAGTGAGACTCCAGCTCAAATAATAATAATAACAATTATAATAATAATAATAAATAATACTGACTGTAAACGGAATAAATTTTCCAATCAAAACACACAGACTGGATAAATTCATTAAAAAAAAAAAATCAACACACCCATTGATCTGTTGCCTACAAGAAACATACTTCACCTATAAAGAAACACATAGACTAATAATAGAGATAGAAAAAGATAGCCCATGCCAATGGAAACCAAAAACAGCAGGGTCACTACACTTATATCAGACAAATTAGATTTCAAGACAAAAACTATAACAGACAAAGAAGGTGACTATATAATGATAGAGGGGTCAATTCAACAAGAGGATATAACAAATTAATACAGATGCAACCAACTCTGCAGTGCCCAGATATATAAAGAAAATATTATTAGCCCTAAAGAAAGAGATAGGATCCAAAACAATAACAGCTGGAGACTTCAACATCTCACTTTTGGCAATGGATAGAACTTCCAGACAAAAAATCAACAAAGAAACATCAGATTTAATTAGCACTATAGACCAAAGAGATCTAATAGATACTTATGGAACATTTCATCTAAGAGCTGCAGCATACACATTGTTTTCTTCAGCACATTGATTATTCTCAAGGACAGACTTGTCACAAAACAAGTCTTAAAACATTTAAATAAATTGAAATAATATCAAGCATCCTCTCTGACTGCAATGGAATAAAACTAAAAGACAATAACAAGAGGAATTTTGGAAACTATACAACTATAGGGAAATTAAACAATATGCTCTTGAATGACCACTGTGTCAATGGAGAAATTAAGAAGAAAATGGAAAATTTTTTGAAACAAATAATAATCAAAACACAACATAACAAAACCTATGGACATAGCAAAAACAGTTCTAAGAGGAAAGTTTATAGCTCTAAGTGCCTACATCAAAAAACAGAAAGAACTTCAAATAAACAACCTAATGATACATCTTAAAAACCATAAATAAATAATATATAAATATTTATAATAATATAAATAATAATACTGACTGTAAATGGAATAAATTTTCCAATAAAAGCACACAGACTGGATAAACATTAAAAAAATCAAAACTCAAACTCAAAATTAACAGAAAAAATAATAAAGATCAGCGCAGAATAAATGAAATTAAAATAAAACTACAAAAAAATCAATGCAACAAAAAGTTGTTTTTTTGAAAAATTAAACAAAATTGACAAACTTTTATCCAGACTAACTAAGAAAAAAAGAAGGAAGACCAAAATAAATAAAACAAGAAGTGAAAATGGATACATTACAACTGATAGTGAAGAAACTTAAAGTATTAATAGTGGCTACTATGAGCAAGTATATGCCAATAAATTGGAAAATCTAGAAGTAATAGACAATGTCCTGGACACATAAAACCTACCAAGGTTGAACCAGGAAGAAATTAAAAACCTAACAGACCGATAACAAGTAACAAGATTGAAGCCATAATAAAAAGTCTCCAAGTAAAGCTTTGGACCCAATGAGTTCACTGCTGAATTCTACCAAATATTTAAATAAGAACCAATACCAATCCTACTCAAACTATTCCAAAAAAAAGAGGAGAATGAAATACTTCCAAAATCATTCTATGAAGACCATGTTACCCTGACACCAAAACCAGACAAAGACATATCAAAAAAAGAAAACTACAAGCCAATATATCAGATGAATATTGACGCACAAATTCTCAACAAAACACTAGTAAACCAAATTCAACAACACATTAGAAAGATTATTCATTATGACAGTATTAGTCCTTTCTCATGCTGCTCTGAAGAAATACCCGAGAGTGGATAATTTGTGAAGAAAAGAGGTTTAATTGACTCACAGTTCCACATGGCTGAGGAGGCCTCAGGAAACTTGCAATCATGGCAGAAAGGGAACCAAATATGTCCTTTTTCACAAGATTGCAGGAGAGAGAAATGCCAAGTAAAGGGGGAAAAGCCCCTTATAAAACCATCAGATCTTGTGAGAACTCACTCTCAGAAGAACAGCATGGATGTAACTGTTGCCATTATTCAATAATCTTCCACTGGGTCCCTCCCGCAGCAGGTAGGGATTATGAGAACTACAATTCAATATGAGATTTGGGTGGAGACACAGCCAAACCATATTAATGACCAAGTGCAATTTATCCCTGGAATGCAAGGATGGTTCAACATATACAAATCAATCAATGTGATACATGGTATCAACAGAATGAGGGAAAAAACATAATCATTTCAATTGATGCTGAAAAAGCTTTTGATAAAACTCAATATACCTTCATGATAGAAACCCTCAAAAAACTAAGGAAAGAAGGAACATACTTCAACATAATAAAAGCCATATATAACATACCCACAGCTAGTATGATAATAAATGAGAAAAAAGCTGAAAGCCTTTCCTCTAAGATCTGGAACTCAACAAGAATGCCTACTGTCAGCACCATTATTTAACAAAGTACTGGAAATCCTAGTTAGAGCAACTAGACATGAGAAAAATATAAAAGGGCATCCAAATTGAAAAGGAAGAAATCAAATTATTCTTGTTTGCTGATGATATAATCTTATATTTGAAAAAACCTGAAGACTCCACAAGAAAACTATTAGAATGAATAAACGAGTTCAGTAAAGTTGCAGGATACATAATCAACATAAAAAATTAGCATTTCCTTATGTCAAAAGTAACAATGTGAAAAAGAAACTTAGAAAGTTATTCCATTTGCAATAGCTACACATAAAATTAAATACATAGAAATTAACCAAAGACGTGAAAGATCTCTATAATAAAAATAATAAAATACTGATGAAAGAAATTGAACACCAAAAAATTAAAAAACATTCCATGTTCATGGGTTGAAATAATTAATATTGTTAAAATGTTAAAATGTTCATATTACCCAAAGCAATCTACAGATTCAATGCAATCCCTATCAAAATACCAATAACATTTTTCATAGAAACAGAAAAAACAGTCCTAAAATTTATATGGAACCACAAAAGACCCAGAATAACCAAAAAGTTTCTTGAGCAATACCCCACAAGCACAGACAACCAAAGCAAAATGGTATCACATCAAGTTAAAAAGCTTCTCTACAGCAAAGAATACAATTAACAAAGTGAAGAGACAACCCAAAGAATGTGAGAAACTATTTGCAAACTACCCCTTTGATAAGGAATTAATAACCAGGATATATAAAGAGCACAAACAATTCTATAGAAAAATCTAATAATCCAATCTAAAGGTGGGCTAAAGATTTGAGGAGACATTTCTCAAGAAAAGACATAAAAATAGAAAACAAGCATAAGAAAAGGTGCTAAACATCATTAATCATCAGATAAATGCAAATAAAAACTACAATAAAGATATCATCTCATTCCAGTTAAAATAGCTTATATCAAAAAAAAACAGAAAAAAACAAATGTTAACGAGGATGTGGTGAAAATGGAACCCTTGTACACTGTTGGTGGCAATGTAAATTAGTACAACCACTATGGAGAACAGTTTGGGAGTCCTGCAGAAAACTTAAAATAGAGCTACCATATTACCCAGCACTCCCACTGCTGGGTATATACCCAAAAGAAAGTCAATCAGTATATTGAAGAGATATCTGCACTCTTGTTTTTTGCAGCACTGATTATAATGGCCAAGATTTGAAAGCAACCTAAGTTTCCATCAGCAGATAAATGAATAAAAAAAGTGGTACATATTCCCAATGGAGTACTAGTAAGCTATGAAAAATATGAGATCCAGTTATTTGCAACAACATGGATGAAATTGGAGGTCACTATGTTAAGTGAAACAAGTGAGGCACAAAAATACAAATATCACACGTTCTCACGTATTTGGGGGATCTAAAAATCAAACAATTGAACTCATGGACATACAGAGAAGAAGGCTGGGAAAGCTAGTGGGGGGCTGGGGTGGGGCAGTAGGTGCGGATGGTTAATGGGTAAAAAAAAAATTTAGAAAGAATAAATAGGGCTTACTATTTGATAGCACAACAGGATGACTATAGTTAATAATAACTTAACTGTACATTTTAATAACTAAAGAGTATAGTTGGATTGTTTGCAACTCAATGGAAAAATGCTTCGGTGGATGGATCCCCTATTCTCTATGATGTGCTTATTTCACATTTCATGCCTTTATCAAAACATCTCTTGTACTCTATAAATATATACACCTACTATGTACCTACAAAAATTAATCAGTAGACAAAATCAGCAGGAGAAATAAATTATTCAGGAAAAAGAAAATTGTGACATACCTACATGTTATACACATAAAAAATTTACTTGTATATTTATATTATGTTTATATATTTATATATATACATATACATATATGTACACACATATATAAATATATACACACATACATAAAGCTGTCATTAATCTCTCCAGAAAAATAATAGAAACATTAATTACATTAAAAACATTAAAAATTAAAGCATTTGAAAAATAAAATGAGCTCTTAGAAATTAAAAGATAATGCTAGCAATAATGCTCACTATAAGACTTGAAAAGAATAATTGAGCTGCTGTGCCAGAAAGTGACTAAAATACATAAGTAAATAAATAAATGGACAACAAGAGTGTGATAGATTAAAATGCCTGCCAAGATTTTGGGCACTCATTGAAAATTCAATCTAATTTTCCTCCTTTTAAATCTAGGCTGGATACAGTGACTGCTTTAACAAATAGAATATGGCAGAAGTGACATGGGAAAAAAAAGATCAACAGAATTGGCTTGTGATTTATTATCTCCCTTCACCAGGGGCACGTCCCTGGGGAGAAATAAATGCAGTGTACCTGGTCTAATGTCTGGGACCTTGGGTATATAAACTAATATTTACTAAGAAAAAGAGATTGTGTTTTTTGAAACCCCTCAGCAGAATGTTCTCTAACTAAAAGATCATTTTGAGTAAAAAAAAAAAAAAAAGAGAGAAAGAGACAAAAGTAATCTGTGATGTTGGGCTTCTTGGGAAATGTCACAAAAACAGTACAATTCTATCGAGTATAAGCTGGGCAGAACTGTCAAAAGCAATCAATTTTAGCATTCTGGGAATCAAGCAAAGGTATTCAAGAAAGGAAAAGTATATTTATGAAAAACACTGAATTTCAGGTAAGAACATGTCCTTGCCCCAGGACTGCTCAGTTGCAAAAACTGCATCTTCTGTTGTGCATTAGAGATGTATTTCTGATGCAGAAGGAAACGATTTGCAGGAATGCCCTTGACGTTACTAGATCACTCCACATTGCATGAATCTCTCAATTACCTGTATCTTTGACACAATTAGCAAAGCTTGCTATTGGGTACTGTGGACTGAATTTTGTCCACCCTAACCCACAATATGACTGTATTTGGAGATAGGGCCTTTGGGAAGTAATTAGAGTTAAATGAGTTTGTGAGGGTGGGGCCCTCATGGTGGGATTAGTGCACTTGTAAGAAGAGACACCAGAGAGCTTGCTTTCTCTCTCAGCTATGTGAGGACACAATGAGAAGACAGCCATCTGTAAGCCAGGAGGAGGGCTCTCACCAGGAACCAAATTAACTCAAATGTTGGTTTTGGCCTTCCTAGACTCCAGATTTTTAAGAATAAATTATTGCTTTTTAAGCAAACCAGTCTATGGTATTTTGTTATGACAGCCCAAGCTGACTAAGACACTGTGTAAAATCTTTTGCTTATGAGCTTCATCTGATAGCTTGATCTTGTGCATTAATTCTAGATATTCTGCCAGTTTCCAGGCCCAGGCCTTAAGAGACTGACAGCTTCCTTCTTGATTCTTGGAATACTTTTGCTGAGCAGCCATGTAGGAGATCTAACTCCCTTTCCTTTGAATCTGAGGTTTCAGTGACTGTTTTACCAATGGAATATGGTAGAAATGATGCTGTGCTAATTTCTAGGCATGGGCCTTTAGACACTAACACCTTCATTATTTTTGTCCCTTGAAACCTTCTCTCTTGTACCCTTGAGGCACCATATCAGAAGTTAGACTACCCTGAGATTACCTGGGGTGGGAAGGCACTTTGGTAAATAGTCCCAGTAAGCCCAGCTCTTCATCCTTCCCCACCAAGGGTGTCACATCATGAGATAGTGTCCTGGCTCATCCACTCCATCTGTTGGATGAGGTATGAGTCAATGCCTCAAGAGTACAGAGAATTGTCCAATCCATTGAAGCCATGCCTGAATTCCCAACCCCCCAAATCATCAGATGTGATAAAATTGTTCTTCTCTTATGCCACTAAGTTGTGGGTTACTTTGTTAGGCTGCAATACATAACCAAATCAAGGAAAAAAACATACCTAAAGTTACAGGACAATTTCAGAAAATGCAGCATTTAAAAAAGTTCTAGAAGGAGAGAATAGGAAAGCATATGGAAGAATCAATGAAAAGTTTTATAAAGATTTACCAAAACGTAACACAAATTTCTAGGTTCAAAATGCCCACAAGTGCACAAGATCATGGCTAGATCTATACCAAGGCACATCAGTGTAAAATTTCAGTACTCTGAGGAATAAAAAGTAAATATCTGAATTTCTTCAAAAGGACAAAAATAAAAGCCAACCCCTTCCCCCCAAAAAAGCAAAACATTAACATAAACAAATAATAAGAATTTAGTATGGCTCCCAGCTTCTCAACAATGAAACAATGCCTTCAAATTTCTGAAGGAAAATTGTTTTTAACAGATTATATGTCAGCTCAAGTTATTAATCAAAAGCGAGGGCAGAGAAAAGTCATTTTAAACAGGCAAGTCCTCGCATAAAAGACCATTCCAAGTCAACATTTTGTCACGAAGTCACTGGAGGTTAGCCTTCAATTTTACAAAATGCAATTAAAATAAGAATAAGGAATATGAAAAATAGAAGATTCAACAAGGAGATATGCAAGGAAACCTGCAGGAGTTTGGCAGAGCTTTACTCAGCATGGTAACTGCACAACCCTGGGATGAGGTAACCGGTATGGAACAACCAGTCCAAAGTGGGCCACTATGAATCAAGAAGCAAGAATTTCATTGTCATCATCACGTCTTTTGCCGTTCAATATTAAACCAATGGAATTTCTGGACAATGTGATCCCTAAAAGGAGGGTATGAGCAAAAGAAAAAGAAATATATCATTTTTTTTCAAATAGGAAAAGGAAAGGAGAGCAAAATACCGTTCCCAGGTTAGCTGTGCAGTAGGCCTGATGAACAAACAGCCTGGATAAAAGACTGGAAATTTTCAGAAGTTTCTCCAAGGGGGAAAATTAATAGAACCTATAAATAACCAAATGAGATTTACCTTTTAAAAAATTGAACTGTGAAGAAAGAATTAGCACAAGGTACAAAAAATACTAAGCAAATTGAAAATATCAGCAATTATTAACTTCAAGAAAAACATATAGAACATAAAAGAATGCAATGAAGGTGGAAGGAATGTAGAAGGAAGAGGATTTGGGAAGGGTTTATAAGAGATAACTGTTAATCTAAAAAATAAGTAGAACTTCAATGGGCAGAGAGAGATAAGCTCATGTTATATGCCATGAAGTGAAAGCAGCAGAGCAGTTTAGCTAGTGTCTAAAATTTAAATGTGACCAAGGGTCTGACAGAAAATATAAATACAAAAATAATTTTTCTCATCTTCTGTGGATTGCTGCCACACAAGAATCTAAGCCTAAATTTGCCATATATTCTAATGTTTTATAAGAAGTAAAAAATCTTGATTTGTATATGAAATAGCTTGATTGTTAAATCTTCACAATAATGATGCATACCATTAACATATATACGTGTGTATGTGTGTGTGTATATATGTGTGTGTGTGTATGTATATAGATATATGATAAAGTAAGCTCAGGCCAAATAAAAATGTATCTGTCATCAGAATGCAGCAACTACCAGTTTGCAATCTCTGGAAAAATCATGGATTTTTTTTTTTTTTTTTTTTTTTTAGACAGAGTTTCGCGCTTGTTGCCCAGGCTGGAGTGCAATGGCGCAATCTCTGCTCACCGCAACCTCCGCCTCTCGGCTTCAAGGGATTCTCCTGCTTCAGCCTCCCAAGTAGCCAGGATTACAGGCATGTGCCACCATGCTGGGCTAACTTTGTATTTTTAGTAGACACAGGGTTTCTCCATGTTGGCCAGGCTGGTCTGGAACTCCCAACCTCAGGTGATCCACCCACCTTGGCCTCCCAAAGTGCTGGGATTACAGGTGTGACTCACAGCGCCTGGCCAATGATGCATCTTGCAAGTGAGTATGAGGTAGTGTAAGAGGTAAGCTAAGCCCAGGTTATAAGGGACCTTGAAATTCAAGAAACGGAGCAATACTCAGAACCTCCTGAATGTGTTTGAGAAAAAAAATGAGATAATGACAGCTATGGCTAAAAGTATTGTTTTTTCCCTGAAACATTTTTAAAAATTATATTTAACTCTCAATAACAAAAGTAGGATATCTAACATATGGATGTTGTCTAAAATATTCGTGATTCTGCAGAATCAATAAGAGTCTCTAGCCTCTTAAAAATGTAACTAAATGCAGGGTCAGCTACTCCTGCTTTCAAAATCAAATAAGGACAAGGTGTGGTAGAAGGAAAGTTATTTTATTTTCCAAAGTTAGTAGTGAGGAAGATATTCAGGCTCCTGCCTAAACAAGACTGCGTCAAAATTATTAGGCAAAAAGCTAGGGTTAAAGAAGGAGAAGTTTGGTATGGAGGGCACGTGGGGTGCTTGAGGCAATGCAGGTCTATTTGACTTGTTGCAATCGGGTGAATAGGTTGGTGCCATCTTGGGCTCAACCAGCTTGTAAACTAGCCACAGCCCTGAAGTAAGCTGGTGGGGGAGAATTGTACAGACACTTGAACTGTCGCAAGATTCAGTCTCTGGACCTTCTAAGCAAACGTAATTAGATAAGCTAGAAATGCAAGGACATGCCTGGTGGAAAGAAGAAGAGTAAAGGTCAGATTATTTCCTTACTAAAAAGTTAATACAAATCACTGCAGAAGGAAGAGGAAACAAAACTTAAAAATAGGGTATTCAATTCCGAAAACAGGTCATTTAATTGAAAGAGATTTTGAAATTAGTGAAATACAGAAAAAGAAGCTATGTGATATGTTTGTGTTCAAATTCCAGTTCTGCTACTGAAACGAGAGTTCTCTGATCCCCGTCGCAGGATGTATGACACGGGGGTGGCTCGTCTGTTAGGTCCTTGCGGTTGCTCAAACCCATTACGGGAGGGCAGGCACGCAGACACACAGGTGAAGGAGCCCAAGTGGGTGTTTTGTGCCCTTTTAGCCTTGCAGTTCATGGACGGCTTGAGTGTAAATCAGCTCAAAGGACCCTCTGCCTTTCTGCAAGGGCAGAGGGCCAGTGTGACAACTTTCTGTATCCCACGCTCTTGTCCAGTTCCCTGAAAAAAATTGGATCACACACGGATTCCAAGGATGAATGCAGGAGTTTTACTGAGTGGTGGAGGTGGCTCTCAGCGAGATGGGGAGCTAGAAGCGAGGGATGGAGTGGGAAGGTGATCTTCCCCTGGAGCCTGGTTGTCCAGCTGCGGAGCCCCTCTCCAACCGCCCCCAGGCGAACTCCTCTCTGCATTCAGATGTGCCCCCTCTTCTCTCTTTCTCTGCCATGTCATTCCACCGTCCATCTGCTTGTCTCCTCATCTCCTCGCCTGCTTGTCTGCCTCTGGAGCCTGGGGTTTGGGCTTTATATGGGTACAGGATAGGTGGTGTCGTGGGAGCGAAAACAGGAATGCCTATGCTCATTTAGGGCTGCCAATATTCAGGCTTGAGGGTGGGGCCTTTGCCCGGGAACTGCCCTCTTCCACCTGGTGTTTCCCACCCTGTCTCCTGTCCCTATCACTACTAACCAGCTGTGTGATGTTGTAGAATTTGGTTAGCATTTCTGGGATTCCATATTCTCAACGCAATGGAAATAACACTTATTTCAGTTATTATAAAGATACCTGACATTATGTATGTACTTTTTAGTTTAGTGGCTGTCATTTAATAAGTAATAATTGGCAGGTATTTTGTCTTTTACTCAGTGACTTATTCATCCTGTCTTCTTAATTGTTAACATCATACATCACCCTTATCAAAGACAGTTCAAAGTCTTTCGAATTGGGAGAAATCAACAGAGAATTAAAACTGATCTTGGGAAATAAATGATTGAAGGAACAATTTATTTCATAATAAAATATTATTGAGAGTATTTTCTGCTTCAGCATAAGAACCAGAGTAGTATTTATGAGGAATTTAACAAGGATAGTATTACAGCTTAATTTAAGTTGACACCCTTCACCAGAAGTTGTAAAGGAAGCCAGAGGTATATCATGAGTGAGAAAATTATAATAAGCCAATGTTTAGAGAAAAAAAAAAACTGATAAAAATTTAAGGTGAAAATAACGTGTATTGTAGTCTTTGTTTTTTATTTCTTTTACACTTGCTTCCTTTAGCTAGTGTATTTTGTATTTTAAACACGGCCTGAAAATTTAAGTCACATATGTTCTTGTCTGTTTAAACAGTTTATTTTACTTCATTTTTAATGGAGAGAAATGTTTGCAATTACTAAATGGATTATTCCTTTTGTAAAATCCATAACTGAAATAATTCTAGCTGCTGCGCCTGTAGTACAATAATAAAAAACACCAATCACTTGGAAGTAACTACCACCAAAAGAAAAGGCAGACAGAGCTTAGTTTCTCTGGGACTTGCCCTGCAACATCAACCCTTTTTAAAGGAACAATAAAAGACTATTAAGGAGGGAGAATTTTCAAAGGAAACTTGTTTTAAAGTGGTACCTTCTAGAAGGTGGCCTTAGGGCCTAGCTCTTGAGAAGTGCATTACTAAGAAATCACTGAAAAAGATTACAAAGTGTTTCCACAAAGTGTTTTTTCAAAGTCTTCCTCATTTTTAGAATTGCAAAGACTGAGAGGAATCTTAGTTGAGAGGCAACATAATCATACTCCGTGACACCTAGAAACCCAAAGCTAAACAGCCTCAGTCCTGCAGTTCCAAAACAGACTCCTTAGGCAATTCATTCATTTGCTAAAACTTTCACTGGGAGAAATTTACTTGAAAATGTAGGAATCCTCTAGAGATTGTCTCCCTTTCCTCTCCGCTCCTTAAAAGGGTCTTAATTGCTATATGACCTGATCTTGCACCGCCACTATCCTTCAAAGATGTGCTTCTATGATCAACATTGGCACATGAGCCAAAGTTGGAGAGCAAGCCTGGGGATTATAAAATTCATTATATTTTTTTCTAGTGGGGGTTGTTCACTACCTAATAAAAACACAAAGCTTTCTCCTACCTACAGATCTCCAAGCACGCCAGTTCTCTCATAGAATCTCCTCCTTTCTTACCTTGGTAAGCTATTTTCAGAATTCCATGTCACGGCTTCAAGAGCACCATCAAGCCTTAGGTAAGTAATTGCTATATTTTTGTGTAATTTTCCTTAAAAACTCTTCAATTGAAGCACTGATTGAAATGCACATAAACACACACAGACCCCATAATTACCACCACCCTAGGGGTATATAGTCACCATTTGAAAAAGCAACCAAGTTATTTCTCACTCAGTGCAATCCTAGTAAATTTGCTGTTTAGCATAATAAATGCCAGAACATCATTTTCCACCAGGAAGTTTACACTTGGAATATGACTAAATCCCAAGTAAAGCCACTTGTGGAAGTATATTTTAACCAAAAGTAGAAGAGAAGATTGGTTACCTTGAGTGAAGTTTTCATGCAATTTGTGAGTCGAATGCTTGAAAAAGCAGAGCAAGCTGAGTTGAGAGGATACGTTTTATGAATAAATTTCTATGTGCTTACTTGCCAATGCCTGTATATGTGTGTATGTGGCAGGGTTCATTCTGACACTTGTTTTTTTTTTTATTTTTCATTTTCCTACCTGTTAGTGAAGTAGAAGGCAAGAAAATAAGTAGTAATGCGTCTGGAATTTATTCCTTCCGGTGGGTTCTTGGTCTCACTGACTTCAAGAATGAAGCCGCGGACCCTCATATGAGTGTTACAGCTCTTAAAAATGTTGTGTCTGGAGTTGTTCCTTCAGATATTCAGATGTGCCCAGAGTTTCTTCCTTCCTGTGGGTTTGTGGTCTCACTCACTTTAGGAGTAGTGAAGCCACAGACCTTTGCAGTGAGTGTTACAGCTCTTAAAGGTGGCGCGTCCTAAGTTGTTTGTTCTTCCCAGTGGGTTCACGGTCTTGCTGACTTCAGGAATGAAGCCACAGACCCTCACAGTAAGCTCATAAAGGTAGTGTGGACCCAAAGAGTGAAAAGCAGCAAGGTTTATTCTGAAGAGCAAAAGAACAAAGCTTCCACAGCATGGAAGGGGACCCGCGTTGCCACTGCTGGCTTGGGTGGCCAGCTTTTATTCCCTTATTTGGCCCCACCCACATCCTGCTGATTGGTCCATTTTACAGAGTGCTGACTGGTGCGTTTACAATCCTTTAGCTAGACACAGAGTGCTGATTGGTGCAATTTTACAGAGTGCTGATTGGTGTGTTTACAACCCTTTAGCTAGACACAGAGTGCTGACTGGTGCATTTACAATCGTTTAGCTAGACACAAAAGTACTCCAAGTCCCCACTGGACCCAGAAGCCCAGCTGGCTTCACCTCTCAGTAATCCCCCAACTTTTTTTTTTTTTTTTTTGAGACTGAGTTTCACTCTTGTTGCCCAGGCTGGAGTGCAATGGCATGATCTTGGCTCACTGCAACCTCCGCCTCCTGGGTTCAAGTGATTCCCCTGCTTCAGCCTCCCAAGTAGGTGGGCTTACAGGCATGTGCCACCACGCCCAGCTAATTTTGTATTTTTAGTAGAGATGGAGTTTCACCATGTTGGTCAGGTTGGTCTTGAACTCCTGACCCCAAGTGATCCACTCACCTCGGCCTCCCAAAGTGCTGGGATTATAGGCATGAGCCACCACGCCTGGCCATAATCCCCTACCTTTAACTATTGTAGGTCAGCAAAATTTTACTGAAATCTGTCAAACATAATTTAGTGACTGTGATTGACCAATTCTATAATATGCAACATTATTCCACTCTTACATCCCCAATCACTGGGCTTTACAGGTATTTTTAGCCTGAAAACACAATGTAGTACTTATTATAGGAATAGATCTCTCATCTTTCTCTTTCCCACAGTAATTTTGCTATCCTTTTCCAAATTTCCTGGCTCTTGCTGATACCTGTGTTAAAAGAAAAAAACTTTAGATGAATTAAATTAACAGAGTTTAATTGAGCAAACAAGTCTTAAACTAGGAATCCCTCCCCCATGCCCCTCAGCAAACCAGAATAACGTCAGAAAGACTCTAGCACTGCCACATGGTCAGAAAAAATTTATAGGCAGAAAACGGAAAGTAATTTAAGAAAACAGAACACAGATACAAAAGCAGCTGGACTGGTTACAGTTCGACGTTTGCCTTATTTGAACATGGCTTCAATAATGGGCAGCCTTTGGCCAAAACGTAGTGATTAGTATAAGAGTAAGTTACAGTCTGTTTATGCATCTAGTTAGGTTACAGTTCATTATATACATAGAAACCTTTAAGCCAAACTTAATATATGTATAGAGCCAGCTTTAGGCTAAACTTAATTTAACACCTGCTTTCTCTGTTTCGTTCAGTTATTTTTGTTTTCTCACACCAGTCTGAAGGCAGAGAACATGGTGTGGGTAAAAAAAAATATATTTCCCTTATTTTAGTTTTCTCACCGCCAAACAGAAGGCAGAAAACATGGTGTGGTTAAAAAGAGTATAAACTTTAGAGCCATATAGTAGTAGAGTCAAATTCTGGCCACTCAATTTCTTAGCATTATGACTTGGGCAAGTAACTTATAGTTATGGCACCTCAGTTATGTTCTATGTAAAGTGGATATTGTAACCGTCCAATGGGTTCACCTTACCCACTTGTCTAGAGAAAGCCAATTTATCAGGACAGGTGATGAGATAGAGAAAGAGTAATTAATGCACAGTCAGTTGTGCGGGAGACGGGAGTTTTATTATGAATCAAATCAGTCTCCCTAGGCACTCAAGAATCACAATTTTTAAGTATAATTTGCTGGGTAGGGGAAGTCCAACGAGTCAAGAGTGCTAAGAGGTTGGGTTGAACATGAAATCATAGGAAGTTGAAGTTGTCTTCTTGTGCTGTGTCAGTTCTTGGGTTGGCGGCCACAAGGCCAGATGAGCCCATTTATAGATCTGGGTGGTGCCAGCTTATCCATCAAGTGCAGGGTCTGTAAAGTATCTCAAGCACTGATCTTAGGAGCAGTTTAGGGGGTGTCGGAATCTTGTAGCCTCCAGCTGCATGACCACTAAACCATAATTTCTAACCTTGTGGCTTGTTAGTCCTACAAAGGCAGCCTAGTCCCAGGCAAGAAGGGGGTTCGTTTTGGGAAAGGGCTGTTACCGTCTTTGTTTTAAACTACAAACTATAAACTAAGTTCCTCGCAAACTTAGTTCAGCGTACACCCCAAAATGAACAAGGACAACTTGGAGGTTAGAAGCAAGATGGAGTTGATTGGGTTCGATCTCTTTCACTGTCTCAGTTAATTTTGCACTGGCATTTTCAATATAATACCAAACTTACTTGAACTTTCAGAAAAATAAATGTGATGGGTATTCACAGTGCTTAGCATAATGACAGATACACAGTACACTCTCTGAAATTATTGGTCACCTTTACTTTTACTTAGGATAGTAGTGAATATACATACTATGTAAAACCTCAGTGAATCCTTGCTGACTGGTTAACAGGTACAACTGAATTTTTGTTCATTGTAGGCTAAATACTATTGTTTTCATTTGTGTTAAACATATTTTATTATAACTTCTAATATATCACAATTTTTCCATGTCAAATTATGTGGTCTCAATGGGAGTAAATGTAAATCACCAATAATTTAATATCCAATTGATATTTTGGGAAAAAGACATTGCTGTTAATGCAAAATATCAAATAAAAAACAGGCATGGATAACCAGCATCTTTTCAAACACTTGAAACCTTAAGAGGCTGGGCGCAGTGGTTCATGCCTGTAATCCCAGCACTTTGGGAAGCTGAGGCAGGCACATCACAAGGTCAGGAGACAGAGATCATCCTGGCTAACATGGTGAAACCCCAGCTCTACTAAAAATACAAAAAAATTAGCCGGGCGTGGTGGCACACGCCTGTAGTCCCAGCTACGCGGGAGGTTGAGGCAGGAGAATCACTTGAACCCGGGAGGCAGAGGTTGCAGTGAACAGAGATGGTGCCACTGCACTCTAGCTTGGGCAACAGAGTGAGACTCCGTCTCAGAACAACAACAACAACAACACAACTTTAAGGAATAATGCTTTTAGGGTTCTTAATAGCTAACAATTGTCTATACATTCTTCAAGTAAATCTTTTGCTTGTCATCATTAAACTTCTCAGCTAACGTCAAAAATGCATAAAATCCCAGAGGTGAAAATTAGAAAATGTATTTGTCTTAATTATACTAAGAAGAGCAACTAAAAGAATAAAAATTAAATCATTCACTTAGAATCTGATAACTTAAATCAACTACCATTTATACGAAGGCAAAAGAAACCAAATGAGTATGATCTTTATATTTATTGCAACCTAATTTTTAAGTGTAAATTGACAGCTCAAATGCCGAAAGAGCAAAAAGCATATAAACACAGGTAAACAGAGATTAGCATATTTTCGTTTCCCTCCATAAGAATTATGAAGCTAATTAATAAGAATTCACAAGCTAATTAGGCCTTATTTGCCTAAAATGGCTTCTGTAGCAACTAGGCAAAGGTTGATACCTACAGAGCTAAGAAAAGTTTCTAGCCTTGACTGCTGTATATCCTCTATATCATTTTTCTCTGTTTATCATTCGGGTCCAAGTAATGCAATCCAGCAGAGAAACTGTAGCTCTGCATCACGTGAGGTATCAACTTGTGTCACTGTGGTGTGTTATTTTATCTGTTTGTCACATGTCTTTGGAACTGATATAGATGGGTGAGAATACTTATGTATGCATATAGGATTGAAATACATGGCCTCTTTTTTCATATATGTCTAAGCTACTTTATAATTTTTAATATTTGGGGTACATTCTATCTACATCATAATTAATTTTAATAATCAGTGTTTTTTAAATTGTACTAGTTGTTTGTTATTTTATCAGTTATTTAACTGTATCTAAATTATCAAACACAGGGTACGTGGACTGTTGTCTGAGAATCTTTTCTCCATTCAAAGCTTTTTTTCCTTTCAATTTTTGCATTCTGAATTGCTAAATAATGCTAAGTAATGCAAAATAATTAAGTAAAAAACAGGCACAGATAACCAGCATCTTTTCAAACACTTAAAACTTTTAAGAATAATGCATTTAGGGTCATTAATAGCTAACAATTGTCTATACATTCTTTCTTTAAGCAAATATTCTCCTTTTGCCTGTCGTCATTAAATTTCTCAACTAATGTCAAAATGTATAAAATCCCAGATACAAAAATTAAGCAATGTGTCTATCTTAATCATACTAAGAAAAGCAACTAAAAGAAGAAAAAGATTAAATCATTCACTTACAGTATACTAAAAATACTGGCATCATTAAGTCACAAAAGCTCCAAAACAAACTGGTCAAGACCAAATCCACAGTTGCTGTGGAAATGGCAATTTTGTTTTATTGTCAATAGGCTGAGAATATATTGTGTGTTTGCATGTGTGTTTAAGCTGTATATTAAGAATGCTACTTATGTTGATATCCTAAAATTTAAAAGACTTCTCAGCTGTCAGTATGCTCCCTCTCACTAATATGTATACAATTTAATATATCAGTGAACATGCTTAAAGCACAATGGATGGAGATCTGTCTATACCAGCATGGAAAAAAAAATTCTAAATGCATTTTTCCTTGCCATCCTTGACATTGGATTAATGGATCAAGACTCCTGGGTTCAAATTCTAGTTCTACCCTTATTATGTGACATTGTACAAGCTACTAACTTCTCTTTCTTTCTCACCTATAAATTAGGCAGAATAGAAATAAGCACATCATAAAGTTTTTGTGAAAATTAAATGAGTTAATATATTTGAGGTGACATAATAGAAGCTGTCACATAGTAAATGCTCAATACTTATTGGCCATTATTATCATGAATTTATTTGTTTCTTCCAATAATAGGCATTTCTCTTAGCTCACAGTAACTGCCTCCACTTTAGTTTCTAGAGGCAGAACAATTACTCTACAGACCTACATAATGTGCAATTTTATATGATATGATTCTAAACTAATTTGTTATAGAAAAAATTATAATTGATTAAGTATTCAATATCCAATAGCCAACAGGCAAAGATTGTATATATACATATATCAGATATATTTTCATTTAATCTACTAAGTTAGGTGCCATTCATTATATCCTCCCCTTTATAGAGAAAATGAAAGCACACAGAAAAAAATAACATTTCATCTAAATTCTTATAACAAGTATAGGTGGAAGTTGGGACATAAACTGGATCTATCTAAGGCCAATCTTTGTACTCTTAACTACTCACACTGTACTACCTACCAGCAAAGCAGTGTTCCAATAGGAAGATATGGCAAATAATTGATCCGCAGAAATTCGTCTTTTTTAAATGCTAAAGCTATTTATTCTGTGCATAACTTATTCTGTATATTCTCTCCTACATAACCATGAAGCGTCGAGAGTCACACTTGATATGTATTTGTAGAATTAAATTTATTTACATTAAACGTCATAGTACCCTTAACTTTTTCACAGTTTTTGATTTACAACTCTTTAATTACTTTTATGACTTTTCTTGACCCTGTCTTATTTCTCTTAATCTTTTTTTAAGGTGTGAAAACCAAAAGTAGATACAGCAAAGGTATGACTAATGCAAATTCTAATAGATGTTTCTATTTTGAGAAAAAAATTTACATTACTATATCTCAACTCAATTTTCCCTTTTATTGTGGAAAAGCTTAGCTTTCCTTTAAAATAGAAAAAATGATTTTTTACTTTTGCCATCTTACCTACATTTATCCTAATTTGAAGGTAGACAGTTTCTAAGGTTCAGGATAAAGTTTAATATCTAGGTAAGCTTTTCACAAAATAGGTTGGGCACACTAGTCCCTTGAGTTATCTCTTAGAAATGGATTTTCTGCACAAAGAAACCAACTATAAACCAACTATAGCTTCATCTTGGAAGTTTTCAATGTAAATTTAAAAATAAGCACTTACTTTTGCTTGATCTAGCATTTCCCAGTTTAATTGTCATAGAGCATTTTTTTCTCATAGAACCTACGAATATCCACTGCTCTTTATGAGGGGGCCCAACTAATTATTAACCTCATCTCTTCTTTCCTGCTTCCTACCCTGCTGACATTGCTAATTCTGGGAAAAAAAGTCTTAGGACAAGAAAAAATATTCAGTTACTAGACATTAAATACAATTTAGTTCGTGATCACGTTTATGATAGCCAACATAGAATGGGGATTAAAGATCAGGAGAAGATGATTTTATAGAAAATATATGGGAAGCAGTTTCTGAGTTGGGATTATTCAGTCTTAATTCAGTCACTTAGCACAGGAATTGGTTCTAGGCTTTGTTAAGTTTCATTCTTTTAACATGTGAGATATAGTGTTAAACCTGACTAAGCATATTTTATTAGTTATGTGGCACTAAATTTGATTCTTGAGGTAAATAAAAAATTAATCTTTGGGAAGATATGCTTTTATAACTATATAGTGACCTATCTGCACATAAATAAGTAATGCACAAAAGAAAGTGACAAAGAGTGCAAATAGAGTGCTGAGAGTATTTAAGAAGGAAGGTAATGCTTTTGATATTTAATGGAAGAAGAGCCATTTCAATTAGATTATAGAGGATGAGTAGAATTTAGAAAGACTAAAATTATTTAAAGTTTAGGTTCAATAGTTGAGAGGCATTTCAGCTACTAAGGGGGAAATATAGGCAGGTAAAGAAACATGGTATTAACAGAAATATCCAAGGAATAATGATTAATCAATTATTCATAGAGCTGATATGAAGGTTAACATAGATAATAAATAAGACTTCTGCTTCACGTAATAGTATATAATTTAAGCCAACAATCCAATTCAGATAAAACAAATTGGCAAAAAGTATGTTTTTTTTTTTTTTAAGTTGTATGGATTATTCTGTTGACCTTCTCTTTCTGGTCTGGCACGTAAGGAGCTAGATAAAAAGCTAAACAAACTGAAAATTTAGAAGAGCTAAACAACACTTCTTAAATCGATCAGAGCATTTAAGTCATAGGGCAAACTGCTGCCCCAAAATTGGAGGGGCAGGAATATACAAAGAATCATAGCCACCAGACCAGAAGCCCAAAAGTAAAAGCCTGCTGCTGGGGCCAGTACCAGAGGAAACATATTAAATATATAGTAATTGACGAATTGCTGCAAGCTCAACATGGATAGCTTGGGAATAAAATACTTTACAAAGTTTTACATTCAGGAGCTCCTCCAGGTTCTCAGGGTGAAATCAATGGAAAACACCCTTGTGCTTCTGGCAGGAGGACAGGAAAAGTAACCATTCTGAAATATGCCAGAACATTCTGTTCTCCTTAATAAAAGTCTGCCCTTAAGGAAAACAACTGGGCCAAAGTGTTCAGTACCTTAGATTTTACCAGAGCCTAACCAGCATGGGAGAAGATTAGCACCCAACTCCAGTGCTCTTTAGACTACTGAGACATCTTGGAAAAGGCAAAACTATAGAGACAGTAAAAAGATCATGATTTTGAGATGATTCGGGGAAAAGGATGAATAGGTAGAGCATAAGGAATTCTAGGCAATGAAACTTCTGTATGATACTATAATGATGGATACATGTCATTTTACATTCATTAAAATCATAGAATGCAGAATACAAAAAGAAAACCCTAATATAAACTATAAACTTTAGTTAAGAATAATGTATTAATATTGATTCATCAATTTTAATGAACTTACCACACCAATGCAAGAAGTTAATAATATGAGAAACTGTGTGCAGTGTGTGGGTGTGTGTGTGTGTGCATGTGTATGTGGAGGTGGGGAGGTAGCATATGTGAACTCTCAGCACATTCCCCTCAATGTTTCTAGCAACTGAAAATTGCCCTTAAAAAAGTCTGTTACAAATGTATGATTGAAGGCATAGAAATCTAATAAGATGGTGAAAAAATATCTCAAAACTCAGGAAATGTTACAGTCCCAAGAAAACAAGAACCATCATTTCCCCTGGGGGTATTTCAGGGGAAGACTTGATGAGATGAGAGACTGAATGTAGTCTTGATTAACTTGGAAAATAGAGAGACAGCAATGAACCAGATAAAAATCCTGCAACATATAAATAAATAAGTAATTTCATACCAAGGTATAATGGTTTCTTAGATACAGCTAAAGAAAGAATTAGTAAATTGAAGTACACATCAAAAGAAAAGTTCCAGAATAAAGCATAAAGAGAAAACATATGTAAATTTTATTATGAGAGAGTACAAAATATAAAGGTACAGTGAGAAGGTCTAACATATGTATAAATGGATTCAGAAGGCAAAAATGTAAGAATGGGGCTAGAAAAAATATTTTCAGAAATAATGTCTGAGAACTTTCCAAAATTGATGAAAAAACATTGACACAGATCAATAATCCTATGAAGACTCAGTAGAAAAAAAAATGAAAAAAAAAAAAAAAAAAAAAAACACCTAGGCATGACATAGAAAACTGCTGAAAAGAGAAAAAGGACGAGGCAAGAAAAAAATCTCTCAAAAAATAATTGCTAAAAAATGTCCACATTTGATGAATTACGCTAAATTTCAGATTCAAGAAATTCAGTGAATAAATATGAAGAACATCACACCAGTTGCAGTATAGCCAAACTGGCAGAAAACAAAGACAGAGAAAAGTTTCACAGCAGTAAAAGAAAGATTATCCATCAAATTTAATATACTCAGGAATACATTGAACAAAAATGAAACCTGTACTGTTTCAAGATATTGTTGAAAAAAGTTAATGAAGGTGTAAATATATGGCAAAATATATAATGTTTATGGATTGGAATACTTAATATTGTTAAAATGTGAATTAATTTAGATTGATCTATAGATTCAATGCAAGTGCTATAATTCCAGCAGACATTTTTTTTTTTTAGAAATAATCAAGATGATTCAGTTTATGTGAAAATGCAAAAATTTGGAGTATCCAAAGCAATCTTGAATTAAAAAAATAAACTTACAGGATGTTAAATTTTACTATAATGCTACGGTAAATATCACAGAATGATACCGGCATAAAGATAGACAAATTAGTAGAAGAGAACAGAGAACTCAGAAATAATCCTTCAATTATATAGTCAACCAATTCTCAATGAAGCTGCAAGGCAATCCAATGAGAAAAGGAAAATCTATTTAACAAAATATGCTGAAACAACTAGAGTTTTTAATAAAAAATAAACTAACTGCAGCTGCGCTATACACAAAATTTAAATTTAAATGAGGTGGAAACCTAAGCATTAAAGCTAAATATTTATGCTTTTAAAAAAGAGAAAGCAGTATCATTGCAACTTGGAAGTATGCAAAGGTATTTTAGACAGGACGCAAAAAGGTATAACCATAAGAGAAAAAATAAAAGCTAAATTAGTTTTCACATTTAGAAAATGAGTAAGTGAGACAAGAGGTGGAGCCAAGACGGTTGAATAGGAACAGCTCTAGTCTACAGCTCCCAGCATGAGCGACACAGAAGATGGGTGATTTCTGCATTTCCAACTGAGGTACCGGGTTCATCTCACTGGGGAGTGCCAGACAGTGGGTGCAGGACAGTGGGTGCAGCGCACCGTGCATGAGCCAAAGCAGGGTGAGGCATTGCCTCACCTGGAAACACCAGGGTCAGGGAATTCCCTTTCCTAGTCAAAGAAAGGGGTGACAGATGGCACCTGGAAAATTGGGTCACTCCAACCCTAATACTGCGCTTTTCCAATGGGCTTAACAAACGGCACACCAGGAGATTATATCCCGCACCTGGCTCGGAGGGTCCTACTCCCACGGAGCCTCGCTCATTGCTAGCACAGCGGTCTGAGATCAAACTGCAAGGTGGCAGCGAGGCTGGGGTAGGGGTGCCTGTGATTGCTGAGGCTTGAGTAGGTAAACAAAGCGGCCAGGAAGCTTGAACTCGGTGGAACCCACCACAGCTCAAGGAGGCCTGCCTGCCTCTGTAGGCTTCACCTCTGCGGGCAGGGCACAGACAAACAAAAGGCAGCAATAACCTCTGCAGACTTAAATGTTCCTGTCTGACAGCTTTGAAGAGAGTAGCAGTTCTCCCAGCATGCAGCTTGAGATCTGAGAATGGGCAGACTGCCTCCTCAAGTGGGTCCCTGAACCCTGAGCAGCCTAACTGGGAGGCACACCCCAGTAGGGGCGGACTGACACCTCACATGGCCGGGTACTCCTCTGAGACAAAACTTCCAGAGGAACGATCAGGCAGCAGCATTTGCAGTTCACCAATATCCACTGTTCTGCAGCCACCGCTGCTGATACCCAGGCAAACAGGGTCTGGAGGGGACCTCCAGCAAATTCCAACAGACCTGCAGCTGAGGGTCCTGACTGTTAGAAGGAAAACTAACACACAGAAAGGACATCCACACCAAAAACCCATCTGTACGTCACCATCATCAAAGACCAAAGGTACATAAAACCACAAAAATGGGGAAAAAACAGAGCAGAAAAACTGGAAACTCTAAAAATCAGAGCGCCTCTCCTCCTCCAAAGAAATGCAGCTCCTCACCAGCAACAGAACAAAGCTGGACAGAGAATGACTTTGACGAGTTGAGAGAAGAAGGCTTCAGAAGACCAAACTACTCCGAGCTAAAGGAGGAAGTTCGAACCAATGGCAAAGAAGTTAAAAACCTTGAAAAAAAATTAGATGAATGGATAACTAGAATAAACAGTGCAGAGAAGTCCTTAAAGGACCTGATGGAGCTGAAAACCATGGCATGAGAACTACATGATGAATGCACAAGCCTCAGTAGCCTTTCATTTAGTTAAAGTGACAACCAAAAGTCTTCAAAGAAAGAAGCAAAAGCCTTTATTCTGTGAGATAAGAGACTTACATTCCCAGATAACAAGCCCTAATAAACACATTATGAGACCAATTAAAGCTGTCTCTAAAATCTTCTAAACAAATCTATTGAATTTTAATCATCTTGACCATAAGATATAATTTCTATAAACCTTTTTATAGGCTTTCATATATTTTTTCAAATTAAATAATGGGTGAATGCTCCAAGAAAACCTTGTTAATATGATACAGGGGCCCAGCTGCTGATCTTGCATTAGTGTGCCAGTGATAATAATTTTTAATTTATAGAGAAACTCTGAACAAATTATGTCTCTCAAAATCAGCTCCTAAAATCTCACATGCCTGTCTCTTTTGTGATAGCCCCTGGGCCTAGAGGGGTTGAATAGTTTTAATTTCTGACTCTGTGTCTCACAAATATATTTTACTTTGATTGTCACCCTTTCCCAAGCCTGAAGATGACAATCTAATTGGTGTCAGTATTTAAGATTTAGCAGTACTTGGTATCCATTTTAGACCCAGGAGTTAAAGTCCTATAACTTAAGAGCACAAAGACTTTAAAAGCAATACAAAAAGTTACATGGATGTAATAACCTCAATCTTTTTTAATCTCAGTTTTCCTAGGCAAATCAAAAAAATTAGTAACAATGATATAGAAATTATTTCAATAAAATATAAAATCTGTTTGTTAGGCCAGTTATCAAAAAGAAAAAAGAAGGCCTTCTGCAGTGTGATTGCTCTTCCCTATGGGCAGTCCATTTAGAGTTCAAAACTAATGAAAATGGTACTTGAATTAGTTAGACATAGAAAAAGTGTGTCCTGGGTCATAAGTGAATGTTTCTCATTTCATAGAAGAATTTAAAGCCAAGAGCACAGAAGAAATAAAACGTTTTATTTAGACCTTTAAGATTAAACCACATCAGACCACAATAGCAGTTAGAACCTGAGGAAAAAAGGTTATCGGAGCTGATGGAAAAGTTGAAGGAGAAAGCTGGAAACATTGAGATGCAGTAAAAGGTAAACCATTGGGTTAAAAAAAATTGAAATCTCTTGTGATTTTGTTGTTTTAATCAATTCTTTAGTTTATTAGTATATTTTTAATATCAAAGTCCAATCTCTAGAAACAGTATTATAAATACTTACATTCTAATTATAGCCAACCTGATCAAATAAAGTTTATTTTTCCACAAATTCACTTTTTACAACCTATTATGACTTACACAAACCATTGACAAGCTTGAATTTCCTGTTTTATCCTAAAATCCCATTTTCTTAAATATTAGTCAATTTATTTTAGAACAAAAAAATTTACCATACAAGATTTTTTCTCATATAAAATTATTTTCCTTTTAAACTTTCCTACTAAAAACAACTCTATATGTTTATAACTTTCTTTCCATCTCTCTTATTTACTGGTTCCTTTTACCTTGTTTTACAAATAGCCTTTGAATTAGAGAAAAATTTTTTCCTTTTAATAGGAAAGCATTGTGTGTTTTTTTTAAAGTTCTATAATTAAACAAAAATTGAAAATGTCTCAGATATTTAATAAATATCTATTATTTAATTTAATCTTAAATTCTAAAGTATATGACAAGTTTATAAGTACTTACGCCATTACGTTGACCTAATTAATTAATTTTTTAAATAGTTTACCTAGATTACTTATGAAAACTGCGATAGTCATCATTTAAAGTTATTTCCCTGTTAACCATTTTTATAGTCTGTGAATTTCAGGTATTTACCTAAGTATAAAGTTTAAGTTTAAATAAATGTGTTTGGTGCTTTTTTTTTTGCCTATAACTCAGGATTTAGCTATTTTCATTAAACTAACAATATTAAATGTTTTATTTATTCAAAAAAATACAAAGATAATTCTTTTTTGAGCTGCATTTATAGTTTTTTAAACCTCATACCAAATCTTTACACCTTATAATATTTAGCAGGGATGAATATATAACCATTTGGCTAATAAACCTAACGAATAATATATGTTGACAATTCAGAAAACATTTCTAATTTTATTTTACCAATAATTATAAAGCCAGCTTATTTATTAAATATTTACTTACATCACATGACCTTGAAAAGCATTTGGGCTCGTTGACTAAATTTATGAGTACTTTAATTTTTAAACTAATTTGGTATCTCATGGGCACAATACATAGCAAAACACATGTACATACACATAACGCACCTAAGCACACATATGCACTCATACAAATAAAGATCTTATAGTTTTTACTTTGTAACTCTAGCCATGAAAAATCAATACAAACTTAACACTTTATAAAATAATGGTTGGATGTGAATGGTGGTTTTTAATCTCAACACCAGTAAAAAGGTCCTTTAAACTAGAAAAAAAACTACATTTTTCTAAGCAAAAACCACATCCTCATGTCTTTTATAAAGTACCAAAAACACATCTTACCTTCCTACTATTTTACTAATTTCCAGTGAATACCCTAGAATTACTTAAGTTAACATAACATGATTTTAAATTACTGGAGAATTTTGAAACTAAATTTACCAAATTAATCTTACCAAAGATTACTAAAGTCGTGTGAACAGAAATGACTCTGAGCTAGCTTCTCTTAATTTGATAAACACTTACTTTTAGCCAATTAATTAGCCCTCTTTCATATAATTGGTAATTTCATATTATTGCTATGTAACACATATAAATATAGGCACATATAAACAGACCCAGACAGAGGCAGATCTTATACATTTAAGATTTTTCATTTGCTTGTTTTCAAAAATGTTGCCTTCCCTACTTTAGGCTATTAATTTCTTGTCCTAAATAATTGCTAACTAGATGCAACTCTAAATTTGCATCTCCAAATACATGACTTAGGTGAAGCAAGGTAGAAAATGCACATCTCAAAGGCAAAATCTAATTTCGAATTAGATTGAAACAAAGGAAAGTTCTGTTGTGTAAACTTCAAGCTATTATCTTCACTCTAGTTATACTTCCTAGTGGTTTAGGTGCAGAGACAGAGATGCTGGTATGGTTTGGCTGTGTCGCCAAATCTCATCTTGAATTGTAGCTCCCATAATTACCACGTGCCATGGGAGGGATCTGGTAGCAGGTAATTGAATCATGGGAGTGGCTCTTTCCTGTGCTGTTCTCATGATAGTCCCAGGAGATCTGATAGTTTTATAAAGGGGTGTTTCCCTACACAAGCTCTCTTGCCTGATGCCATGTAAGATGTGCCTTGCTTCCCCTTTGCCTTCTGCCATGATTGTCCAGGCCTCCCCAGCCATATGGAACTGTGAGTCAATTAAACCTCTTTCCTTTATAAATTACCAAGTCTCAGGTATGTCTTAATTAGCAACATGAGAACAGACCAATACAGATGCTCTTACAAAATGGAGATTTCCTTTAAAGATGTAAATTTTCTTTATAAAGAGTTTCGTTAAAGTCACTTAGTTTGATAGGTGGTATTTTCAGTTTAGCTTAATTCGATTACTGGCTTTTGGATGGAGCCCTTTAAGGAACAGAGCAAAGAAATCATGCACAATTTTCTTATCTAAATGTGCAAAGAAATGAGTGGCCCCCTGTAGTAATGACTATTTCCTGTAACCTATCCCTAACCATCAATAACATTGTAGCTGTTGTCCAAAATTACACACACCAACGTCAAATCCTCTCATGGTATAAGGTAATCTCTGGTACCCACAAAAGCCAAAGAGGTTAGGTAATGCAATACAAAAAAGCAGAGCTTTAGATCTGAGAAGAATCTGCCCATGACTCTTGAAATTCCATAAAGAAAGCAGAACACCCCAAAAGGGGACGAGTGGAACCTTTATCCTGAGTTCTTAAAGAAGTCGGTGTATTACAAGCCTTCTCTAATTCTTTTTTTTTTTTTCTTTTTTTGCTTGGTACCAAAGATGACAAAAGGGAAAGGAGGAATAGGGTGGAATAAAAGTAAACAAAAAAAAAACAATTTTTTAAGAAACGAGTGAACAGAGAAACCAAGCACATGTATTTTTGTTTTGTTTTTTTGTTTGTTTTTTGTTTTTTCAGCTGTGTGGAATTTTAGCCAATTCAGAGGCCTTTTTCTCCATAATTTGAAATTCTCATTTGGATTTCACCAAGTTGGGTAGAGTTGGTCAAATCTGATGGGAAAAAGGCTGAAGCAACAATGACAACAACAACAACAAAAACGCACAATACAATTACGGAATGCTCTAATGGTAAAGAGAAATTAAGATCAGCTGGCTGTCAGTCTTAACTTTCAGTCATTAATGAGAATTTCCAAGTCAAAACCCCAATTCAGCTACTTACCTATGAATGGGGCCCAGGCTCAAGACTGCTCTCTATCTTAGAAGCAGGAAGAAACTCAAACTTCTCTTCCTTGTTGGAAGTGAGCTGAAACTCCAGAAAAGTTGCACAGCAAAGTAAACCTTAGCTCTCAACAAAAATTTGGGAGATCAGGGATTCTCTGGAGCAGGGAGCTCCCACATCTCAGCAAATTGTCCTATTGGATAGAGCAATAAAGATAGCCTAAGCTGGTACCAAGCACCCATAGGAGATTTGTGAAATGTCAGGGCCATCTCCACTCAGAGTCCCTTTCATTGCTCATGAATTTGTAAACCAAAAAGTATCTCAGATAGCTCTTACTCAACTTAGAAGTTTATTTTTCCAAGGTTAAGGACATGCCCACAAGGAAAAAACACAGAATCACAGACCAATCTGTGGTCTGTGCCTTTCTCCAAAGATGAATCTGAGAGCTTCAATATTTAAAGGGGAAAAGTGGGCTGGAAGGGAAAGAGGGAGGGTGTGGTAATCCACATGTTGTCAAGAGAAAAAAGCAGGTAAGGGAAGAGTCAATTATGTATTTGTCTCATGCTCCGTAAATTGGCACTTTGCATAAGATAAGCTGAATATAGAGTAGTTACCGGTGGATATATTTAACATTTTATCTGTAGCTATCTGCTTAGGAACAAAAGGAAAGATAGCTTCTCATACAACTCAACTTTCAGCCTATTTGTTTTTCTTTAGGCATAGTAAATTAGATTATCAAGTTTTTATTTTTCTTTCACAACGTCTTGTGCTTTATTCTATGACAATTAATGAAGAAAAGAATTCATTGATGTTTGATAAAGCATGGCAGAGAAGACTTTTTTCCAGATCATCCCAATAGGTATACAGACCATGGCCATGGGATTTTTGCAGTAGGGGAGAGAGAGATATGGTTCAACTTTGCGTATAGCATGGACAAGCAAGAATTAATAGCCAAGGAGAAGGACAGGAGGTCAATGTATGAAAAATTACTTAAGAGGAGATATCAGGGGCAACGAAGATTCTAGTTGAACCAACCTGAATGGATTCTTGCTGAAGATAGGCCAGAGTGAGCAGCCATCACCGGTGAAATGGTGGATGAGGAATCATTGATCAGATGCAGAGGGTAAGCCAATATCAAGGATGCAGGGTTTTTGTTAAAATTAGATTTTACAAGTAAATGCACAGATGGGCTGAACCTTCTCATTCAGAATCCTGACTAAAGTTTGGTCAAGCAAAGAATCCTTGTCACAATGGAGCACTAAAAAATAATTAACAATAATATAATTATTTTTTGAGATATCATAATTTTATAGATGAGAAACTGAAATGGAAAGGAATTAACTACCTTTACTGGAATGACTTTAGCAAGTAAATTAGGAGCAGAAATTCAGCAGCTTCTGAAAGCTTAAAGTGGCAGTAAGATATAAAGTGGATTTGAAGGGAGAAGTCTATAAGCAGGAGGGCAAATTAGGAGACACTTTCAATATCCCATGGTAGTGGGAATAGAAAATTGGGGATGGATTAGAATCAGGATTGAAAGAAGGTTTAGTGTGGCAGCAAGAGGGAAATCAGAGGAGTTCTTGCTATTTGGGGCTGGAAGCCTGGAAAAATGGTGGAACTATAAACAAAAACAAATCACAGGAGTAGTAGCAGGTTTGCACTGGCAAGATAAAACATTTAGGCAAAATGTAATCGTGGGGTCAGCACATTCATCATCATAATAAACATGTGTATTAAATATTGCATTATGAGAAGCTATGCTTGACAAAGCAAGCTAGGTGAGTCTGCCATCAAAATCTCACAGTAGGAAGAAAGGAAGGTAAATGCTGCAGCTTGAAGCCCAGCAGGGTAGACAGCTGAGGAAAAGGATTGACTTGAGCATTTGGTGAGCTCCCTCATGGTGAAGCCCTGGGCAGTTTAGAGGTGCTTTGAAATCAGTGAGAAACAACAGGAAAGAGAAGGGTTCAGGCAGGATAGAAAGAAACCCATTACAAATTTTGCGTGTGATGTATCCTGTCAGAACTGTCTGAGCCTGGGCCAGATTTTCAAGAGGCAGGGCTTGGTATAGGTTGGTAGAGACCTGGCTGCCAAGCTGCAAGGAGGGAGCTAAAAGCTTTGTGCAGGAACGAAGCTAGAATCAAGCTAAGCTGCAAGGTAGAGACCAGGTGCAAGGCAGTAAGAAAGCTAAATCACCTAGGCAAGAACAGGCAGATCGGAAACAGATGAAGTGAAAGCAGCAGCATGTGGAGACATTCCACAATGGTCTGGAGTCTCAGACTGTGTCTTTTTATAG
This sequence comes from Hylobates moloch, assembly GCF_009828535.3. Taxonomy (NCBI): domain Eukaryota; kingdom Metazoa; phylum Chordata; class Mammalia; order Primates; family Hylobatidae; genus Hylobates; species Hylobates moloch. The sequence goes on from NW_026652299.1 coordinate 12,073,352, forward strand.
GAAGCTTCAGGACTTGGCTATGGCTGAGAGAGTTTGTTACAGGAACTGCGCTTGTTCAGACACAACAAAAATGGGCAGAGAATTCCGGTGGCCAACAGACACACAGATGAAGATGAGCAAAATGAAAGGACTGTGGCTCACACCATTCTCAAGCTAAACAGGAACCCAAAAGCCACCTTTGTAAATTATTTTCCCAACTTTTTTTTCCTCTGACTGCTTTGTAAATCCCTACTTTTTTTTTTTTTTTTTTGAAGAAATCCTATGTTTTACAAATGACACACTCTCCCACAGAGCTCTTTCTCCAAGATTTGAAAGCTGGCATATGGCTGTTTTGAAGAGGGAAGCCTGGGCCGCTTCTACCCATATCATGTACATCTCGTAGATAACAGTGAACCCTCGACTCCCTGGCTGCCGATCTTTCATCTTTCATCTGTACCAAATTCACAATGATGAGGGAGAAAGAAAAGCAATTTAATTCTCAATGGTACTTCATATAGCTGCTGTAAAACATCCTTTTTGCTTTAAACCAAGTAAGCAATAATAACACAGGAACACTGAAAATTGTCAACTGGAGGGTTAAAATGGTGGAAGGAAAGTTCTACAGAAGAAATCTGTGTAATAAGGAAAAATATATACATGCTACAGTGGGTTTTCATCACGGATTCTAAAAACAGCCACTTATCCTCCGCAAAGAACTTGTTACAGCTCATTTTCTATTTGTGTATATAACTCCATCCCAAGATGAGCATCTGTCAAGCCAGGAAAGCACAACATTTATAATATTGTTTTCATTCTTGACTGAACACATGAAAAGCACAAAATCTAGTTAGAAGAATGGCGTGTGTGTGTGGAGTTTGTCTCAAAGCCTTTTCCACCGGCTCTCCCTTCATTTCCCTTCCTTATTATTTACAGACTATTGGTAGGTTTTTCTCAGAAGGGTAGGAGGGAGAGAAAATGAATCTTTGGTATTTCCTTTCAGGTGGCTCCAGGAATGGCATGGAAGTGAAAGAAACTACCTAGCTTAATATAATCTTTACATTTTCATTTTTAAATGTCTCATTATCATCACATTAGAAGCTGCAGTTTCAATTTTCCCCAACCTGGAGTTTGGAATCCCAAAGCCTGGTTAAATTTCTCAGCATCCCAGGCAAAGATGTCCTCTGTGGTGGTTTGGACTCCATTTGATGAGGATGCTGCCAGCTGGGCAGTTCACCGTCTCTGGCTCTAGCTGTGAACTTTAATTCCATTAGTAATCTCTGTTTCTTAATGCCAGGCTTTGACCCTTGTTCATTATGATCTCTGCATTTGGCTTTGAGATACGTGTGCATATTCCTTTTCTAAGTCAGGTTGTTCATCGTTATAATTCTCAAGAAAGATGTATCCTGAGACAATCTGATCATTTGGCTGAAAAAAGATGGAGAGAGGAAAGAAAAGAGACCTGGTAGCCTTCAGGAGCATTTCTGACTCCAGAACGGTAACTTGGGAGTCTTTGGTCAGTTACCATTTTCCCTCTGTGAGCATTCTTCCCCTGTACCTGACATTGTGTTGGACTTATCATAATAGCACTGTGGAGTACTGTTGTCAAAGAACATTAATTTATAGTCTAAAAAAGCTTGACTTTGGATCCCCACTCCATGACTTATTATCTGAGTGATCTTGAACACATTCTGTTTTCTCTGCCTATTTCTTCATTTGAAACGTAGAGATAAAATACCATCTTGGATAGATTTTTTTTGAAGATAAAATGTGTTAATGTATGTGAAGCACCTACTTGTGCTGCATTAAATAATCTGCCCTCAACACACTGTATTTCTGATAGTAGTTATGGAATGATATTTTGTTATTGCACTAAATAATTATTGCCAAAGATCAGAAATGTTGGAAGTACAGCAAAACTCAGGTGCAGGAATGATTCTGCTCCTCCTACCCGCTCAGCATGCACTTACAAAGTGTGGTATTTTTCTCACATGGATTTCCTATGGGGCTCCTCCAGGGTTCCATTTTATTTTCTTTTGCTGTAACTCAAGGCCCTAAGGAAAGGATACCAGGAGGAAAAAGCATTACTCTCCTGCAGAGAAGCAGCTCAGAATCTCTCTCATCCTATTAGGATACGTAAACCTGTTTCCTGATAGTAATACTCATACGCTTTCCTGTGATGTGTCCCATACATTCTATATGCCATTCTGATTTTATTGAGGTAATTTAAAAAGAGTTGTATGTAATCCTCAAAGCACTTTTCAGAGCAATGCTTTCTGTAAACAGTCAGTTAAATTACCATTTCTGTTACTTTGTCACTTCATTTTGGGTGGGCTACTTTTTCCTAAAGCACTGTGTCTCAGTGTTGGCTGCACATTAAAATCACTGGAGGAGATTTTTAAATGCCATGCCCTGACTGCAGCTCCCTACTGCCCATGTCTGAGGCCACCCTGCATATACCACAGTCTCTGCAGATGAGGTTCAAGCATTGGTACATTGTAAAGTCACCCCAGGAGATTCTAATATGGAGACAGGGTAAAGAAACACTGATCACTGGCCTTTGGGAATCAACTGTTTTTTGTTTCATTTTGTTTTGTTTTCCCCCTGGGTTAAAAGCTAACCTAACTGACCAGATCAGCCTCACTGGTCAGTTTGATGAATAACCTAAAGCTGGTGATTGATGCTTTATTTGATCCCTAAGGGCATATGACAGGTGAAAAATAAGCATTTGAGATGTTTGTTTGTTTGTTTGTTTTTTGAAACGGAGACTCGCCGTGTCACCCAGACTGGAGTGCAGTGGCACGATCTTGGCTCATTGCAAGCTCCGCCTGCCGGGTTCACACCATTCTCCTGCCTCAGCCTCCCGAGTAGCTGGGACTACAGGCGACAGACACCATGCCCGGCTAATTTTTTTGTATTTTTAGTAGGGACTGGGTTTCACCATGTTAGCCAGGATGGTCTCTATCTCCTGACCTCGTGATCTGCCTGCCTGGGCCTCCCAAAGTGCTGGGATTACAGGCATGAGCCACCGTGCCCGGCCTGTTTGTTTTGTTCTGAGAAAGAGTCTCCCTCTATTGCCCAGGCTGGAGTGCAGTGGCGCAATCTCGGCTCACTGCAACCTCTCCCTCCCAGGTTCAAGGGATTCTCATGCCTCAGCCTCCCGAGTAGCTGGAACTACAGGCACGTGTCATCACATCTGGCTAATTTTTGTATTTTTAGTAGAGATGGGGTTTCACCATGTTGACCAGGCTGGTCTCAAACTTCTGGCCTCAAGTGATCCACCTGCCTCGGCCTCCCAAAGTGCTGGGATTACAAACGTGAGCCACTAAGCAGTTCCTAAGTATTTGCTGAGTGTCTATATACCATGCTGGACTCATTTCCATCTCCAGATCTCTCAAAGCTGAAGTTTTCCCACTCAGATCTTTTATCCCCTAAGGCTTATGATTTGTTTTATCTCCATCTGATGAACCAATTCATGCTAAAATAAGACAGAACTCCAAATATTTTAATTGATATTTTCTGAGGATCATATCTATTTTTTTCCTTGCCATTATAGAGTCTAATCATGAGAATTTCATAGGAGTGTATGAGTAAAACTAGCCAAAGCAAATAGAGGTTATGGGATACAAGAAAGCTTGTAGTAATTAGCAACAAATTTCTGCGGTATAGTGGGAAAGGCATGGAATCTGAAGGTCAAGGTTCAAGTCTAGTCTTTCATTGTTATAGGCACTGTTCTATGCTCTGGATACGCAACAGTGAATAAGACTCAAGGTTTCTGGTGTCATGAAAGTTGCCAGACAAAAAGGAAGTAACAATCCCCTCCCTATCCCTACCCCCAACACACACAAACAAAACATTTCATGTAGCAATGTATGAAGCCATAAAGTAACTCCCTAGGTAGGGAGACTGGAGAGTGAGGTGGCAGGGGATGGAGAGCTACTGAGAGTTGTCAGGGAAGGAGTATCTAAGGAAGCTAGTTTTGACTGAAATCCAAATGATGATGTGAACCCAAACATGCAACTATCTGATGGCAGAGATTTCCAAGCAGAAAAAAGACTAGTACAAAGACCTCAGGACAAGAATAAGCTTGAGGTGCTAAAGGTACAGAAAAAAAGGCAACCACATCTGAAGGATATTGATGAAGTATGAGTGATAAAAAATTTCAGCAATATCTTCCCCCAGATGCTAGATTCTCGACCTGATCTCATTTAAATGAGATATGCTAAATGTCCGTCAATGAGGCCCAGACACAGACAGGTTTACTCTGATCACCAACCTAAAGAACATTCAATCATGCACACGCACACCTTCTTCCCCTCTAGTTGCTCTCTTCAACCAAGATGTAAGTTTCACATGAGCAGGTACATTGTGGATTCTTAGAGGCACAGGATAAGTGAATAATAAATATTTTTTGAGTGAATGAATAGATGAATGAGAAAGGCAGAAATCAGATTACATACAGATTTTAGCTCATGGTAAGGAATTTGGAAGTCCTTAAGTTGTACTGAGCAAGGAAGTGCTGTGGTCTGAAACATAATTTTAAAAGGTTGCTTCGATTTTTGTGTAGGAATATGAACTCTGGGGAGGGATAGAAGCCAAGAGAGAGGTAAGAGTTTCCCACTGTAGTCTAGATGAAACTAATGATAGTCTGGGCAGTAACATAGCAGATCTGAGGATAAAATTTAATGGATTATTTAGGCATTGAAGTTTGAAATGTCTAGTAGACTTGAAAAAGAAAGGATGTGTAAATAGATGAAGGTCAGTGGAGACATCAGGGTTTGAAGTATCAATTCAGACTGAATTGTCTTATGGATGATATTTAAAAGTTATCTCACTAATGAGATCATCTGGAGAGAAAGTTTGAAACACTAAAGAGGGTCTAAGACCAAGGCCTGGAGAGCTTCAGCATCTGGAGTTAGGGCAAAGAAAGAAAAGCCAGCTAGCCAAACTGAGGGAAAAAAAAAAAGAGAGAGAGAGAGAAAAAGAGAAAAAAGCCTCTGGGATTGGAGGACAATCAGAAGATCTGATATCATAAGAACCAAAAAAAAAAAAAAAAAAATCTAGAAAGGCGTCATCAGTTGTGTTAAATGTTTCTGGAAGAAGAAATGTGACAAGAATAAAGAACTGACCAATGGTTTTGGCAAGATATTGATCTTGGGACCATAATAAGAGCCACGTGAGTAAAACAGCCTGAAAAAAGTATACAGAAGAGAATGAAGAGGTCAGTTTGCAGTTCAGATGTGCACTCTTTGCCACTTGCTAGCTGAATAAGCTTGGGAAAGTTTTTGAGACTAGCTTTCCTCTTTTCTGACCTGGGAGAAGCCTATAGCACGTGCTCTACTAACTCCACAGAGTGAGGAAATTTTTGTGAGCCAGAAGTGTTCAAACCAGAACGATCCCATCTTGAATAGGGGCTTGGTGAAACGAAGCTGAGACCTACTAGGGTGCATTCCCAGGAGGCTAGGCATTCTTAGTCAACAAGATATTTACAGTTAAGGGAACAAGTTAATAATGTTTACTGAACAGACCTAGGACTTAACAGACTCAGGAAATATCAGACCCAGGAAATGTCGTGATGTCCTGATATCTTAAGAACAACCAGCTTGACCAGCATGGTGAAACTCCGCCTCTACTAAAAATATAAAAATTAGCTGGGCGTAGTGGTCGGTGCCTTTAATCCCAGCTACTCGCGAAGCTGAGGCAGGAGAATCGCCTGAACCCGGGTGGCGGAGGTTGCAGTGAGCTGAGATCGCACCACTGCACTCCAGCCTGGGCAAGAGTGAGACTTTGTCTGTAAATAAATAAACAAATATAAAAAAAACCAAAAGCATTATTAGTTTAAGAAAGTTTCACTTTAAATATAATAATATAGATTATTGCAGAAGACAGTAGTTGCACAAAGATTAATAATCCTTTGTCTCAAGCCCTTATAGTAGAGCACATCTCCCCATGACTTTTTGCTTTGTTATCTTATATACGAACAAACATTGTACCTAAGGTGGAAGCGTTCCTCCTCTTGCTTTTGAGAACACCCTGCTCTGTCTATGGACTAGCTATTCTTTCATTCCTCTACTTTCTTTTTTTTTCTTTTACTTTCTTTTTTGTTTTGTTTTTTGTTTTTTGTTTTTTGTTTTTGTTTTTGTTTTTTGAGATGGAATCTTGCTTTGTTGCCAAGATGGAGTGCAGTGGCGCGATCTCGGCTCACTGCAACCTCCGTCTCCCAGATTCAAGCGGATTCTCATGCCTCAGGCTCTCAAGTAGCTGAAATTACAGGCATGTGCCACCATGCCCAGCTAATTTTTGTATTTTTGGTAGAGACATGGGTTTCACCATGTTGGCCAGGATGGTCTTTATCTCCTGACCTCATGATCCACCCACCTCAGCCTCCCAAAGTGCTGGGATTACAGGCGTCAGCCACCACTCCTGGCCATTCCTCTACTTTCTTAATAAACTTGCTTTCACTTTATTCTGTGGGCTCGCCCTGAATTCTTTCTTGTGAGAGATCCAAGAACCCTCTCTTGGTGTCTTGATAGGGACCCCTTTCCGATAATAAGATCACATGTGAAAGTTTATCTCCATAAGCTTGAATTGTATGAAAAATATCTGCTGTCACTATTATTATTATTTTGTGGAGGATCACAATGACCTGTTAGTCAGAACACATAATAAATTGAGACAAACCAGAGTAAAACAGTTATTACAGTTAACATTTTGTTTTACAAAATCTTTTTTGTCACATTTTAAACTAATTAACCGAATGGTGTAAATATTGCTTTATATGTTTCTTCCTTTCTTTTTCTCCCTCTTTCTTTCTTCTTTCTTTTATTTCTCTTTTTTCTCTCTTTATTTCCATTCTTTCTCTTTTTTTCTCTCTTTCCTTCTTTCCTTCTTTCTTCCTTCTTTTCTCTTTTTTCTCTCTATTTCCATTCTTTCTCTTTTTTTCTCTCTTTCCTTCTTTCTCTCCTTCTTTCTTCCTTTTCTTTCTTTTCGTTCCTTCCTTCCTTCCTTCTCTCTCTTTTCTTTTATTTTTTGTAATCATTATTTTCCTAAGTCACAAGATGAACCTGAGATCATACTAATAGGATCCAATGAGTCCACCTTCTGTGATCTCTAAGACATCAGGTGAGATGGAATGCTTCTGGGTCGCAAGAAAGAAAGAAAATATGGTTGCCATCGTCTTCACAACTTCTGGCGTCGTGAGCAGTAACATGATTACTAATAACAAAGTCTTGATTTTTGGAAAATAGCCCCTAATTTATTTTCACAAGAAGGTGAAAGGAACTTTCCAGAGCTGTGGTTCTCTATTTTGGCTGCACATTGAAATCATCTGAGGAGTTTTAAAAAACATAGATGTCTAGATTTCAGTCCAGGAGATTCTGATTTAAATGGTCTGGAGTGCAACCTGGTCATTGGGATTCTTAAAAGCTTCCAGTTGATTCTATTGTGCAGTCAAGGTTGAGAATCTCAAGGTTGGGAATGGGGCAGAGAATTACACACACAAAGCAGCCTAATGAGGACATTCTCCTGCAAAGGTAATCCGATGAATCCTCAGGTATAGCTCAGGCTCCTTCTTGCCTTGACTTTGTTGCCCTGCGTTTGTCATTTCTTTTTGCAGAGCACTAAATTCTGTTGCTCCTTAAAGACAATAGCAACTGAAAAAGAATGATTAAAAGAAGGATCGAGGCATAGCACTGATACAAAAATAAAAGAAAAAAATCTAAGCTTGGCTTTTAGTAAATGTAACTATTTCTTTAGCTGTGTAAGTAATATTAGCTGGTGAGAGATTGGACAAAACTCTACACTGATAGTTTTAACTTATTAATGTGAAAATTATTTTCTTAAATTCCCCAGTGGTGATTTTTAACACCTCTTTCATTCACTTTACCAGAGGCTGCTTGTGTTTAAAACAAGGTTACAGTGCTTTCAACATTTAATTCAAAAAGGAAGTCAATTTATTTTATTTTCTGTAATTATACTTTATTCACTAAACATGTGAAGCTATGTCCAAAACATCAATTTCCACAAGTAATGAAACTTTTTTTCAACTTCGGTAGGGTTAAAGGTATTATAACTGTTTTTTTTTGTTGTTGTTGTGTTTGATATTTTAGCTAACATCATGTACCAAAAAAAAAAAAAGAAAAGCAATATGTTTTTAATTTATATTTCTATGCATCATTAGGTTACTTGGCTTAAAATGTGAGTAAAAAGAACACTGAAGAGCATACAAACTCTCAAAATTTTGAACCACTTAAGGATGCCATAGCCTAAATGAGTAAAATGTCTAACTAAATTTTAGACTGATTTAAGGAAATGCAGTCAGACGTTCAAAATCATCCAGCTGCAAGTGAAAATGAATAGATACGGTAATTCTAACTAATATTTTCAAGTGTGTTCTCTGTAGATACAGTCGTTATATAAGCAGTAGTGCATGTAATCCTCACATGAATCCTGTGAGGTAAGTACTCATGCACCCATTTAACAAATGAGGAAACTGAGGAATAGGACAGCTACTATGTCCAAGTTCCCACAGATACAGAACTGGAATTCCTACATACGTAGTCTGGCTGCAAAGCTCGTAGCTTAACCATTTTTCCATTTTGTGGTAAAGAGCACACTGCAAGATTACCATCACCCAGAGACTTACCCACTGAGGTTGACTCTGTTCAAAATACATTCTTTTTTTTTTTTTTTTTTTTTTTTGAGACGGAATCCTGCTCTGTTGCCCAGGCTGGAGCGCAGTGGTGCGATCTCAGCTCACTGCAAGCTCCACCTCCCAGGTTTATGCCATTCTCCTGCCTCAGCCTCCTGAGTAGCTGGGACTACAGGCACCTGCCACCACGTCTGGCTAATTTTTTGTATTTTTAGTAGAGAAGGGTTTCACCATGTTAGCTAGGATGGATCTCCTCATCTCGTGATCTGCCCGCCTCAGCCTCCCAAAGTGCTGGGATTACAGGCGTGAACCACAGCGCCCGGCCAATACTTTCTTATGTAATATAAAAGATTCAGATTATCTGAGCCACAAATATTTTAATCTCATATATTTGGCTAAAGTTTTGAATAGTAAAATTGATGTGTCATGGTGGAATATTGGCTGCCAGCTCTAAGCTGAGTTCTTAATGATAGCAATATCTTGAAGTTGTCACCACAGAAAACCTGGTCCTTTATTTTACATATATGAATACACAGTTGTGTTAGTGCACTCAGAGTTGATGAAGCTATCAGAGACAGATTTATTAAATTAATCTTCAGAATGGCAATGTATTCATCGTATATTAAGGGCTATAATTACCTTTGCAAAGATTATAATATTCATGTTTTGGTTTAGGGAATTTTCACTTCTCTTTGGAAACTAAATCCAGTTTATGAGATTTCTTGTTGAACATGGATTCTGTACCAAGGAAATTGAATGCTACTTTCAAATATAAAGATTTTTTTAAAAATATAAATCACTTTTATTATAGAGAACTGAAATATCCAAAAACATACTTTACAAAAAAGCTACCATTCAAAAGGTAATTATAAGGTATTTTTTCCTATGCCTGATAAAATAGGTAAAATTGTACATTTAAAAAATTTTCTAAGTTAATTTGTTCTTGATGATATAATTAAACATGCTCAGAAAAAATGATTTAAAATAGATTATATAATTTATATACTGTATCTAATTATGTAACTATAGTTATGTATTATAATTATATAATTTGTTCTAATTAAAGAAGTAATATGAAAATTAATACCTGCTTATTATAAAAATGGAAATTATAAAGAAATGTAAAGCATGTAGAAATTACTTAGAGCTCAAACACTATGATTCACTCATATTGATCATGTACCTGCTATGTATTAGGCTTTGGGCAATCAAAAGTTCGTAAGACACTCCAAGAGATGTCAGAAAAACAAATAGCCAATAAGCGTATTGCAATAGCATAATGTACTATTAAAATGTAATCATAGTCTGCATGGGGTTACAAAAGAGGGGAACTTAACTCGGAGAATGCTTTCTGATCCAGTAACATCCAAGCTGAGACCCAAAAGTAAAATAGAAACCAAAAGAGAAAAACTTTAACTTATTTAATATGCTTACTTGACAGGCACTTTGGGAAATTGTCTGGTAGTTCCTCAAAAGTTAAAATTTAGAGTTACCATATGACTGAGTAATTCCATTCCTCAGTATATACCCAAAAGAAATAAACACATATGTCAATGCCAAAACTTACACATGCATGTTTATAGCAGTATTATTCATAATAGCTAGAGAGTAGAACACACCCAACTGTTCATTAGCGGATGAATGAATAAATTTTAAAATGTGGTATATCCATACAATAGAATATAAGTTGCCCATACAAAGGAATTCCTTTTACATAAAACGTCCATAATTGGCAAGTCTACAGAGACATAAAGTAGACTAGCAGCTGCCTAGGTCTAGGGGGAGGGGGATGATTGGGGAATGAAGACTAAAATGTATGAGTTTTCTTTGTGGGGTGATGAAAATATTCTCAAATTGATTCTGATGATTATTACAAAACTCTGTTAATAGTCTAAAAAACAAGGAAGTGTACATTTTCAAAGAGTGAATTGTATGGTATTCAAATTATATCTTAATAAAAGTGTCACAGCAAGAAAACCCACTTAGGGTGAGGTACCTTTTTAAATGTACTTCACCTTACACAGGATTTCCATTTTCACAATCTTGCCAATCCTCAGAGAAATGCTATGAGATCTATTTTAAAAGCTTGGGTGGGTGAGATACTTTTCCAAGGCCCCTCATTCGTAACTAATAGTTGGCAAAGCCAGGACTTAAATTTAGGGTTTTAAATTTACACAGAGCTTTTCTTTTCCGAATTATTTATGGGATCCAAAGTATACCATCATTTGATACAAATAATATCGTGAAATGTGGTTTCACACATATCTGACTTGTGTTGGCATGACCAGATGCAGACTGGGAAGGGAGGCCTCCTGGTCGGGGATAGAGAGTTAGTTTCATGCCTAAGAACAAACTTAGGCTATGTTTGTCACGAAGGAGAAGGGGTCAGGTGGCAAAGGAAAATTGCTTTAGAGACCGAGGTGGTATATTCAGATGAGGGTGAGATAAAAAGAAATCACCTATTGAAGAGAAAACTTTTGCAATGACAAGAATCTCTGCTCTGCCACTTACTAGCTGGATGGCTTTAGGTGAGCATCTATACACTCTTGTGAAACACTCTTGTAAAACTAGAACTAATTTCTTACCTCATTAGGTTGATATTAAGATTAGTTACTTTATGTGATTAAAATCTTCAGATAGGTGTCTGGTACATAAGAAGGGCTCAACAAGTGTTTGTTCACTATAGGTGAACTAAGGACTTCTTACACTTGAGGCGAATCATCACTTGGGATTTTCACCCAATTCATTCTTGATTTATCCTAGATATTTGCAGCTTATTTTTGTTTCTATTATGTATTCTTTGGCCCTTTCCTTGGAGTCTACAAACACATTCAAATCTTTCCCATTAAGAAATAAACAAAGAAAAATGTTTCACCCTGCTTTTCTTTCTTGCTGTGACCTTATCATTTCTTTTCAAAGCCTATTCCTCAAAATAATTATCTAGTCTCTCGCTTCTCATATTTCAATACCAAGAACCTTCAACAGATAGTACCACTCCACTGAATCTACAAGAGCATTGCTAACAACTGCTCACTTGCCAAATTTAATCTTTTTGCCTGGGTTTACTTCTTAATTGATTTCTGGCAATAAAACTGCTTAGAATTCCATCAATCCTTCACTTCTTCCTGCTTGACTCTCAAAAACCACTTTTTCCTCATCTCATTCCCTGAAACTCTCAGTCCTTTTTCCTGTCTTTACTTCTCTTACGTGTCCACATTTACTAGGCCACTACCTTTGGCTTTATCATATACAGTAGTATGTTCCAACAACAGTCTCTGGACTTTCTCTGGGGGAGGACAGACAGCACATCATGCAGCTTCTGGAGCCTCATTCCAAATATACTTAATGAAAATCACCTGGAAAACATCAGCTCCTTTTTAAAAATCTAGCTCATGGTTCACCGCTTCTTAAAACTCTCTTTAGACCCCTCTTTTCACTATAGTGGTGTGCTGTCTATTCTGCAAAAATACTAAAATACAGTGGCTACTAGCCACATGTGGCTATTTAAACTTAAATTTAAAATAATTAAATTGAAATACAATTAAAATTTTTTTTCTCAGTTCAGTTTCACTAATCCCATTTCATGTACTCGATAGCCACATGAGGGCCAGCAGGTACCACATTGGATAGGTAAGTAGAAACAGAACATTGCCATCTTTGCAGACATTTCTACAAGACAGTGCTGATTGTTTTAATTGACCAGCTCTTCTTTTGCTCCTTTTTTTCTTGTTTTTCTGTTGTCAGTGTATACTTCTATTATAGTACACAGAACATTTTATGCTCTTTTATTTCACTAATTTATGAACATATGTATATCCAGACTCTCCTCTACCCTAATTACCATGCTTAGTGTTGAAAAAACAAAGAAAGGAAAGGGCTGCTCAAGCACCTCAGGGTATTTTTGTCAAGTTGAACAAGGCTTAGAATCAGATAAATTCTTAACAAATTTTACCTTATTGAATAAATGAATAGATAAAAATGCATTAACATGAATGTATCTTTCTGTTATTAATCCAAAAGTCAGTCCTTAAATTTATAGCTCTAAATTCAAAATGGAATTAGCCATTAGTGATTTAAAAGTTGTGTGATTAATTTGCTCTATAAGAAATACATTTTTAAACATATTACTAATGAAAATACTTGCCCTTGACATTAGAAAGTAGGTCCACCAAAGATACATCTTTTTGTACAATAGGTGTGAGGTCTATTTAAATAATATAATAGTTTGGCCAAAGCACTAATGCTTTTATATTAGAATTCCCACATTTTAAATATTAATTAGAAATCAAAATTTGATCAAATCTAGTTGGTTTCACTCTTCTAAAACCAGGATTAATCATGTTTCTTAATCATTCTTAATATAAAGTCATCCACTCCCACATTACCTGCTATGGTTTGAATGTTTGTCCCTGCAAAGCTTATGATGAAATTTAGATGCCAGTGTAATGTTATTAAGAGACAGGACCTTACAGAGGTAATTAGCAATGAGAGCTCTGCCTTCATGAATGGATTATTGTCATTATCAAGAGATTGGGTTCCTTATAAAAATAGGTGTTTGGCCCCCTTTACTCTCTCTTGCACACCTCTCTGCCCTTCTAAACCTTCTTCCCTGGGATGATACAGCAAGAAGGCCCTTGCTAGATGCTGTCACCTTGATCCTGGACTTCCCGGACTCCAGAATTGGGAGAAATACATATCTGTTCATTATAAATTACCCTGTCTGTAGTATTCTGTAGTAGCAGCACAAAACAGACTAAGTCAGTACCTTAATTATTTTACATTTCTGAATATAGTATGGTGTCACAATTTCAAAGCTGTTATTTTAATTAGATCCCACAAATAAATCCACAAATAAAATATTTAAAAATGTTTATTTTTAAAAAATTATAATTTCCAGGGTTATATAACATGAAAGATGTATTATGCTAAGAGATAGTGGTTTATATAATCCTGTAAATCAGTAATCCTTAAAGTGTGATCTCCACACTAGCAGCATCAGCATCATCTAGGAATTTGTTTGAAATGCAAGTTATTAGGTCGCACCTTAGACTAACTGAATCAGAAACTCTGTGGTGGGACCCAGCCATGTATGTTTAGCAAGCCCTTCAGGCTTGCATGCTAAAGTTTGAAAACCACTTTCATAAAAGAATGTGCAGCAACTAATCAGATTAAGATGTTACAAATAGCAAGGTAAAAACACAATGACAAGTAAATAGGAGTACAGAATAATGCAGCGCATATTTCATATGTGCCAGACTGGAGTTTGAGATGTAAAAGCAATTTCTTCAAATTATAGATTAAATTCAGAGCACAGTGATATCAAAAAGATTGGGCACACACTCAGATTCATGGACCACATCAGAACACCTTCATACAATAGACATTTCACAGTATAGAGAAAATTCCAGAGTTTATTTCATCAAGGGATATATGCCTAAACAAATAATGTGCTTTCTAAATTTAGTCTTAATCTAAAACAGATCTGATTTCAATCTATGATTTTACTGTTCTTTTTTGAAAACTTCCTTTTTAATATATTATTGATATCTTAAAAAATTTTATCATTAAATGTTAACAAAAGGTATTTGAAATTATTAGCATTAAGCAGTTACATTATTTTCTTTATACTAATGGTAACTGATTACTTTGCTGGGTATTTTTTATTTATCCTTGATTGCAACTCTTCAAACTTCTTCATCTTGCTCTCTGACCATAAAGGTTGATGTGTATGGACTGTATCAACAAGACTTTCCTACTGTAGCTATGATTGGGCATGGCCGATGGGAACTGTCCATTGGAGAGATCAGTAAGAAGGCGGAAGGAATGCCAAGATATCATTTCCTGCCAACATCTCATGTGGCCACCCAGGCCGAGTTGCTTCCCTAGACCAAAAGATATAATTCTTTCAAGGTGGTCCTTTCCACATGACTCATTTCTTTTAGGTTCCAATTATTCACTCTCTTCTCTTGCTCCTTTAGGCCCAAGTGGGTTATCAGGGCTACCTATCCCACAGTTTTGCACTATGTCATATGTTGTCTCTAAATTCTACATATGCTTTTGTAAATATTATCTTTATTACAGTCTCTATTCAAATTATGGACGGTTACAGTGGTACCTGATTCCTCCAGAAGCCTGGTTGATATAGTTACCCCGATCACCGTAATTATGATTTTTAAATAACTACTACAAGGAAATGAAGATACTGCCTGTCTTTACTGGAAGTGATAAAGGGAAAAAACACTGGAAATAATTTGTTGAGATATTTTCTGTTGTGTGTTGCAGATTAGGGAGGAAGATGTGAGACCTGCTCATGAAACCTAATTGAAGAAGAGATTGAAAAGAGAGAGTGGCTGATTACAGGAAAAATTCAGACTAGTATGAGGATTCTGTCATGCTTATAAAATTCAACAAAAGTTTTATTTCATGCTTATAACGTGCCAAACATGGTGCCGTTGTGGCATTGAGGGTATACTATGATGAATAAGCCAGACAGTCTGTGTACTCCAGGGTGGAGGCAGTGTCTCTGGCAGAAGAAAGAAACACATACAAAATCTGAAGGTGGGAGAGTAAAGCAGAAGTAATGAGAGAAAACAGACCGTATTTCAGCAATTAAAATAAATTTTATGTGTTGGATAAATTTGGAAAAGCACAAAGATATGAGAGGCAAGATATAAGGTTGGTTTTTTGTCAATATTAACATTATTACTAACAGTAGAATGAGTACAGTATGAACCAAGGAGAAAGACTGATAAACAAGGGAAGAAAGGGATATTAGAATTTGCAATCAACAGTGCTATCTTTCTTTCAGCTTCAAATTTTGAAAGTTAAATTTTAAGAAGTCCACAGTTCCAGCAGATGAAAAGAGATAAGGATTTAACTTGGAATATTCTTTCTTTTCCCTAAATTTTAAATATTATTTTGCACTCTAGAGTTTTCTGGATATATTCTGATAGCAGATTTGATTTCCTGAGTAATAAACCAATTTTTAAGTAATATGCAACTTGTTTGTATGTTTCATTTAGAAGAAACTATCAAAATAAGATTTCACAACAGATACTAAAGTATAAAAAGGAAATGATTTTTTTTAAATTGAAGCAATATTTTAGATAGAAAATATGAGTGTATGATTTCTAATTCTTCAGACATACATAACTACAAGTTCAAAATTCACCTTTTGGAAAATATTTGCAAATAGAATTAAAATCATGCTTTAAGGAGAAAATGTATTAATATATTTGTATAAAATATCTCTACGACAGTATAAAAAACCCTGCTGGAGTTAATACATGTTTGATGAAATATTCAAGTGTACAGGGCCCAAGAACATCTATTTGATTTGGAATTAAGGAAACTTCCAAAAAATAATACAAATCATGATAGTAGTTGAGGTTGACACATGTGGTCTAGGCAGTCTCTAGGAAGACTGTCTCTACATTGGATACTGGAGCTTGGCGTTCACTTTGCAGGCAGTCAGGAAAAGAAGGTCACTATGAGGCAAGAAACTCATGAGCATGGGCTGGAATCCCATAAGGGTAGACTAAAACTCTGGTCTGCTCTTGTTCCCTCTGATTTCAGTGCCTGTGTGTCTGCTGGGTATCCAGCAGAAGCTGGGGCCCTTAGTCATGGAGGTAAACACATACACCTAGCCCAGTAGGCAGAAAAACTCGGGGGAAGTCAGAGCAACAACAGGCCCAGTTCCTGCCTCCCTCTGTGCACCAACCAGTGAGACTCTCCTTTGTATCCTCCAACTGAAAGTGACATTCAAATGGAATATATTTATCTAGGAAGGGAATTTTGGGAAATGTAGTTCAGTGTGGCACGTTGACACATTTCAAAGCCATGGCATAATCCCACAGTTATGCAAAGAGCACCATGTAGTTACTCAAATGATTTAAAGTTTTTGTTTTCACCTGAAATTGATTTGTGTGTATATGTTATGAGATATAAATCCTACTTTTTTCCTTTGTGAACAATCAGTTCTTCCAGCCCCATTATCACTATTTTTTTTTCAAATGAGCTACTATTGCTGTCATATACCAAGTTACCAATTTTGATTATTTTGTTTCTTCCAATTTGCACACCCTAATGTTGATTATTTTCTTTCTTCCAATTCTCACACTGTCTAAATTAGTTTAGATTTATAATAAACCTGGTAGTATATACAAAGGAAAATTTATATGGTTGATAGGATTTTGCTTTGTGTCCTCACCCAAATCTCATCTTGAATTGTAATCCCATAATCCTCATCTGTTGTGGGAAGGACCTGATGTGAGGTAATTGAATCATGGGGGTGGTTTTCCCCATGCTGTTCTCATGAATTCCGATGGTTTTATAACTGTTTGGCATTTCCCCTGTTGGCATTCATTCTCTCTCCTGCCACCCTGTGAAGAGGTGCCTTCTGCCACGATTGTAAGTTTCCTGAGGGCTCCCTAGCCATGAGGAACTGTGAGTCAGTTCAACCTCTTTTCTCTATAAATTATCCAGTCTTGGGTATTTCTTCATAGCAGTATGAGAATGGACTAATGCAATGATGATGAAAATAAACGAACTCAGGTGAAAGGTAAGAAAAATTAATATTGAAAAATAAACATTGAACAAATTAGCATAAGATTTAGGAGAAAAAGGCAAGATAGAAATATACATCTATACTATGATATCATTTATATAATATTTAAAACATGTAAAATTAGATATAGTTTAATGATATATACCTATAGTAAAAATAAAAATTAAAACATTTAAATGATATGGAAAAAGAGTATAGCATTATGGCGAGTCTTCAAATATACTGGCATTTTTTTCCCTAGTTGGGTGGTAGATGTACAGAGATTATATTACCTTTTGTACCTTTTGTATATTTGACCATATTAAAAAATATGTCCCTTGTTTCAAAACAAATTCTATGTTTCAGCATAGTCCCTATCAATGTTCTGTACTAAGGGCTTTGGCATGGAAGAGCCCAGAGACTAAGCAGCCCAGCAGGGACACATGGAGACACTGTAGCCCTTTGAGAAGTCACAGCAAATGCAATAGCTCTCTGACCATGAGGAACAGGGTAATTTTTGGAGTACATGTGAAACTTTCCCAGGAAACCCCAGAAATGCTTGTAGTGTACATGTGAGTATTTTCAGAATATTGCACATCTCTGTCCAATTTACACAGTAGGGAAATTCAGGTTATACCTAATTTCTTTCATTTATTTACCCTCTGCTGCTTAATAGCAGCCATAGAGGACTATAAAACTAGAACTTAAAGTTCTGTTCATTTTTAGATGACAAAAAAGTGCTGATTGATAATGGATTAGTGGATGGGTGAGTAAATATTTCTTTGGTATTTAACTTTTCTAGGTTATTTCAATTATCTAATGTAATGAATGATACCCAAGATTTCCACTTCCTGTGAAAGAGTCTGCCTCAGTGAAGATATGAAAAATAAACATAATGAGACATTGACACTCAAATGGAATGTACTTATCTAGTGTGCATGCATAATAGCAGAGATTCAGTATGGAAAATATAATACATGTTTATAAAATGAATTTATGGACAGTTTTTTTTTAAAGTAGAAAGATAAAGGAATTTAAGATTCTCTCATTTGAACATCAAAGGATTTACCCCTCAGGTTGGCAGGACAGAATGCAGGTAATGTCCTCATCCTTTTTATCTTCAAATATCACAGTTGCTTTCAGAACAGTTTTTAAAGGGTTGCCAGTTTTGCTAATGTACAACAGCCTGTCATCCAGAAGCAAAGGTTTGCATCAAGGATAAAATGACTTTTTAACTTTTCATAACAAAGCTTAAACTTTTCTACTACTACAACTTGCTTATTAAAGATAAAATGCATAAGGACATTGTACTTAATAGGGCATACCAGGGAAGAATGGATTGTTTGGGAGGCAAATCAAGGTATATGTGTAGTTTGGCTTTTTTTTTTCTTTGCTAAGGACAAATAAATAGGAGAATTTATTAAAGATTGTCTTCTATCACATTTAACCAGGCTGACTTACAGAGTATAATAAAATTTCCAATCATTTTTTCAAAACCCCCTGATTCCACGGGAACTGCACACACACACACACACACTGATATATACACACACACACAGAGATACACACACACATACACATTCTGCAAGAGAAAAGCTTTGCCTAGATCTAACTCAGTTTCTCCTGGCACTAAAATAGATTGCTGTCGTTTTACTAAGAACTATTATGGAGAAGATGGAACTATTTCTGGTTCTTTTTATTTTAATGGTATCTACATTTTCTATAAATTTGGGAACTTTGAGCAGGCTCTTTACAAGGGCTTGTGTTATCCTGAATTGACAGCCTAAGTAAAACTCATTTCTTAAATCATATCTAGGAAGTTGGGATATTAAATGAGCTTGTCATACCTTATCTACAAATCTAATAAGTCAACTGAAAAAGTTATTATTTTTTAAATAGTTACTTGACTAGATGAAAATGTCTCTCTTTTGAAGTACTGTCAAATTGTGAACTGTGTAAAATTGGCACTTCATCTAATAGTTTTTGTTTAAAATAAAACAACGTATAAATTAAAAGAAAGCTTTTTTTCTGCCTCAATTTATTTTCAAAAAAAGGAAATATACGTGGTTAGCTATAAAACAAAGAGAAATCACTATAGGCCCTTTTTATGAGATCGTGAATTATGTGCCATGTTTTTACTTCTCATCCTTACCTACCCACAGCATTCATATAACATTCTAGAAAACTGTAACACTATACTGATTTCACTTATCAGAAACAGTAATAGAAATTCTCAAAATGTTACTATCAGAATTTAACAATAGCCTCAGAGATGAATGGACATCTAGTGTTCAGAGACCATCAAAGACTGAAAAACTGTATCCCTTTTCTGTAGAAGAAAATATAATGAGAAACTAGGAGACCCACTTTGAAAATTTGATGCTATGTTCCCACATGAGGTAAGCTTAAGAGTGGAATTTTATTATAAATTTATCTTTTATATATAATTTCTTGCTTCTTTATTGATTTAACAAGCATGTTAAGCAAGGGTGATGAGATTAACATTGCAGTTGTAGAAGTGAATAACTAATGGTACATAACATGATATTAAGGAAAGAACATGTACTTAGAGGCAGATCTATGTGTTTATGTGACAGCCTCTCATCTACTGATGGCCAGCCATACTGAACCTCAGTATTCTGATTTGTAAAATGGAAATTAAAAATAAACAACTTATAGGGTGGTGTGGTTGTGGTATTGGGCATCAGACTGTAATCAAAAGAAATAGAATAAAGAAAGGCAAGTTGGAGACTGAATGGGGAATGTGCTTTGTTAAAAAGTTTGTATTATATTCCTTAGGCAATGGCAGGTGGCTAAAGCCTTTGAAAAGACACTGGCATCTACATTCACTTTGAAATCCATGGCAGGTTGGCAGGTTAGAAAAGTAAATCAACATACTTCCAAAGCACCACATGATGCACTATAAAAACAAGCATATGCATATATGTTAGATTACCCAATATTGTTTTAAATATCTTTGTCGCTGTTCCACTTTGTTATGGGAATAGTGATTTTCAAACTTATTTTTCCCACAGAACCCTCTCTTTAGATGAAATCCTAGCCAGAAGCATAAACAAATAAAACAGATAAAAGCAGAATGATTCTATTAAAGATGAGAATAAATCAGAGGGCTATTCAGCTGCAAAGTACTAAGTATTCTCTTCATCCTATGAATTTCCATAGTACTCATTGTCTATATGTCTCATCTCATGCCAAATTACATGCTCCCTTGAATTTTACTTTAATGTAAAACTGTTGCTTCAACTAAATTGTGAGCTCTCTGTGACAGGGACCACAGCTTTAAAGCTTTACATCTCCCTCAACGCAGCCAACAATCCAACAATGTCTTTCATACAATAGCTGTTTCCTACTATGCACGTGTTTCCAAATTAATTGAATATGATGATGAACATACAGGGTTCCAAATAATTCAATTCACTTTTCTAGAATTTTAGGATGTATTCCCTCAGGGTCCTTAGATATAGACAGTTAAAACACACACGCACGCACACACACACACACACACACACAAAGTGATATGTGTCAGAAATATCAAAGTAATACATGTCAGAAAAACATGTGTCAAGGGATGATGTAAATCATGTAGATGGAAAAAGCATGTCCTAAGCAAGTGAACACAAGAGCAAAGCCCACGCTGAGGGTGGGCTCAGCGTGTGGAGAACCGAGGCTTCAAATAGAAGTCTCTAAGTCTATAGCCTGAAGATGCTTGGATACAGGTTTGGAAAGGTATTCGAGATATATCTACAAAGTGAATGAGCTCATTGTAGACAGGATAGATTATGCCACTTGTGCTGTAATAAGTTTTTTTACGTCAAAATCTACATCTGTGTTTCGATGCCATATCTATGTTTTTATGCCAGTGCCTGCAAATAAATATTTTTGGATAGACAATTCAAACTATGTTATTGCCCTTGAAATTCCTGCCATCTCTGGCTTGAACTGCTGATTTCCTGCTGTTGCATATGGCCCAGATACTCTCCCCACTGCTTCTGGGCTGCTCCAGGTGGTATCTCAGAACTCACTTGTACTTCTTTTCAAATTGTGACTAATCTCTCTCAGTCAGCTTTTCTCACAAATGTCACTCACCTAAGGCACTTGACAAATGCCTTTTAATGCTCTGGTCAATCTGTGCTGAATTTTCTAGTCTTGGTAGGAAGATGTCTCCTATCACTTTACGTTATGCTCCTTTCATCAGGGAACCATATCAGAGTTACTAGAGTCCCAAAGCTTAAATAAAACTGTTCTTTTTTTGTTTTGTAGGCAGTTCTTTCATGTCAATGGTATAAACATGCTCAACTATATTGGTGGAGTCAGGGATGTATTCAAATGACAGCCACCATAATACCCTCTTCCCTAAATTCACTCCAGGTGGTGAGTCCCGATAGTTATACTTGTCTCTTTCTTCAAGTCCCAAGAGCCCTGAAGTCTTACCTACCATTTAGCTTCGGCTGCTGTCTCCCAAGTTTGCTGTACTTGCTTATATGTCTCTGAATCCCCAAATCTCCCAGCTTTTTTTTTCTTATGAAGGTCATAAGCATTGTTGAAATAATAGAATTTGTACGTATATATTATTACAGTGATTAGTGTACGAATTTGATCTCTTTGTGATCACCACCTTTCATAAATTTATTTCCCTTTGGCATCACCCACTGTATTTTCCTAAAGCTAGGTAAAAATTTCACAAAACCTTACAGCATGGGTTGAAGAATAGGAATAGACTTTATTGAGGAACTCTGCAGCCAAGCTTTCATAAGAATAGAAACCACAGGCCTTCTAATTTTCAATAGCATCACACAGTCCTCACGTGAGGGCTGTCTCTAAGATGTGTAACATATGTCTGCATTCCGAGGAGTCTCTCCGTCATGACATTTCTCTCCCTTTTTTATAGAGCAATTGGCAAATAATCAGCTGACTGAGGTGCCAGACAGACTGGATAGCAGTACCAGTGCTTTATAGGAGTTGTCTCGTATAATTGTGGCTCCTCATTCCGGGGGGGGGGAGAAGGCAACGGTCCAATGAGAACCTCAATTATGAGGCACCCATAATTTTTTTGCTGGAATAAAATAAAAATGAGTGGGAAGATGGAGGTTCCCAAATAGCTCAATGTTCAGGCAACTTAGTGTGAGTCCCCAGTGTGATTTTCAGACAAATCTGCCTGTCGCGCCAGCATACTTCAGTTTCTGTGTTAGCCTAGCTGTCTTCTCTGCTATAAATAGTCAAAAAGATTGAATGAAATAATGTGAGGCACACAAGTAGGTCAGAATAATTTTGTTCTGAAATATAAGTTTTTACTTTTAGAAATTGTGGATTCCATTAAGAATCTGGTGTAAGCCTTAGATATTATCCCTGAAATACAAGTTTTCGCAAATATACCGAGTCTACCACACTGCACAATTTCAGGGGAGATATTCACATGATAGTCTACATGTAAACCGCACCATATGTAAATCACACTATAAACTCACAAAACAAATTTGTTTATACATTTATAGAGTGCCATGCTCTGTCATGTTAAGAACCTTTTTTTAATTTTTCAAATTTTTTTATGTTTTTTTTTTTTTAAGTAGAGACAAAATCTTGCTTTGTTACACAGGCTGTTTTCAAACTCCTGGTTTCAAACAATCCACCTGCTTCCGCCTCATATTAAGAATCTTAGCTTAGTTTGTTCTTCTATTAATACAACTCATATTTTTCTCTCATACTTCTTTAACCATTATTAGAAAGTAAGACCAAAAATCTATATAAATGGTCGTGTGAGGTAGGTATAAGGAAATTACCCTTTGTAAAGGTTAATTGCAATTTTTTGTTTTAAAAGTACACAATAAGTATTCAAATTTTATCAGCCATTCCTGAAAAGTGACTGGTTTTGGTTATGTTCTTTATTTCATTAATTTTACTGCATCACAGTGAAAGGCAACATTAACTCTGCCTTTCAAATTATGACCGCACAATGACATATGTCAGGAAAAACCATAAGACTTTGAAATGGGAAAAATTGATTAGTAGTTTTCTGTCCAGAATACCTTTATTTAAGCCTTCCATGGTCTTCAATCTATTTTACAATTCTAAGTTGTGAAAAACCGATAGTAATGCAAATGATTCTTTTTGTTAGAAATGAAAATTTATTTTGTCCAGTGCAAATGCAATTGACCATTGCCCTGTGGATATTGACCTAATTTACATTTGTTTGCAAATTCACTTCAGTATTTCTAATTGTTTATACATGTGTATCCTTTGAATTCTCCTTTGAGCCAGTTTTTACATCTTACTGATTCCTTTACTAATTATTACGTAGAATAAAATCTTTGAAATATGTTCATTTTTTCTGTTTCATGATTTTACCTTTAAAAATTCTTCAACACATAGTCTAAGTGCTCATGAGCAATAAAAATAAAAAAAATCATATTATTGCATGGATATATGAGTTTATATTTTTGTGCAAAAGAGATCCTCCAATTCCAGAGCTCCTATTTCATATAATGGACTAGTTACATAGAAAAGATAAGATTGAAATTTTTAATTACTTATTATTTCTTACAAAAAGGCTCGTTCTCTAAAATGACAGTATTTACCAGGGTTACTATTTTAAAGTCTTCCAATTTTAGCCAATCACAATGTTATTTGCTATTATGTGGTCTGTTTGTTTATAAGAAAATGCAATAACAAAATTCACAATCTTCAAAATTCTACCAGATAGGATAATTCTAGGCACACTTGACTTTGAATCTTGCCAGGTCCAGGTGTTGTTATAGACTGAAAATAATATCAGCTAAAACTATATTTAAAATATATATTTTTGTTGAATGGAATATATATTTAACACAAGATGATATTTATTCTCATTTTCAGTGTTATTACAATTGGATTAGTATTCTTTAGATAATGAGTATTTTGATCATTTGGCTAAAAATCAAATGAGGTATCAGTTCTATTGCCTGATTTCTGTGGAGCAACTGCTTCTTTGGGGAAATAGATTATGACAAAGTACAAATTCATTTCTGTTCTTTCAAAAAAAAAAAAGCTTCAATTAAATGTTAACACCCCAGGTGTTTTATATCTCTTCAATAAAAACATTATCACTTCAACTATTGAGACAGAGGTATGTCAAAAATCCAGATGCTTCATACATTTCCTTTGGAATTCAATGAAGAAAGTTAAGGAAACTATCTGCATGTGAATTACATTCTACAATGGAAGTTATTCTGACTCTGATTAATTGCTAAGCAAAACCCATATTCTCTGGAATGGCAGTTATATGCAAATATCAGAGACCAACTGAAGAAGGCCTGAAATGACATTCTACTTACAAGAAATTTAATTTTCAAGAAATAAGTGCAGGATACTAAGATAGTGAGAGTTGGAGAAAAATAAGCCAATATAACTTAGAAGTATACTTTTATTTTCCTTTTTTGAAATCATTTCTTACTTCATATGTTCATGAAGGTGATTTAAAGTTTGTTTGTTTGGTTTTTTTTTTTTTTTAATATAAGGTGTTTTTATTGATCTAAAGAAGTTTTCCAGAATAGGTCTTAGAAACAGCTGAGACCAAGTCTTTTCTCTTAGACTATGAAGACCAAAACTGAACAGGTGTGCTAAAAAGACAAATGAGAGATTTTGGAATTTAAAATATAATGGGTCCCTGTAATAACTTCTTGTGAAGTTTATGGGACTGAACACTAACCTACTGTAAATATAACACCAGCACATTATCAAGGTTAAAATGCTCAAAAAGGTTTGTAAAGGTAACAAAATATGCCACCTCAAAACATGCCACTTTGGCTATAGACTATTTTGAACTGAAAGCAACTGAAAAACAGTAGATACAAGAAGAGCTTTCACTCTTTCTGTTTAACAGCAGGGCATAAATTTCTTTTTCGAAGGTGACATAAATTTCCATTTGTGAATGTGTTTCTCTCTTCTGTACCAGAAAGATCAGAGATGACAAAGTGAGTCTGCATAGCCAATCTTACTAATGCCTATTAACACACATTTCTAGTTAACCTTCCTATAATTTATCAACCATTGTTAAAAAGTTATCTATAAAGCCTCCACATCTAAATACTTTGTTGGGTTTTTCACTTCTTTTCTGTGAAGCCCCTGTGTCATGTACATAAAAATATCTGCATAAAATAAAATTTTTATGTTTTTTCTCTTGTTAATCTATCTTTTGTCAATTTAATTCACGAGCCCTAGAGACAGAACCAAAGAGGGTAGAGGAAAAGCTTTTCCTTCTCTAAATTTCCATGCAACTCAACATTTATTAAACAATTACTTCCTAATATATTCTTTTATAAGCTCTAAAAATATCTAAAAGGGAAGATCTGAAAGAGTATGGTTTACTTTGAGAATGATGACTGCTAGGCCAGGCACGGTGGCTCACGCCTGCAATCCCAGCACTTTGGGAGGCTGAGGCAGGCAGATCATGAGGTCAGTAGATCGAGACCAAGGTGAAACCCTGTCTCTACTAAAAATACAAAAAAAAAAAAAAAAAAATTAGCCAGGCACGGTGGTGGGCGCCTGTAGTCCCAGCTACTCAGGAGGCTGAGGCAGGAGAATGGTGTGAACCCAGGAGGTGAAGCTTGCAGTGAGCCGAGATTGTGCCACTGCACTCCAGTCTGGGTGACAGAGCAAGACTCTGTCTCCAAAAAAAAAAAAGGAGAATGATGTGACTGCCAAGGGTAGTTTGGCATGACTGAAACATAGTACGTGGAGTAGCAAGGCCAAATACGTCAAGTTCGTTCGTTAAATCATACTAAAATGTGTAGGCTACAGAGTTTAGCCTTAAGCAGATTTCCGTAAATTCCCAGCCTGGAGCTCAATCACTCATTTACTCAGCATGTATGTATTTAATTATTTACTTATTTGTTTATGTAATAAGTAGTTGCTGAGCACATAACATATGCCACTCACTGTTTTAGGTGCCAGCAATAAAACAATATGACAAACATGTTCTCTGCCCTTAAGACACTTCCAGGAGATCAGGAGCTAATAAACATTTATAACAAATTGATGGTATAGTTTATAACAGAGGCTGCTAACAAAATATACAAGAGCTTAACATTTAGTTAATATCTTGAAAAGAGACCAAAGAAAACATCCAATAATTTACTACTTACATATTATTTGTCCTATCTGTATCTAAGACGTGTAAGTGTGTGCTATTAATCCATAATGGTACATATTTATTTTACCAGACCTGGAAGAAAATTTTGCCTTGACTAGTACTACTAGCTGAATTGTAGGAATGTCAGCTCCATTGCTTACTTAGTTTGCTCCTCTACTTAAAGGAATGAAAAAGAAAAGCTGTAGCACACAGCATCTGTAGGAATGTTGTCTCCTTCATTATCATTAGCCTCCGGGTCCAAGCATCCTTGGGATGACTTCCCAATAGCTAAAAAAGTAGCCAAGATTATGGATGTTACCCAGAGAGCACATTAACTGGAAGTTTCTCCACTTGGAATAGCTGTTCCAATAAGCCAAAGAATTGAAAGCCTTTCCTGTAAAGTATTTGTGATTCTTATATTTCAAAATTTATGTTGGGAACTTTGGTTTTCTTTTTTTAATATATAAGCACAGATACTTCTTGACAAAATATGCTTGAAATTAAAAAATTCAAACTATCCTAAACTATGCCCTATTAGCCTTAAATCACCTCTCACATGCTGAATTACATCTTTACTACAGATAAATCAGATAATGAACAAACACAGTTGGCTCTCTGATTTTGCTCCTGCAAGTTTGTACAATCAATTAGATTATACTGTATTTTGTACGTATTCTTTTTCATTGTGTGAAGAATGTAAGTATGAGAAACCATAGATACTAATAAGAAAAGGTATTCTCAAGATAAAACTGAAATAAAGTAGAACATAAAGCATAATATCTAAAAGTATATCACTGAAACTGTAACTTTGGCGAGGTTTTATCACAACATAGTATTTCTGGTTCTCGTGGAATAGAAACCTCTTTATTCTATGTGAGTTTATTATCTTACTGACATTCAGAATAGACACATATTTTCAAGACGCCTTTACACACAAAGGTAGAAACTATCTTTACTATGAATAACACTGCAATGAACATCTTTAAATTTTGGACTGCATCTCTGATTATTTTGCCATGTCTAGTGTCATACTCTCTATGCTATGGATAACATTGCTGTGAATATTTTTATACATAACGACTTGACAGTACTTATCAATACTTCATTAGGCTAGATTACTTCAAGTGAGATCACTGGATGAAATGGAATAAATGACATGAAGTTTTGAGATATATGTGTTTTACTCAGGTTCTACTGGCAGCAGAAATGAATGAGAATGAATGTTGGCAATGTTGGAAGAATTTTTATATTTTATAATTACCTTACAATTGATTGATGTATAGAATATTTCCTTGTGTTAGTTTGTATTTCTTTTATGTTTATCAAGCTTAACTTGTATTCTACATGTTGGTGGCCTATGTATATATATTTTTGTAATTTTTTTCTGTTGTGGCATTTATCTTATTTTTATTAATCTGTAAGTGTTGTCTGTAGACACATAATGATCGAATCTATGTTTAAATGCTTCCAGTAAAGAAGATGCATAGTCTGCCTCAACAGACCTTTCTAGAATTTCACAAACTTCAGGTCTAAACCAAAGAGCCTGTGCGGCGGCTGTTCAAAGGTTGTCCCCTCCCCTCCCACTCCATGAAAGACAAGAGAAAACAACAGGACTATCTCCAAAGGCAAGAAAACACTAAAGCAAAACCAGTTGCACCCACTGTTAAGCACACTTTCTAAATTCTCACATTTGCAACTAACAGCAGACATTTTAAGACCTATGGTTTGAAAAGTTAACTTTAATAGTGGTAAATGCTAGTTCTCACTAATTTCTTAGCTGTGAAATTTAGTAAAACAATTTACTCTGGAGCAGCCTTGCTCTGCTATGTTGTTACTATCCATGGTGCAGTAAGAATGGTGCCAGAGTTCCAGGTAACAATGGAAGGTAGAGCATAGTCAAGAGTGAGAAGAGACTATTTTGCATACCAGCAACAATCTTTTCCCATCCATCAGCCAAAATTTTGTCTAATGTTTGATGCCAATGTAATTGTTGGCATGGAATCACCATGTTTAGTTGCACTGTGTTACCCAGTATGATAGCTAGTAGTCACATGCAGTTGCTTACATTTAAATTCATATGAACGAAAATTAAATGGAATTTAAAATTCAGTTTCTCAGTCTCATTAGCCATGTTTCAAATACTCAAGAGGTCCATAAAGCTAATGGCTACTATATTGGACAGTGTAGAAATTGAACATTTCTCTCATCTCAGAAATTCCTATTGGAGTACTGGAATTTCAGGAAGATCAGTATTTATCCCTGAGCTGGAGAAAAGGTCATCTTGTTTGAAAGCTGAATATCAGAACAAATTGGTTTATATTAGCAAAGAATGCATGAAGATGGGATTTGAGTGTGCAACATGCTCTATCTGCCACATTATGTTTTGAGGAGCAAAGACGGACTCATCACATAAACTTTACTCCTAGAATTTCATATTCCATATACCTCTCTTCTGCGCTAAATTTTAGCTGGCAAATAGAGAAGTGGCAGGGGGATTTGTACATAGTATCTGTGAATTAGAGTTGTCACTATAAATTGGATATAGGACAACTACTTAAAACCAAAAGTAAAAGAATGCCTGTAAAGGTAGCACAGAAAACGTTAAGAATGAATTATACCATTTTCCATAGCAAATAAATGTGTCAGTATTTTAATTCCTAAAACAAATGCATGGTTTTGTTTTCATATTGCCAGATATCAAGTGGAAACATATTTTGTATGTAGGAGGTATAGCCCATTGTTTTAAACTAATGGTTTGCATTATCTATAAGGAGGAATTTATAAGATCCCAATGGGAATTTGAGCTCCTACATAGTTTACTTCTTTGTCTTCAAGGCAAATTAACTATCTAAGCAGAAGAAATGTGATTCCAAATGCATTTCAGTTCATGTGTAATAGTCCTAGCTTCTCTTGCTGCTTCATTATACCCCTGTCCACCAAACGTAAGACACCACGTAGGAATATTGGAATAGTCCCCAAATACTATTTAGACTGTTCAAATTATTTTAAAAGTCGAAAGTGAAGAAAAACCGCTGATAATTATTAAGACTTTCCCATATAAAGGAAAGAATAAATTTCGATTATGTTAAAACTATACAACAATGAAAAGAGACTCTGGGAAAAAAAATGTTACAATACTTTTTGGTAGCGGAGCTAAAGGCTATTCTTTCGTATACAGGAAAGAATAGCAGAGCAAATATACCTCTCAGGTCACAAAGCACTAAGGCAATTTACTCCTGTCTGTGTTTTTATCAACGATCCTTCATTTATAATCCCTGACCTCTGAGAAAATTTGGGCCCTGTGCATTCTCTCCCCAGCTGAAGGTCATGCTCTGTTCTGTTTGCTGTATCTGAAATAGCTGAATGCTTTCATCCTGAATCCATGCTTTGGTTCCTGGACCATCTAAGCATCTGATTAGCTCCATCTTTTATCTCCCATCTCAGTGGCTTTAGACCTTTGGCCTCGTTGTTTCTGATGTTCCCTCCATACTCTGATTGATACAGAACAGCGAAGGTTGGTTTTAGAGCCCTAAGCAGGGCAAGCCTGGCAGCCTCCTTGCACTCCAGTTAATACCTTGCCAAAAGCAATCTGGTCTCTGGAGAACTATCAACCATTTTTTAAACTTTTTTTTAGCTTTTCATTTCTTCTTATGCCCTTTCATGCTTTACAACTACTTGAAATTTAATAATAATAATAATAATAATAAACAAAAAGGCTTTAAAACATATTACAGGTGACAAGAGCAAACTAATTGTTTAGTAATATTTTATATTAATTATTTTATAGTATACGTAAATCTCCCTCTTTAATTTTGTTTGATAGATATTTTAAATGCCAGATTTGCCAGGCACGGCGGCTCATGCCTGTAATCCCAGCACTTTGGGAGGCAGAGGTGGGCAGATCACAAGGTCAGGAGATCGAGACTATCCTGGCTAACACGGTGAAACCCCGTGTCTACTAAAAATACAAAAAAATTAGCCGGGCGTGGTGGCAGGTGCCTGTAGTCCCAGCTACTCCGGGGGCTGAGGCGGGAGAATGGTGAACTCGGGAGGCGGAGCTTGCAGTGAGCCGAGATGGCGCCACTGCACTCCAGCCTGGGCAACAGAGTGAGACTCCGTCTCAAAATAAATAAATAAATAAATTAATTAATTAATTAACATAAAATACATGCCAGATTTAGGCTGCAATTATTGAAATTCATTTATAATTGGCATTTTCTTTGTTAATTGCCTTAATTATAAAATAACACTCAAACTACATATTTCCACATTTCATAGGTCTTGATGTTGTATACACATCTTCCTTCAACTCCTTTATTAAGTCCTAAATCTTGTTTCTAAGTCAAAACATGTATTTAAAATTGCCCAGTTGGTCATCATTCTTTTAATATTACAGATCATCTTTCTGTTCTAGTCAACTATTTTCAAAACTTACGTTGGTTTTATGATGTAGCATATAAAAGATTGTGGTATATGGACAGCTTGAACACCTAGAGGACAGGACACCTACGTCTGAATTCCAGGCTCAGTAATAACAGGGTGGATTTGGTCATGCCATTTAATTCCCGTCATCTTAGTTGCCTCTTTTGCAAGACTAAAGTGCTTTTCAATATAATTTCTAATTAACTCTCATGTTCCAAATTTTATGGCTCAACAACAAAAGTATAAGCAACTCGATTTTTAAAATAGGCAAAAGACTTGAATAGGTACTTCTCCAAAAATAATATATACATGGCTATCAAGCACGTGAAAAGATTTTCAACATCATTAGTTGTTAGGAAGATGCAAATCAAAACCATAAGGTGATACCCCTCTATACTCAGCAAGATGATCATACTCAACAAAAACAAAAACAACCCCTTAAAACAGAAAACAAGTGTTGAAGAAGGCATGGAGAAATTGGAAACCTCATGAACTGGTGGTAGGAATGTAAAACGTTCAGCATGTACGGAAAACTGCTTTGTAGTTTCTCATTAAGTTAAACATAAAATTATTATATGACCCAGCAATAATACTTCTAGGTATGTACCCAAGAGAATTTAAAACTCATACTCAAACAAACACTTGTACACACATATTAATAACATCTCTATTAACAGTAGCCAAAAGGTGGAAACAATTCAATTGTCTATCAATGAATAACAAAATATGCATATCCATACCATGGAATACTACTCAGCCATAAAAAGGAATGGAGAACTGACACACGCTTCACTATGCATGAACTTTGAAAACATTATACTAAGTAAAAGAAGCCAGACATAAAAGGTCATATGATTCCATTTATATGAAATATCTGGAATAGGCAAATCCATAGAGACAGAAAGTAGATTAGCAATTGACAGTTGACAGGGACTGGAAGGAATGGGAAAGGGGGAGTAATTGCTTAATACATGTGGGTTTTCTATTTGCACTGATGAACAGGTTCTGGAACTAGATAGTAATGATGGCTGCACAACATTGGAAATGTACTTGATGCCACTGAATTACACACTTTAAAATAATTAAAATGGCCAGTCATGGTGCCTCATGTCTGTAATCCCAGCACTTTGGAAGACCTAGGCAAGAGAATTGCTTGAGCCCAGGAGTTTAAGACCAACCTGGACAACATAATGAGACTTGGTCTCTATAAAAGATAAACAAAATTAGCCAGACACGGTGGTGCACACCTGTAGTCCCAGCTATTCAGGAGGCTGAGGTGGGAGAATCACTTGAGCCCAGGAGGTGAAGGTTGCAGTGAGCTGTGATAGCACCACTGCACTCCAGCCTGGGCAACAGAGCCAGACCCTGTCTAAAAAAATAATAATAATAAAAGAATTAAACTGGTAAATTTGATGTTATCTGTATTTTACCAAAGTAAGACAAATTATGACTCAATTTACACAAAGTAGTGTCTTAATATAAGAAGGCCTACCTTGTGGAAAGAAAAATCCCATTCTTATCAGCCATCGGCAGCAGTTGAAAGGGGAATTTTTTGTATATATAGTTTTGCAATGTAAAGAAACAGCATTTGGAGGCATCATAGAAAGTAAAGTGCTGAGGAATTAATTTTCAAAATAACCATGAGCTCCTGATCTTCAGGAAATCAAATCTTAACCTTTAGCTATATAATGCTTTGTTCTAATTGCTAAATCGTCCCTTCTCTCTTTTTCTTTCTCTTTCTCTTTTGTTAGCGTTGTCTTTGTCCTGAGGTATATGCTGGGCTTTCTTATTGTTTAGTACAACTATGGTTCTCTCTCAGTTATATTGTTTCTCCTTTTTTGTTTAGTTTGTGCCCAGTGGTTCTCACACACCATTGTGCGTTACAATAAAAAAAAAATCTCCAAATACTTCATATTAAAATATTCAGCAGACAGTGAAACAATAGGTTTGGGCTCCCTCACTACATTTTCAAGTTTGCGAAAGTTATCACATGTACAGTGTTGGATATAATGACATAAGCAGCGGAACTGGAATTTAGGTTTTATTTCATCTACTTTAATAAGTAATATTAATGTACATACATTTAATAATTACAACCACAGTGACAAGTTTGAATATTAAAAAAAAGCATTTTTATTTTTTAAACTTTTTGACTTAGAGCTACCTGCTTGCCTATTATTCATTTAATTTAGTCATTTCCTTGGTTAATTTCTGTATAACACAGTGATTGATTTCTCCTTCTATTCAGGTCTACAGCTCAGTTCTCCTCTGGTGAGCATTCTCTCCCAGGTTTTAAATTTCCCTTGTTCTCCTTCCTTCCCACTGTTTCTAGGTTGTTTGATGTTTCTGGTAGTCTCTGCCCCCCACACTCCAGTGCTGTCATTCTTGGCATGCTTATCCTGTCTCTGCTCAGCAGAGGTGGTACCCATGAATAGTAAGAGGAGGCTCCCTAGGGACATGCTCCACCCACAGGGAAATAGTTTTCTCGCTCTTGGCCCTACTCTTCATCCACACTAGAGTTTTGTTTTGTTTGTTTGTTGCTGTGTGTGTGTGTGTGTGCTTTCTTAATACAATACATTTGCCTAATGAAACCACAACCGGCTAAGTAATTCTTTCTCTCAATAACCTCAGCATTACACTTGAGGCCTCAAAAGCTGTGGGCTTTTTGAAGGCAGTCTCCAGCTCTGCCAGTGAGTCTGGGTTCTGCCTACTGCTCCCTCACAGTCATTCTGCGCTTACGCACATATGCCTCCTTTAGGAATCCCAGACAAGAAGCCTAAAGTACAGTGTCATCCCCTTCTACTTCTCTAACTTCACAGGGAACTCTAATGTGATTCCAAACTTATACTACAGTCTATTGTGAAGAGGATGCGTATATTACTTAGTTTGAATGAGCAGGATATATATGCAAACATTTGCAAACAAATAGAGTGCCCCACCACACATACACAGCTCCAGCTAAATAAACATGCCCCAGACTTTTTCTTCTTTCCCTCTCTGCGTTTTTCTTTCTTTCTTTCCTTATTTCTTTCCTTCCTCTCCTCCCTTCTTTCTTATTTTTCTTTCCTTCATTTCTTTCTTCGTTTCCTTTCCTTCCTTCCTCCCTCTCTCCTTCCCTCTCTCCCTCCCTTTTCTTCCTTCCTTCTTTCATTCCTTTTGCTGTTTTTAAAGAGAAAAAAGAGTTCAAGTAACTGAGTAAAACAGAATAGATTGGTAAACAGGATTGCATGTTTACTCAAGTACAACTACTCACATAAAGAAATGCTGACTAATTCCCTTAGGTATCTGGTTTCATCATCTGCTTCAACCCTTCTGAGTTAGAAGAGGGGAGGGGGAAAAGGCCCTCTAATTCGGTAAAATTTGTCTATTCATATTTAAAGTCATTTAAGGTAGATGTTCAGAAAATTTTGGATAAAATTTGGAGTTTTTCTTTGGTCTCCTGCTTATCTCCTGGGTGAAATCTAGATGTATGAAGGAAGGGTTTAGTGGCCTCAAAGGCTTGAGGCTTTGGGAAAGAGTGATATCTCTGATCCCAGTAGTGTCCTCCCTCCCTTCATCCCTCCCCTCCTCAGGTTCCAGCTCTATCCTCGTGTTTCTCTGAAGCCCAGCTGACCTGGCCTTCCCTCTGAAGTATTGGCTGCTGCTGAGTGAGTGGTTATGGCCTCCCACCCTAGATGCCATCTGCTGATGGCTTTTGCTGTAATCTATGGCTGGACAACAGTCTGTCCTTTGTCAGTTTGGCCAGGGTACTGGCAGCCCTCCTTGATAAACTGGCCATACCTAGGCTCTCCCTATTTGTGGAGCCTGCTGAGATGTGGGCATGAGTCCCATCAGCTTTGAGCCTAGATACAACTATAGAAATCCTTGCCTGTACCATAGTGATGCCTTGCAAGGGTGTGTGAGAACTTCTATATTCTATCACTGCCCACAAAAATTGCAAGGCAGCACTGAATTAAAAGGTCTAGCTCCTCCCTTTGCCCAAATATGCTGTGTTCTCACTTGTTTTCTAGATGGTTGTCTTTCGGGAAGTTTGAGCATTCTGTCATACTGGATCTGCCATGACACATGAAGAAAACTTGGGCAGAAGCTCCTGAGCTCTTGGAACTCCCCAAAATGAAAGAAATTCATACCCCACTTGAGGAGTTCAGTCCAAAGGAATGAGATCTGGCCATATTCATGGTTTCCTGACTCCTCAGCACTGGCTCCAGTCATCCCATTAACCTACCGGGCCTGTAGGGGATGTGGATATTTCTCTATTTTTTTTTTTTTTTTAATTTTCTTTGGATGAAACTCAACAATCAAGTTTTCCAGAACTTCTCTTGATATATTAAATGGATAGATAAAATAATTTTAGCAAAGTTATTTTGCTCTCTTAAAAGAACCTTGCTGGCTTTCGACATTTTCTTTTCTTTCTACAATCTCAAACACACTATTTTGGGTGTCGAAACTTGAATCGTAACTCTTTCTCCCTTCCTTTGTTTCTTGAGTGTAATAATTCTAACACTGTCTTGCTTCTTTGCCGACACATGTATAGACACTTTTTTTTTTTTTTTTTTTTTGAGACGGAGTTTTGCTCTGTCACCCAGGCTGGGGTGCAATAGTGTGATCTTGGCTCACTGCAACCTCCGCTTCCTGGGTTCAAGTGATTTTCCTGCCTCAGCCTCCCAAGTAGCTGGGATTACAGGTGCGTGCCAACATTCCCGGCTAATTTTTGTATTTTTAGTAGAGACAGGGTTTTGCCATGTCAGCCAGGCTAGTCTTGAACTCCTTACCTCATGTGATCCACCAGCCTTAGCCTCCCAAACTGGAGAATTACAGGCATGAGCCACCGTGCCTGGCCGACACTTTTAAGAAGAAATATCCAAGACATGGAAATAGGTAAAGAAATTACTAGGTGTTCTTTCAGTGTAGTGCTGAGCACGACTATGGCACAAAACCTGACTGAGGATTCTCTAATTTTCTAGGGATGGCTCCCTTTATTAGACTGCCTTTTACTATTGATTAGTATAGAGATTAACTTGTAGAAAACTGATATTTGAAAAATGTATCTTGACTGAGAGCAACACATCTGATTCTCGTTCAATAGTAATGCAAAATTATTTTTATCCAGGAAAGGAAGTAATTGCAAATGTTAGAGCTTACTACTGTTCAGGTATGAATCAGTTTTGTATATAGTTGCAAATTCTTATCAGCCTAACTGTGACTGACAGACTACATAAATCTTTTAAGAGCCTTCCTTGAAAAAATCAACTCAAAAAAGGCAGATTAATAAGAGAAAAGGCATACAAATGTATTAACATATACTCAGAGGAGTACCACAGAATGATTACCCACTCCCAAATAGGGTTCAGAATCTTACATATCATCTGGAGGTTACAGAAAAGAATGAGGGCTTGAGGGCTTGCATCCTGGAAAATGGGTAATGGGAGGTGAGAGAAGAATTCTGTTGAGGGGCAATAAATGATTACTAACAAAAGCAAATGGATTAGGGAACTGATATTTACTTGTAAATAGTTTTTGGAATTAGAATGATCTTGTGAAAGAGTCTGTTCAGGTATGGCTACCTTCTTGGTCTTCTTTTCTGCAACAGATAATGGGATAACAGGAAGGGGAAGAAAAACAATTGTTCTCCTTCATGGGTCCCTCCTGTCTTCATGTATCTTGGGGGGTGGGGAGTATTTTCCAGTGTCTTTTTTTTTTAATTGTAGAGACAAGATCTTGTTATTGCTTAGGCTGGTCTGGAACTCCTGGTCTCAAGCAATCCTCCCACCTCAGACTCCCAAAGTGCTGAGATTACAGGAATGAGCCACCATGACTGACCACATAGGGAATTTAACTGGCTTTTAAAAACATGACTTAGGATTTAAAATATTAAATATTAAATTAAAAAGTATACTTCTATTAATTATATTACGAAAATTATGGTACATTCTATACGAATCCAAGTTATGCAATATTAACAAAAAGGAAAATATATCAATTGAATTATGCAAATAAACACGTAAGTGATAAACAATAATACAAGTATAGTGGTTCATGCCTGTAGTCCAAGCACTTTGAGAGGCTGAGGTGGGAGGATCACTTGAGCCCAGGAGTTAGAGACCAGCCTGGAAAACACAGGGAAACCCTGTCTCTACATGATGAAAATACAAAAAATTAGCTGGGCATAGTGGTATGTGCCTGTAGTCCCAGCTACCTGGGAGGCTGAGGTGGGAGAATCACTTGAGCCCAGGAGGTAGAGGCTGCAGTGAGCCAAGATTGTGCCACTGCACTCCAGCCTGGATGACAGAGTGAGACTATCTCAAAAAAGAAAAAAAAAATCAATTATTGAAAGTTTGCTCACTCAGAAGAAAACAGGTTGATTAAGGTTATTAATGAAGGCTGATGGAGAAGTAGTAAAAGAGAATCATTCTTTTGAAGATGTATCTTTACACTTTTGAAGAAGCATGTTTATCTTTCTCTCAAATTGTGCTCAGAAAACACAAATGCAAAAATCTAGAGTCATAGTAAAAGAAACACACATATACGCACACACGGAAGAAAGTCATTGACTCACAAGTTTTGAGAAATTTTTGAATGTTGAAAATAGTTGAAACAATTAAAAAAGGAAATAACTACTAAAATTACCTGAAGCATATTATTGATGCAAAAAAGGCAGACTCAGCATCAAGAATGGGCTATGCTGCTTCGGGTAGTTAGACGGGCATGAACGGGGCAGGAGAGGGCTTTTCCCACACCCACCAGTAATGTCAGGTGATCATCAGTGATGGTTCAACAATTATCGCGCTGCCTCTCTAAAAATGATAATTCAGCAGAAAAAGCCAGGGAAAGACAATCTCCTGATGTTCCACAGCTGTTGCATTAGAGTGTTAACTGAATGCAGATACCAAGGAGAAGCAAAATGGGCTTCCAATAAAAATTCAGGGTCCAGCGTGGTGGCTCACACCTGTAATCCCAGTTCTTTGGGAAGGCAAGGCAGGTGGATAACTTGAGGTCAGGAGTTTGAGGCCAGCCTGGCCAACATGGTGAAATCCTGTCTCTCCCCAAAATATAAAAATTTACCAGGCATTGTGGTAGGCACCTGCAGTCCCAGCTGCTTGGGAGGCTGAGGCAGGAGAATCACTTGAACCTGGGAGGCAGAGGTTGCAGTGAACCAAGATCGCATCACTGCACTCCAGCCTGGGTGACAGAGGGAGACACCATAGAGTATGACCTCCCTGGAGCACACCACCAGTAGAGGGAAGAAAGCCTCAGGTGGGCATTCATACAACTTCATAAACACACTGTGCATGCTCACCTCCCAGGCGTAAGGAGGGCACTGCACATGTGGGCAGCCCACCCTAAGAGAAGAATCATGGGAAAGGGGCCAGCTGATAAAGCCCTAGGATCAAGGTTCGAGACCATCCTGGCTAACACGGTGAAACCCCATCTCTACTAAAAATACAAAAAAAAAAAAATTTGCCGGGCGTGGTGGCGGGTGCCTGTAGTCCCAGCTACTCAGGAGGCTGAGGCAGGAGAATGGCATGAACCTGGGAGGCGGAGCTTGCAACGAGCCGAGATCGTGCCACTGCATTCCAGCCTGAGCGACAGTGTGAGACTCCGTCTCAAAAAAAAAAAAAAAAAAAAAAAGGTTGCACTTGACCTTGTTTGGGTCTCTACCAAGCATACTTTCCTTTCTTTCCTGCTCTGAAGCCTTTCTAAATAAACTTATAGTCCTGCTCTGAAACTTGCCTTTCTCTTCTTTTCTGCCTTGTGCCCTTCAGTTGAATTCCTTTTTCTGAGGAGGCAAGAATTGAGGTTGCTGCAGATGCATATGGATTTGCAGCTAGTAACTCGGACACTTTCCACCAGTAACATATTTGGTGCTCTGTGACTCAGACATTTGCCACTGGTAACAATGCCAGGATGTATTTGTGGTTACCAGGAGCAAAGAGGAATCAAGGACCAGCACTGGGCTACTTTGGTGTACCACTGCGGGAGCAACCAACCATGGCTTCCCTTGCACAGGAACTCTCACTTTCCCCTTGTCCAGGCGGCAGCTTTGAGAAGGTCAAGAAGCAGAGAGTGCTAGAGCTAGCATTAGATAACCAAGGCATGGAAGTCATTTTATAAAAAATTAGTCTGGCACACAGTATTTGTGTAGCCTTTATGTCTGTATGGCAGAGTGAGTTCATATTTCTCAGATGGCATGGGAAGTTCAATTCTACTTGAAGTTTTTGCTCTGAAGATAGCACAGAGGCAGGTGAAATATAATAAAGAAAAAACCAAACATGGCCTGGAAGCGCAAAGCAGTAGACAGAGATAAAGCTCTAATTTTTGTTCTGTTCCTGGTCTGAAATCTGCCTAATAGACTGCTGTGGTAGAATAAAGAAGATCTAAATTTTGATTAGTATTTTGAACATTTAAAAAATTATATTTGCTATTACCATTTTTAATGATATAAAAGGGAGGTTATCTTTTTCCATGTAAATATTGATTACCTCAAAATTTTGCAAAAGCCTTTTAAACCAAATGCAATGACATTCTAACTGAGCCACACTTGAGAGTCAGAGGAAGAAATATTTGGAGTTAATCAACTTTTTTCCCTTGACCCCCAACTATCACCACTTTAGATGATGGCATCTTTCTGTGATAAGTTATCTTCATGAGATGGAGCTGAGATTCAGCTAATCTACAGAGTTAATTAACAGTTCCTCCCTGGTTAACAAATAATCTTCATTATCTCAATAAGTTCCTCAAATGTGCTTTTGGCAAACAAGGCTTCTTATTTTTTCAGAATGTTCAACACACTGTTGAAGTGCTATAAAATGCTTATTGTAGGCACTTTAAACA
The DNA here is from genome assembly GCF_009828535.3 of Hylobates moloch. Taxonomy (NCBI): domain Eukaryota; kingdom Metazoa; phylum Chordata; class Mammalia; order Primates; family Hylobatidae; genus Hylobates; species Hylobates moloch. The sequence continues at coordinate 12,112,901 of NW_026652299.1, forward strand.
GATGTACAGAAGTAACTATAATAAACCAGTAATATGTGATAAATGGCCTTTCAGACTTAGCACCCACCAGTGACTGGCAAATGTGTGTTAAAAAAAAAAAAAAAAAAAAAAGTAGAACTTTTACATCTAACCAGCTCACGTAGGAAATGCTGTACAACTTAGAATCATGCATCACAGAAGATGAAACAGGCACTAGTCTTAGAGGTCAGTTCTTCAATGGATGAATAAATAAACTCAAATTTATGGTAATTAAGTGATATATGAAGTTCCACAATTCTTTAGTGGCAGAATCAAGAGTAAAACCAAGGTTTCCTCACTCTCAATGCAGTGCTTTCTCCTTATGTTATACTAAATAACTACAGAAAGTTGATTGATGAGCTACAGTTATCTAATCCAAGCTACTTTGGTCTGAAAACACCAATTCAATATTTTATTTAAAGCTACTGCAACTAAAGTGAGCAAGTCAAAACTTAAAAATTATTGGGCCGGGTGCAGTGGCTCACGCCTGTAATCCCAGCACTTTGGGAGGCTGAGGCAGGAGGATCACCTGAGGTCAGGAGTTCGAGATTAGCCTGGCTACATGGTGAAACCCTATCTCTACCAGAAATACAAAAAAATTAGCTGGGCATGGTGGCAGGCGCCTGTAATCCCAGCTACTCTGGAAGCTGAGGCAGGAGAATTGTTTGAACCCAGGAGGTGGAGGTTGCAGTGAGCCAAGTTTGTGCCATTGCACTTCAGCCTGGGTGACAGAGTGAGACTCTCTAAAAAGACGAAGAAAAATATATATATATAAGTATATATACTATATATGTATATTATATATATAATATATGTATATATACATTTATTTTTATATATTTATATATATGAGAGTTAGTATTTAATTACACAGTTAATAAGCAGTTTTAGAAAGCCTACTGTGTGTTTCTAAGTAATTCATCCTCCCCAAAGACATGAATGTTGCATGTTATATTTTCTGTTTAATAGGATAAATGGTTCTTAAAACAGTACAGCAACTACCAAATAAGTGCACTGATAGCAAGGATGTCTCATTTTAGTGAAAGCAAATAAGGTTTTTTGAATTTTATTCAGTTTCTGTAGTAATACCTTGGGTGAGAGTATCCAAGAATTTAGGAGTAAGGAAAATGGTAAAACGGAAGCACCGGTGGAAGTCCAAGAGGTTGAGCGAAAGTAAAATTATAAAGATAATGAAAGAAGTGGTAGCACTCTACTTCCTCATGTTATCTGTAAGTTTTAAAAGTTTTGTAGACACATGATGTTCTGCACAAAGATAAAGCAATAGACTAAAAAATGGTTCAAAGTTATTCCAACCTTTATGATTTTATAATTTAACTTTATCATTATTATAAGCTTAAGATAACCAACATATTTAGATGATGTTGGAATTTAAATATTTTAACCCAACTGGTTTACCCCTGAGAAACTTCCCTAACTTTGCTCACCAAAAAATATTCCATAGTACAAATGTGAGATTGAATTATGTAAGAGTAAATGGAATGGGAACTCTTACCATATAAAGAAACTATTTCTGGATAACTACTATGATACAGATACACTGAACAGATACTTGTAAAAATAATAAGTAATTATAATTACTATTATAATACATATATATCAAACAAAAATTATGGAAGGTCACTGTTCTGGACCGATCACCTGCACTAGGCCCCAGCAGACCAGACCAAACCAAAACGGAATCACTCTTGCCACATGCCGCATAATTAAACTGAGACTTTAAGAAAGCAGATAGATTCTAAAACAAACTAGTTTTTTTATCCTGAAAATAGGATATTCCAGTCTACCTACATCAGCATAATAAGGAAGTCCACTCTGCCTTACTGTTCTGCCATTGCCAAATAGAAGCTAATTCTATTTTGTAGAATGGAGGCTGCCCTGATGCATGAATTGTGAATGAAAGCCATTTGATCTAAAGCTAAATTTGTTATATTTCATCTTTGGACATATATTATAAATATATATCACATATTATGTACATAATATATAATTTAAAAGAGTAATAATGATAATAACAGATACATCTATTAAACTTTTATTTTGTGCTAGGCACCAAACTTAATTTTCTCATTAATTTCTTATAGCAATCTGATGAGGTAGGCACTAATATTATCCCTATTTCACAAGTAAAGAAACTGAAGGTTAAAAAGCTAACCAGTTCATTTTAAATCAGGAATAACAGTTTAACATTTGGGGTGATTGTGTGGCCTGAGTTTGTTTCCCTTCTCTTAGAGAGAACAGTCCTGCCTGTTCTGCTGTCCAATGCTTGAAAACAGTGGTTTCCTTTTTTCCTGTTTTTTTTTTTTTTTTTTTTTTTTAAATCATGTACAGTAGAAGAGTAGATCAAGGCCCTGTGGGCTATGGGGGGAAAACACATTCCAAATTAGAACAGAAGCTTTCAATATCAGTGGGAAATTTTGCCTCATTTACCAATTATAGCCAAGAAGAGGCTACACTATTCTCAAGAGAAACTGGCCATGCAATGAAATGCAGTCAATAGGACCAAAGATAACTTCACAAAGATATCTGTGCCCTAGAATGGCATGAAAGCTGTGGAGTAACTCCTGTGCCCTAAAACATGTCACACAACTCATTAAAAAGTGGTTGAACATGGATGAATAAAGGGGCATTTTAACCAATCAATAAACTGACCCCCAACTGACTTCTCATCAAATGAATGTTTTGGCACCATAAAGTCTTCATCACTCAGAATTTAGACAAGGCCCTAGGGGAAAAAAAACAAGACATACAAAATTGATAAATTGATAATTGAAATTGATAAATCTAATAAATCCTTCTCAATGTGGTTAACAACTAGGTTTACATGTTACAATTCTCCAGTATTTTGTGAAGATTCCTTCTAACTGAAAGGAATGTTTATAGTACATGGAAGATAAGAATCGTGATGAAAATAGTTTGAGATAAGAAGGCTTTCAAGGAACCTTACAATCACCAACGATTTTTGTTTTATTGACACCAGTGTCACTCACTAAATATTCTTTTTTTTTTTTTTTTTTTTGAGACAGAGTTTCACTCTTGTCACCCAGGCTGGAGTGCAATGGCGTGATCTCAGCTCACTGCAACCTCCACCTCCTGAGTTCAAGCGATTCTCTAGCCTCGGCCTCCCAAGTAACTGAGATTACAGGTGCCCACCACCACGCCTGGCTAATTTTTATATTTTTAGTAGACATGGGGTTTTGCCATGTTGGCCAGGCTGATCTCGAACTCTTGACCTCAGGTGATCCCCCTACCTTGGCCTCCCAAAGTGCTGGGATTATAGGCATAAAGCCACCATCCCCAGCCACCAAATACTCTTAATGGACAATTTTTCTTATAATCAAACACTTGGCTCAAACTGTATATGTATATATAATTTTTACTGGGATTTCAACCACTGGACATTTTCTGTTAATCGAAGCTCACAATGAACTATTTCTCCATAACCTCTCAGGTGTGCAGACAGACAGATATGACTGTCAAAAAATGCCTACCTCCTGTGTATCACAAACCTTTTCAGCCTGCCTTTCACTGAGGAATATATAAGGTTGTGTGCAGATCAGGACACTTCTTAAGTGGCTTTCATTTTTATCACTGTAGATCCACATTTAGGTGATTAAAATATTTGGCATGGAATTTGTATTTTTCCAACTTGAAAGGTATAGAAAATATATATTAATTTTTATGTTAACTAGAGGCTTTATAATTATGTGTCAGGCTTTGTTTAAAAAATAGTCATTCAATCAAATGAGTATGCACCTGCTGTGTGAATTAAGCTTACACTGGAAGGCATATAGAAGTGGCAGAGCAGAAATAAATGAAAAAATAAAACCCTTCACTTTTCTCACTTCATAACAAAAGATTTCCACTGTACCCTAGAGCCAAAGACAGCTATTTCAAGGGCTCAGTAGAGGGAAATATCCAAAGGGTAGGTGTAGTTTTTTAATTGAGCTTCACTAAGAACATGGATAAACATCTATCCCCTTAATAAAGTTATTGTGACATCTTGTAACTATAAATGATGGGGCCCCTGCTTCAAGCACCTACACTTACTCCTGCAAAATGACTCTTTAAGCTGTGTTCACATTTGGCCTCTAACTCCAGTGAGAATGAAACAGAAGGAAATAGGGCTATAATACCATCTGAGTGATTTAGAACAGACATAAGGAAAGGTACTACTCCCTGGAAGTTTATACACTCATAGATAAGGGATTATGTAACCAGGATGATATACATCTTGTCCTGCCCAGAAGCCAAGTAATGTAGTACTTCATGTTTCTGGTCACTAGATGAATGAATTGGAAACAAAAATTATTGTTGTGTACTGGTGGGTTTAGGGGAAGGGGACAAACATACTTATTTCAAATTGATACATAAGTACTAAATTCAAGATTCCTAATTCAATTCCCTAAAGCAACTATGAATGAGCTTCAGGAAAACTATGAACACCTTGAAATTAACTATACACAATTTCATATGGATACATACATACACTTTCATAGAAGAAGACGACTTGTATCTTTCATTGGATTCTCTGTATCATCTATAGTCACACACACAAAATGATTTAGTGTTGGTGAAAAGAGTCAAACTCTGTAAAATAATTTAGATTTATTCTGGGCCAAAAAAGAGTGACTATGGCCCGTGACACAGCCTTCAGGAGGTGCTGAAAGTATGTTCCCAAGGTGGTCAGGGTACAGCTTGGTTTTATACATTTTAGGAAGGCATGAGACATCAATCAAATACATTTTAAAAATACATTGGTTTGGTTCAGAAAGGCGGACAACTCAAAGCCGGGGCTTCCAGGCTATAGGTAAATTTAAACATTTTCTGGTTGACAATTGCTTGAGTTGATCTGAAGACCTGGGATCAAGAGAATGGAAATCAGCCTGACATGGTGGCTCACGCCTGTAATCCCAGCACTTCGGGAGGCCTAGCGGGGGGATCACCTGAGGTCAGGAGTTCGAGACCAGCCTGGCCAACATGGTGAAACCCCACCTCTACTAAAAATACAAAAATATGGTGGTGGGCACCTGCAATCCCAGCTACTAAACAGGCTGAGGTGGGAAAATCACTTGAACCCGGGAGGCGGAGGTTGCAGTAAACTGAGATCGTGCCACTGCACTCCAGCCTAGGCAACAGAGTGAGACTCCATCTGAAAAAAAAAATAATAATAATAGAAAGGAAATGTTCAGGTTAAGATAAAGGATTGTGGAGACCAAGTTTTATTGTGCAGAGGAAGCTCTCAGATAGCAGACTTCAGAGAGACAGCAGGTTGTAAAATGTTTCTTATCAGACCTAAAAGGGTGCCTAACCCTTAGCTGATTATCTTCTGGATCCGGAAAGGAAGGAAGGAAAACAAAGAGGAAAGAGAATTCTCTGTAGAATGTAGGTATTTCCCACAAGACTTTGCAGAGCAATTTGAAGGCATGGCAAGGGAATATATTTTGGGTTAAATATTTTGATTTTTTTCCTTGTCTCATAATGTTATGCCAGAGTCAGATTGAAAAGTAAGTCACAATATATAGGGTTAAATAAAACCCATCTGATGGGAATTTATGGTTTGTAGGGCATGACTCCCTGGACCTCTTAGATAGGAAATTGGGCAAGATAAAAAAGTCAGAGCTTAGTCCTCAGTAGATACCTCTGAAATTAGGGAAAGGATAATTCACATAGATTGAAATGGTGATGTTTTCAATGTGTTGTAAACTGTGAATAAAAAAAAAACCAATTCTCCTACAGTTTCTGACTCTTGTGTTCCAACTTACAATTCCTTCCAAGCATACTCCCTATCCTACTGAAGGAATGCTGATTCGGAAAAATGATTTTATAAATATAATATGATCATACTTCTCACTGCCTAGGGCCCCAACCTCCCTCTGGCCTCTTCCTGTCTCTCTCAGGCTCCCTGTCCTAGGCCTATCGATCCCCTGCAATTTCCAGTGTGTTTTGTGCTCTTTCTAACCTCTTACCCATTGTAGACATAGCTTTTTCTGCCTGAAACAGTATATCCACCTTTTGCCTTCAACAGATTAACCCTCATTGTCTTTCAGGATTCCTCTCTGGTGACCTTCAACCGGACCCTGGGCAAATCTCTATCAATGCACATGTCAAGTTGCATTAAAATAATCTGTTTATTTTCTTCCGTTTCTGGATTGCAGACTTTCTTGAGATCATACATGTTTAGTACTTTATTCACCTTGATAAGCCTGCAGCCTCATACCACATCTGGCATTTAATGAGCCAACAAAACTAGTGACCCAGCATGGGGCCCAGGGCTAGACGGTCAATCTCTCTACTTGGGAAGGTTTATTGAAGGTTGATTATTTTGGAAAACAAACAAGCTGTAATGACCAAAAAAATTGATAGTTTTTCTTTTTCGGGGTGTGTGTATTTTAGGCAAAAAATTTTATATAGGCTAAAGAAATTAACAACTACTTTTAGAACTAATTTCATGCAGAAAGAAGCAATGTAGAAAATACCTGGTACTAAGGAAACTTTTCTGAAGACACTGAAGTGACTAACTTCATATCATATAGTTGATGCCTTAAGAGACCTACTGTTACCCAGTGTAACCACTACATGATAGAGCTGAATTTCTGCCCCACCCTAACTCTGCTTATCCTTAAAAATCAGGATGCCTGCTGTAAAAAATTTCTTTTGTAATCAGACCAGTTGAGACTGGTTAGAACCAAGATAGCTGACCAAATGACTTTTAAAAGACCTCAAGCTTCATTATAATCTCATTTCCTTGCTAAATGGGACTCCCACCAGCACCATGACAGTTAGCAATTGCCATGACAATGACTGGAAGAAGTCATAAAAGGACCAAAAGGAAGGTGGTACTACTGGTTCTGGGAAGTTCACTGCCCTTGCCCAAAAAGACAGGGATTACTCCCCTCGCTTTTAATGTTCAACCCCTTTATTAGAAAAAAAATTATATGTTTTAAACCACTCATCCCTCACTCGTCAAGAAGTTGATTTGTAAGCTCTGTTCCTGCTTCTCAATTCTATGGCCATTGAATAAAGCCTTCACTGTTTGACGCTCATGTTCAGTTTTATGTCAAGGCTTCATGACACCAAACAGGGAAAGACTCTGTTTTTATGGGTACTGGCTTTGTCAGTAAAAAAACTAGTGACCCAGCATGGGGTCCTGGGCTAGATGATCAATCTCTCTGCTTGGGAATCTCCCTTACCACCCTAGAGACTCGACAACTGGCACCTGACAGCATCAGTTGGTAATGAACACGCATTTGTCCTGACTTTCCGTGCAGGGATCAGCTCTGGGGAAGGTAATGCATCATTGTTGTAAGATCATAAGCAGGCAGGCAAAGGTTATCTAGCTGTACTGGGAAGGGCCCCCTAAGCTGAGCACAGTGGGGATGCTCACCCAAAATCAGGGTTGTGCACAGGGATGCCCTGCACCAGACCATGGTCCCATCCTCAGCAGAGGCCCCTGTGGGAGTTCTCTAAAGTGTGAGAGGAACCAGAGCATTTGAGGAGGATGATACAGAGACTGAGAAGTGAAGAGACCACTTTTGAGGGATTAGAAGAAATCTCCATTCTGAGGCTGAAGTGCCTAGGGGAGACCCTCTGAGACAGGGTGCCAGGGACACCTGGCTGGCCTTCAGGAAGACACCAGAGACAGCTGGGTACAATGGTCAATATTGGTTTTGGGCACAATAAGGAAAATCTAGAGTTCAAGTGGTTAACCTGCAAATTCAGGGTTAAGTAGAGTCTTCTAAAGTTCTCTGTTTTCCTCTCCTTTCTCTTCTGTCTGCTTTGAATCTAGTGTTACTAAGTTGCTGGTGCTGAGATAAGACTCATTATTTATGGTCTAACTGAAATGGAAAAATTAGAAACTCATTTGAAACTGAAAAAACAAAAAAGTAAAAGAGAGTTTTTAAAATAAACTGCCATAGAAAATACTTTGCCCAAATTTTGATTCACAGCCTTCCTTGGATTACGTACCGGGGAAACAAAGTTTAGCCAGGTCAATAGGTCCCAATTTTGTTTAAAAAATTAGATTTAGCATTATTTTCTAAAATGGGTAATTTATATTACCATCTCATGGCTAAAATTTCAAGGTAAAAGCCATTGGATCTTGTGTGAGTGTGTGTGTGTGTGTGTGTGTGTGTGTGTATACATGCTTAAATGTATTTATGTGTATACATTTGTGCTATGCTATGTGGTATGTCTAGCATGCTACCAAATGGCTTCTAAGTAAATGAATACTCATAAATTTTAAGAGTCCAAATATTCTTTGTTTACATGAATTTAGTAATTTTTGATAAATAAAAACTTTTATTTTTTTTACTAAAATTGAAATTAAAAAGCCTTGAAAATTATTAGCAAACATTCTTATCTGAGTTTACTGATTAAGATGTCAGGGTTTGGCACAAATGCTGTAAGACTATAACCCCAGTCAAAAATAATCTTGTGTAATTTGTCTGACAGATACTGGAGCTGGGGTTTTCCTAACACGTCTGTACTGCCTTCCCTCAGCTTCAGATTTATCCCCATCAGCACACTCATTTCTTTCTTGGCTCTGCCTTGGCCATAAAAGACACAACTCTTCTGAGTGATATCCCATCATATAAATCTAGGCATTATCTCCTAGTCCCTCTGAGTCTCTCCCCAGTATTTTTTTTTTTTTTCTTAAACTTTTTTTTGTTGTTGTTGTTGTTGAGGGTGTCTTGCTCTGTCACCCAGACTGGAGTGCAGTGGCATGATCTTGGCTCACTATAACCTTCATCTCCAGGGCTCAAGCCATCCTCCCACCTCAGTCTCCCAAGTAGTTGGGACTACAGGCACAAGCCACCATGTTAATTTTTGTATTTTTTGGTAGAGACAGGGTTTTGCCTTGTTGTCCAGGCTGGTCTTGAACTGCTGGGCTCAAGCAATCTGCCCACCTCAGACTGGTGCTGTTATTACAGGTGTGAGCCTCTGGGCCCAGCCTCTCTTCCAAGTCTATGACTCCAGAGCACTCTAGGGGCCTGTCTCTTCAGTGAAGGAGGCTTCCACTCGTGTTGTGGGGAGCATCTTGGGCATTGACTCAGATGTGGGGGCCACTCTCTTCTTAGCGATAACCCTGATAGAGTTGGCAAAGGTGAGACAGTTCTCTCTCTGATGGCTGTTTCCAGCTGTCCCATAGGTACCAGGATTCACCTGAGACCAGGGTGGGGACTGGCAGAGAAGTACTCATAACTCCATGAGAGGCATTAAAATCAAGGTCCTGGGGTTCAACTTGGGGATGTGGTAACTGAGGAGACCATGATCCCTGGCTTTCTGGATGGCATGGATCAACATCTTGTGCTGCTTCTTACAGACTCCTGTGTATGGAGCATGGAAGATAATACCCGTGTGGGCACTGACAAACTATTGCAAGAGCTTAACATTCCTAAAGTCAAGATGCAACTTGTGATCTTGGCAGATGGGGCAGGGATTCCCAACAACTTTATTCCTATGTATACATGTCTTTTGAGTCTGCTGCAGGGGTATACCACCCTTGTAGTAGTGGCAATAGTCCACCCAGCTGGGATGAGAACCCTATGGTTCCTGGTATTCTTCTGATTCCAGATATTTCCAGGGTTCATTCTTATATAGTGAAATGGGAACTGGGGGCAAATACTCTTTCTCAGGAGCTTTGCTGAAAGAGTATGGAGGGGAACCTGAACTCCATTGGTACTTCGGAAGAGAGAAAGGATAGGAAGCTGCCTCAGCAGGGTGTTTAATATGGGCATCACCATCTTAAACCCAGATCAGGTAAGTTGTGTTCTTATTGAGAAAAAAAAAAAAATATATATATATATATATATAATTTTATAATTTGGAGATTATTTGAAAGTTATTTATAACACAAGATTAAAAACAGTAAGTTAGAGAGACAGAAAGGTAAAAGGATTACACATATAGAGAGAGATATTTTTGGTAAGGAAGGTTATAAATAGAAGAACATAATTTTGTATGAGAGAAGATCTTATACAGTAAATTTTTGTCCTAAAATAAAATGACTTATTATTTTAAAAGAGGTAGTACAAACAAATCAAAAGGTCAAAATATGTTGTTGATGGTCTAAGTCCTAATAAAGATTGTGGGAAAACAAATTTATAAAAGAAATTTTGTATGTGATTTAATTGCCTACAATTAAAAAGAAATTACCTATAACAGTCTTTCTAAGATTGGTCATCTATGTTAAAATAAGATTTTTCTAAGGCGTTAATTTACTCTTAATAAAATTATAAGAGGTTTGTTTTTTAATTCTATAATCTTAGACCTACAGCTCCCTTATCCCCAGTGGCTTCTGCAGGCAACACACCTCATTGCCACCAATCACCCATTGATTCCTTTCAGATAGTCAACCCAGACAGTACCCAGAGCAAGGCATCTTACCAGCCTTCCTCTACGATGACCTCTGGCAGGTCACCAGTGGGAAAGAGGGATGGTTATTGTACATGTTCTCTTCAAAACTTCAGATATTTACAACTAGAAGTCACATTCTAAATGATTAGGAAAAAATCCTGGGGATTCAAAACCTCATTCAGAGTATTTTTCAGACCTATAACCCCAATCGAGCAGACGTCCAGTCCCCTTTGAACATTCTCCTCACGGGATGAAAAATTGAAAAAAAAAATCCTCAGTTATTAGAAGTGCTAGGGAGGAAATGGACAGAGCCCACAGAGACAAGATAAAAAACCCTGTTAAGAGACCAGAGAATGAGGTTGTGACAGACCTTGACCCCGTTTAGGATCCTCAGACGGGAATGAAAAAGGCAAGATTCAGGCATGATGAAACGTTAATGTTAAAGGGAATAAAGCCACAGAAGAAAGACCCACTAACTGGAGTAAGCTAAGAAAAATTAATCAACAACCCCAGAAAAGTCTATATATCTTCCCAGAGAGGTTGAGAGGAAAATATGAAGTTGTATACTGCTCTTACTCCTGATTCAGCAGAGGGAGAGAGGCAGTTCTGAAATCTATTTGTCTCCCAGAGGACATCAGACATTAGCTATAAACTCCAAAAGGTAAAATTAGAGCTCAATGCTCCCATCTTAAGACTAATATACCTAGGCAATAAGGTGTTCAACAACCAAGAAGGGGAGGAGGAGCATAAAGAAGAAAGGGAGGCCAAAAAGCAAGCCCAACTACTGGCTGTTACCTATCCATGGAAAATCACAGCTCCGGTGAGCTACTGCTGGTCCTCTAACCAGTAGAAAAGATTCCGAAGATGGAAGAGACTAGGACCAAACCAATGTGCCTTCTGTAAGGAAGAGGGTCACTGAAAAAGGGACCCATCTGAAAGGAAGGGGGAGGGGGAATGTCCCACCCAGGTGTTTCACAGTAGCATATGGTCTAAGTAGAAAAAAAAAGTCTACAGGTCCTAGGGGCTCCTCAATTGGCACTCTAGGTATCCTTCAAGGTGTCCTGACTGACACTGGACATAGGGGACAAGCCTGTTGGCTCCTTGGTTGACACAGGGGCCACCTACTCTGTTTTGAACACTCCCAGGGGTATATTTACTCAACAAAATGGCAGGATTCCCCAGACAGGCGAAAAACCCAGCAGCTAACGTGGACTGTGTCATCTCAAGAGTTCAAACCCTATACCCAGCCACCACAATATTTGGAGAGGCCTGGAGTAACTGACTCTTGAACAAGGAACCCTCTTCCAGTACGTGGATAACATCCTTGTTGCCAGCCCTTCTAAAAAAAATTGAGATCAAAATACCTATTAGCCTTTAACTTCCTAGCAGAAAGGAGTTCTAAGATTTCCCCCCAAAAGCACAAATATCTCAGTAGCAAGTAATCTATCTGTAGTTACTCCTAGAAGAACAACAACAAAGTTAGTCCCAAGGGAGATGGGAAGTAACATGCCAACTACAGCAACCAAAGACCTGGAAACAACTTCAAGGGTTTCTGGGCATGGCAGGATTTGGCAGCCTCTGAATTGCTAGCTTTGGCCTCATTGCCCATCCTCTATAAAAACAATCAAAAGGACACAGACCCTTTTAAATGAATGACAAAATGTAACCAAGCATTCCCCAAACTTAAAACCCAGCTCACAAGGGCCCCAGCTTTAAGCCTACCTAACTTAACTAAATCTTTCTATCTTTATGTTCATGGAAAGGGAAAAGCCTTAGGAGTACTAACTTAAAGGTTGGGCCCACTGACCCACGTAGTATCCTACTTTTTCATGCAGCTGGACCCGGTTGCTAAAGGCTGGCCACCCTGCCTTTGGTTGATGGCAGCCATGGCCCTCCTTTGAAAACAGAGAAGTTAACCTTTGGACAACCCCTAACCATCTGAACTCTCCACCATACACAGACCCTCATAAAAGAAACAGGAATAGAATGACTATCTCCAGGCAAGGCTCTCCAGTTGCAAAGTTATTGCAGGCTGTAAGAAATTTAGCCCAGCTGGCAACAGTTCATGGCCATGGCCACCAGAAGGGGGAAACTAAGGTAATTAAAGAAAATAATAAAGCCAATCTAATGCCAAAACAAGCAGCTTTAAGAAAGTTACCCTTCAAATGCCACTTTTTGCTTTCCCTCTTGAATCCTCCTCCTTGTTTTAAAACAAAACAAAACAAAAAACCCTGGTTTACTCTTTAAAAAACTGGAAAAAGACCTCCAAATTGGAATATACCTGACATTCTGAATCATCCAGGAGAGCTAATAAGTCCTCATGAACAACTTATTTTCCCTGAAGAAGTTACATTACAGGCCATTAGAGAAGCTCATTCTAGCACTCACTTTGGTCATGAGGCCCTTCATAACTGGCTTTTCAAGAGCATGACGGCCCCAAAGTTCAGGAAGCTAGACAAGGAGATAGTTGAGATTTTCCCCACATGCTATGTTAAAAATTCTAATAACCACCCAGCAGAGTTGGGTGGGGGAGGCAAAAGGGAGCTGCTCAGCTGGTGAAGTACCAACATAAATGCCCAGGGGAAGATTGGTAAATTTATTTCACAGATATGCCCAGAGCCTTAAAAACCTTTAAATACCTCCTGGTTCTCACTGACACTTTTTTCAGGATGGGTAAAAGACTTTGCCACCCACACTGAGATTGCACATGAGATGGTAAAGTTGCTACTGAAGAAAAATTGTCCTCAGATTCAGGCTGCCTGAGTCAATTCAAAGAAATATTGGACTAGCATTCACATGTTCCATTACTAAGGCTACTTCTGAGGGTCTAGGAATAAAATGGCATCTACGTGCCACCTGGAGACTGCAGTCTTCATTTATAGGACATACCCAGCTAAAGGCAGCTGCTTGAACCTAAGGAAGAAAATCCCTTCTACTGAGTTGAAGCACTCTCAGATCTAAAATTACTGATGTGTTTGAGGACTAAAACCCTCAACCCTGGGCCTGCGTATACTTTCTGTCAGGACTTAGTTTACTTGCCCTCTTAGATGTATCCTCATCTTTGCTTTGGGAGTAACCTTGTTGCATCCAGAGCCTACCCCTGTTTGGAAAACACATGACCTCAAGGAGATTGCACCCTATGGCACCTAATCACCAGAGAAGTCAAAATCTTTGTTTCCTGTCCCCCTTCTGCCCAAGGAATAAAAGGGTGATTAGGCTTATTCTAGCTTCCATCAGGATAACAGGCCATCTCCTAAACCCCTGGGGAAGGTTTGCCTACCATGAGGTTACCCTCTGCAACCTCACAACGTTACGGAAATGCGAGCTGATGAGAATGACGATCCCCTTACCTGAATTCTCCCTAGTCTCATTAGCCAATATTGTGCTTGGTAACTGTCTGGCTCTTGATTACTTGTCAAAACAAGGTGAGGTGTGTATAGTCACCAAGTCTTCCTCTTGTACTTGGGTAAATAATTCAGGATTAATTCAAAAAGACATTAAAATAATCTACAACCAGGCCAAGTGTTTCCACCAATTAATCAAAAGGACACAGACCTTCAAGGAATATAAAAACATCATAAAATAAGCCATCCCTAATCTCACTTAGTTCTTATTCTTCCTGGGCCCTTTAGCTGCTATTATACTTCTCTTGATTTTGGGGCCCTGTCTCCTAAATTGTCTGCTCTTATTTGTGTCTAAACAAATAGAGGCCATAAAACTATAGAAAACATAAACAGCTAGGCTCACACCCAAGAGATAACCAGACCTACCTAAGACTAGCTACAGAAGAATTTCACTCCGCAGGTGACATATCAACATCTAAATTCAGCTTGAAGAAGTTATAGAAGATGAACCTTGGCTTGTTTGAACCGCTAAAGGAGTGAATATAAGAAAAGGGGGGATTTGTTACCCAGTGTAATGACTACATGACATAGCAGAATTTCTACTCAACACTAACTCTGCTTATCTTTAAAAAACTGGATGTTTGCTGTAAGACGTTTTCTCTGTATTCAGACTAGCTGAGACTGGTTAGGTCCAAGATAGCTGGTATGGTATGATATCTGTTTCCCTACCAAATCTCATGTCAAATTGTAATCCCCAATGTTGGAGGTGGGGACAGGTGGGAAGTGATTAAATTATGAGGGTGGTTTCTCAGAAATGGTTTAGCACCAACCCCTTGGTGCTGTTCTTGTGATAGTGAATTCTCACGGGATTTGGTTGTTTAAGAGTGAATGGTATCTTCCCCCTCACTCTCTCTTGCTCCTTCTTCAACCATGTAAAGTGCCTGCTTCCATTTTGCCTTCAACCATGAGTAAAAGTTCCTTGAAGCCTCCTCACAAGCATATGCCACCATGTTTCCTGTACATCCTGCAGAACGGTGAGCTGAATAAACTTCTTTTCCTATACATTATCCAGTCTCAGGCATTACTTTATAGCAATGTGAGGCCAGACTAATTCAGGAAATTGGTGTCAAGGAGTAGGGCATTGGTATAAAGATGCCTGAAAATGTGGAAGCAACTTTGGGATTGGGTAACAAGAAAAGGTTGTAAGAGTTTGGAGGGCTCAGAAGAAGACAAGAAGAGGAGGGAAATTTTAGAACTTCCTTGAGACTGGTTGTATGGCTGTGACCAAAATGTTGATAGTGACATGGAGGGTTAAGGCAAGGCTGAGAAGGTCTCAGATGCAAATGAGGAATTTATTGGTAACTGGAGCAAAGGTCACTTTTGTTATGCCTTAGCAAAGGGTTTGGGTTCATTGTTCCCTTGCCTCAGGGATCTGTGGAACTTTGAACTTGAGAATTATGATTTAGCGTATCTGGTAGAAGAGATTTCTAAGCAGCAAAGCTTTCAAGATGTAGCCTTCCTGCTCCAACAGCTTATGCTCATATGTGTGGGCAAATAAATGACTTAAAACTGAAACATATTTAAAAGGGAAGTAGAATGTGTAAGTTTGGAAAATTTGTAGCTTGGCCATGTGGTAGAAAAAAAAAAAACAACACCATTTTCCTGGGGGGAATTTAAGCAGGCTGCAGAAATTTGCTTAAGTGAAAAGGAGCCAAGTGTTAATAGCCAAGACAATGGAGAAAAGGCCTTTAAGGCATTTTGGAGACATTTGCGGCAGCCCCTCCCGTCATAGACCTGGAGGTCTAGGAGAATAGAATAGTTGTGTTGGCCAGACCAGGGCCCCATTGCCCTGTGCAGCCTCAAGACACTGCTCCCCACATCCCAGCTGCTCTGGCTTTAGCATCAGCCCAAAGGGCACTAGATACAACTCAAGCTGCTTCTGCAGAGAATGCAAGCCATAAGCCTTGGGAGCTTCTATGTAGTGTTAAGACTGTGGGTTCACAGAGTATAAGAGTTAAGGCTTGGTAGCTTCTGCCTAGATTTCAGAGGATGTATAGAAAAGCCTGGGTTTCCAGGCAGAGGCCTGCTGCAGGGGCAAAGTTCCTCACTGAAAACCTCTACTAGGGCAGTGTGCAGGGGAAATGTGGGGGAGCAGACCCTACAGAGTCCCCACTGGAGCACTGCATAGTGGAGTTATGAGAAGAGGGCAACAGTACTCCAGACCCCAGAATTGTAGATCTACCAACATCTTCTACCCTACACTTGGAAAAGCCTTAGGAACCTAACAGCAGCCAGTGGGAGCAGCTGCAGAGGCTGAAACTTGCAAAACCAGAGAGGCAGAGCTTCCCAAGGCTTTAGGAGCCGACTTCTCATACCAGTTTGATGCAGATGTGGGACATGGATTCAAAGGTGATTACTGTGAAGCTTTAAGATTTAATGACTATCCTGCATGGGGCCCGTGGCACCTTTTATTTTGGCCAATTTCTCCTCTTTGGAATGAGAATATTACCTAATGCTTGTACCTTCGCTGTAGCTGTCTCTCTGGTTTTGTATAAAGCTCACTGGAAGAGATGGAATTTATATTTTGTCAAAGAGACAACTACCCTGGTAATATTCTACTGTCAATTTAAAAGAACTAAGACATAAATGCTACCTAATTAACCCCCTAATGATTTCTTTAAGAACCAGTGATTTTCAACTGGTTGTGTAGTGGATACTGTGATGTTCCAACTACACTGTCTATCAGAATTAAAGGACTTACTCTACAGCTTCTGGCAGTGCTGCTACCTGGTAGCTTTTAGCTATCAAGTATCCTATTATTTGCTTTCAGCTGAAGAGTCTATTCACCCAAACTCTTACTCTGTCTCTGGGGGCAGACTATATGCATTAAATGGTTCTGGCAGTGCTGCTACCTGGTAGCTTTCAGCTATCAAGCATTCCTATTATTTGCTGTCAGCTGAAGAGAGTCTATTCACCCAAACTCTCACTCTGTCTCTGGGGGCAGACTATATGCATTAAATGGTTGATAGGGAAATAAAAGCCATAAAAGCCTTGCCACTCCTTACAACCTTGGGACAATCTTTTTTTTTTTTTTTTTTTTTTTTTTGAGACAGAGTTTTGTTCTTGTTGCCCAGGCTGGAATGCAATGGAGTGATCTTGGCTCACCACAACCTCCTCCTCCTGGGTTCAAGCGATTCTCCTGCCTCAGCCTCCCAAGTAGCTGGGATTACAGGAATGAGCCACCATGCCTGGCTAGTTTTGTATTTTTAGTAGAGATGGAGTTTCTCCATGTTGGTCAGGTTCATCTCGAACTCCCTACCTCAGGTGATCCACAACCATGGGACAATTTAAAAGAGCCATTATAGCTTCAAAGATTCCTTCAGGGTTCATTGACCTTTTCTGAAACTCAATTATAGCCCAGCTTCACCTTCTGCCCAAAAATGCTTCCTTCCCTCCTCCCAGCCACCATAGGTATGGATTCTGAGAGTGTTTCCTAATAAAATCTGGCTCTTGTATTGAGAATAGACACTAATAAACAAAAATATAAGTATACGGGTCAGTTGAGATGACATTGTAGTAATCTTGGAAATAAATTTTGAAAGTAGCAGTGGAAGTGCTAGAAATATTTGGATTTTAAACAACAGAATTTCCTGAAGACTGGGTGTGGGATTGTTAGAGAAAATGATGACTCAGGGATGACTCCAACGATCTTTGCTTGAGTACTGGAAAAATGGTTTGGGTGGGGGGGACTATGGTTGGAACAGATTTTGGAAGGGGTTATTAAGAATTCATTTTGAGCCGGGCACGGTGGCTCACGCCTGTAATCCCAGCACTTTGGGAGGCCGAGGTGGGTGGATCACGAGGTCAGGAGTTTGAGACCAGCCTGACCAACATAGTGAAACCGTCTTTACTAAAAATACAAAAAATAGCCAGGCGTGGTGGTGTGCGCCTGTAACCCCAGCTACTTAGGACGCTGTGGCAGCAGAATCGCTTGAACCGAGGAAGTGGAGGTTGCAGTGAGCCGAGATTGAGCCACTGCACTCCAGCTTAGGCAACAGAGTGAGACTCCATCTCAAAAAAAAAAAAAAAAAAGAATTCATTTTGAAGTATGTTGAAGTATGTCTATTAGACATCCAGCGGAGATGACAAGTAGACAATGGGATTTACAGAAATTCAATCTGGTAGAGAATTATGGGTAAGAAATATCATTTTAGAAGTCTTTGGCATATACTAACATTTAAATGTATGAGAATAGATGATACCTCCAAGAGAATGAGTATAAATAAAGAAGAGAAGAACACTAAAGACTGATACTTGAACATACCAATTTAGGGACTGGGGAGGAGAATCAGCAAAGAAGACAATGATGGAATGACCATTAAGGTAGAAGGAATACCAAAGGGGAATAGTTGGAAGACACGTGGAAAAGTATATAAAGGAGAAAGGGTATGATCAACTACTTAAAATGCTGCTACAGGTCAAATAAATTGGTTTTGATCACTTCGATGGTGAAAATGATGGCAGTATTCCTAATGGGGTGATGAGATATAAAACATAATCAGAGTAGTTATACAAGCATGTTTGAGCAAAGGAAATAAAATATCTCTTCCTAAGTATTTTGCTATAAAGAGAAACAGAATAAGAAGTAGTTGGTAGGGACAGTGAAGTCTGAACAACTTTGGTTTGCTTTTTTGTTTGTTTGTTTTTTGTAGAGACAGGGATCTCATTATGTTGCCCAGGCTGGTCTCAAATTCCTGGCCTCAAGGAATCCCCCAGCCCCAGCCTACCAAAGTGCTGAGACTACAGGTGTAAACCACCATGCCTGGCCTAATTTTTTTTTTTTTTTTTTAAGGAGAAAGGATAGTATATTTGTATGCTAATAGGAATGATCAACTGGATGGTAAAACATTGATGATAAAATTTCTAAGACTGATATGGAACAAAAAAGAGCCTGAATAGCCAAAGCAATCCTAGGCAAAAAGAACATAATGCCAGAGGCATTACATTACGTGACTTCGAGTTACACTACAAGGCTACAGTAACAACAACAGAATGTGCTGGTACAAAAAAAATACACATTGACCAATAGAACAGAATAGAGAATTCAGAAATAAAGCCACACACCTACACCCATACAATCTTCAACAAAGTTGACGAAAATAAGCAATATGGAAAGGACTTGCTATTCAATAAATGGTGCTGGGATAGCTGTCTAACTATATGAAGAAGAATGAAAGTGGTCTCTTATCTTTCACCATCTACAAAAATTAACTGAATATGGTTTAAAGAATTAAATGTAAGACCTCGAACTATAAGAATCCTAGAGGAAAACCTAGGAAACTCCATTCTAGAAATTGGCCTAAATTTACGATTTAGTCCTCAAAAGCAATCGGAACAACAACAACAACAACAAACTGTCAAGTGGGACCTAATTAAGCTAACTAGCTTCTGCACAGCAAAAAGAAACTATCAACAGGGTCAACAGTCAATCTAGAGAATGGAAGAAAATATTTGCAAACTATGTATCTGACAAAGGTCTAATATTCTAAGATCTGATATTCAAAGGTCTAATATTCTGCTCAGTACCTGGGTGATGGAATCAGTTGTACCCCAAACCTTAGCATCCTGCAATATACCTATGTAAGAAACTTGCACATACAACTCCTGAATCTAAAACAAATGTTAAAATTATTTAAAAAAAAGGAAAGGAGAGAAAATGTAAATTTCCAGAAGTTGCTACAATAAAATAAAAAAAGTAAAGACTCAGGACTTTGGGCCATGAGATATCAGCCCAACCTCCAGGAATAGGAGCTGCAGATTTCGTTCATCTACCTGTTGAAAAACTCAATCAATCATCCTTGCAAAATTAAGACTTAATCAAAAGTCTGGACACCAAAGCTAGAGTGAGTGGCCTGGGTTCACAATAATCTATATGCTATTGCTACATTATGATATCAGAAGGGTAACATGTCTCTTTAGAACTCAGTAGGTGTTTATTTAGAAGCTTCTCCTAGTCCCACATTCCACCCTACATGTTTCTTCTTTTGGCTGTTTTTAATTTGTATACTTGCACTATAACAAAACTAATGATTAGTATAGTGATGTCCTGAGTTATGTTAGTCATTCTAGGAAGCTATCAAATGTGAGCGTTCTAGTCTAAATGTGGGTGGTCCTAGGAATCTCAAAACTTGCAACTGATGTCTAAAGTCATGGACATACTTGGCAGTCTAGAGAACTGTGCTCTTAATCTTGAGTTTGTCCTAACTTTGAGTAGTAGATGATATCAAAATAACAGTACTATAATAAAAATGCACAAAATGTACATAACATTTTATACAGTAATTCTAATATTGAAACATTTTTCTAAGGTTTTAACTATATACCCATTGTCACAAAATGATTTACGATAAACAATAAAAGAGAATATCATAGAATACTTCAACTCTTTCTCTCATGAATATCTATTTAGTACTCAGTATTTATTAGGAGATGAGCACTAAGTTAGATGTCAAGGATAAACATTTAAAAAGATAAACATATTCCTTGTACTCTAACACTAACATAGCAAAAATATAACAATTTATTTATTTAGATGAATATGTAATTTTAAAATTTTCTGATATCTTCTTTAATAGTGGATGCCTCTGCTATTGAATCACATAGAAGTGGCACCCAGACAAGATATGGGTGTCTAGAGCCGGTTTTGCAGATAAAGTGAAAAAATTAGGTAGAATTGACTATCAATAATAGACTATCTGATTAGCAGTGGTTTACAAATAAAAATATTTAGTTTTTATGCAAAACAAAGATTTTAAATAAATATACTCAATTCACTTACAAAACAGGGAAAGTGGTAGGCGGTGCCAAATTTTAAACCAAAGCCCAGGATGTCATCAGAACCTAGTGATGCCATCAAATATGTCATTCTGTTTCCCCACCCTACTTCACTATGCTACTCCACCAGTTAACCATGCTGGCTTTTCAATTTTTTGTAAGGATGGTTGCTGCAGGTCCATGGTGTCACATCCAAGGGAAAAAAGGATGGAGTAAGACCATAGATTTGTTCCTCAAGAAGTTCTGCCTTCTTCGTTTTTTGTTTGTTTGTTTTGTTTTGTTTTTGAGACATGGTCTCACTTTGTCTCGCAGGCTTGGAGTGCAGTGGTGTTTTCATAGCCCTCTGAAGCCTCGAACTCCTGGGCTCAAGCAATCTTCTTGCCTCAGCCTCATAAGTAGCCAAGACTACAGGCATGTGCTAACATGCCTGGCTACTTTTTTTATTTTTTATTTTAGAGACAGGGTCTTGCTGTGTTGCTCAGACTGGTCTCAAACTCTTGGCCTCAAGTGATTCTCCTGCCTCAGCCTCCCAAAGTGCTAAGATTACAGACATGAGCCCCTATGCCCGGCCAGTTTTCTCTTTTTATCATGAGAATACACTAGTGCCTTTGCCAGAATGAATGATGTCACAGGCCTCAGTAGTGAGAGGATGATAAAGCGAACTTTTGACATAAGGGAATAAGATTCCCGTGATTAAGTAAATCTTATAATATTTCATACTCTGACACTAGTGGAGGGCCCATACTCATTGTAATTAGCTTTTTACTAGTAAAGTCCAACATTTACTTAAATAAGATCAAGTAGCATTTGGCTGTTGGTTAAGTGACATTATCTGCCATAGGAAGTAACCTACAAGCTAAGACATGGTGGATGAGCAGGATTCTTTGGAAAAAAAATAATGGGAATCAGCAGGAGAACACGAGGAAAAACTTTCCACAGAGAGTAACACATGTAAAATTGCAGAGAGAGAAATCTTGGTAATTTCACTGCAGCACTTTGAGATCACAGCATAAAAAGGTGACTGTTGATAACTGAGGTTGCAAAAACTAAGAAAAAATTTAATCATGAAACATCGCAATAAATTTACTTAAAACGGTATTTTTTGGTCATCAAAAAGATAATGAATAAGGTTGTATGAAACATGCACATATTTATGGCTACTATTAAGGAAAATCAATATGTGTATTTTTGTGGGACTATATATAGTAAGTGTGATAAATGTTTAATATAATATACAAAACAGATATAGTTGGGAGAGGATGGTAGGATTATGAATGTTAAACCATTGAATTATTTTAAATATTTTTAATTTTGTTGCACTGATATTTAAATAATTAAATTATTTAAAGTAAAATATGAATTAGTTTCCTAGGAGCACCTTTATTTTTGCCTCTACTATTAAGTTACCAAGTATAACTGCCAAGCAAAATTTTATTTTCCTCAAAGTCAAGCTATCACACATAGTTGAATAAATTGAGCACTGGACAAGGTCACTTAAGAGGCAAGTGGAAGCTCTGCTTCCTCTGCTATTTGTTCTGGTTCTGGACAGCACCTGCTTGGAAAGTTTCCATTTTTAATTCCCATAAAGTTATTGCATGGGTTAGCCATAGCACTGCCTACTTTTGGGAGAACAACTTATTATTTGAAATGTGATTTGAAGATACTCATTTCCTATATTCTCTTCTGTCTCAACTAGCATGACCAGTCAAAGTTTACTGTAAAACTCATGAACTCATAAAAAAAGTGATTTTGAAGTTATACAAAGACAGAACAGTAGCAAAGTTCATGGAATAATGAATACGAATATTCTTATTGGGAAATGAAAAATCCTTTAAAGAAAATATATATGTCAGGCCACTGTGGTTCCTTAAATGACCTCTGGCGATTCCTATAGATGCTCTTTGCAGAGAGTTCTTTCTCTGTTTATTATTAAATTATTTTTTAAACTTCTCAGATTCTTCATAGTGCCATTTGACCTACAAAAAAGGTACTGAAATAAAAATTTCTTTTCCCTTTGCCCAAATAAAAAGAGCAAGATTTGTGAAGATTTCTTTTTTTTTTTTTTTAGAAGAAATGAACTACTTATTACGAAGAATTATGTGAAGAAAAGAGTCAAAATATTATTTGGTTTCTGGTCTTCCTATTCAGTACGTTTTCTGAGCAGTCAGAATCCCTCTGTGGTTTGAGATGGTGAGTGACCAGCTGAGTACAGTCACAACAAAGAAAAAAATTCTGTATTCGGGGTTCATGTAGCAAAATAAGAACGAAAAGTTTTGTAAAGTGGGATGAAAAACATCTTAGAAGATGTGAACATCATCACTCCTAAAGTAAATGACCTTTTTCCCCCAAGGTGGTCCTTGCCTTATAAGCTCAGTGTTATTTCCTAGAGGGAAATTTTAACCAAAATGTCCTAATAAGATGAACTTCTTAGCTGATCTGAACAGACATTTCCAGGAATTGTGGTATTTTTCTGAAAATAACATGTT
This sequence comes from Hylobates moloch, assembly GCF_009828535.3. NCBI lineage: Eukaryota > Metazoa > Chordata > Mammalia > Primates > Hylobatidae > Hylobates > Hylobates moloch. Next base: position 12,135,960 of record NW_026652299.1, read on the forward strand.
AATCTCAAAAGTTAGCAATCTGTCTAATCACCACCGCCAATTCTGTCACCAGGTAGAACTAATATCAGCAATTACTACATCTACTAAATGCTTATTATTGGGCTATGACATATTCTAAGCACTTTATATGTATTTTACTCGCTTAATATTCATATTACACCATATGATGTAATATTTTCATTCACAATTTGCATGTGAGAAAAATTGAGACATTGAGAAATTAAATAACTTGTCCACAGTCAACTAAACTTCAACTGAGGAAGTTACTTTAAAACCTGAGAATCTGGCCCCAGAGTCCTGACCTGTAACTTCCCTTTTATGATGGCTCTGGTTGATCACACTGAATATCATATTCAGATCAAAGAATCACAGAAATCAGTGTGAATCTGACAACTAGATCTTCTATTACTTATGCATCAACCCCACTAACCATTCAGCATCTCTGGGGATAAAAAACCCACTCTGCAAACCTGACCAATTTATACGGTTGGAAGAAAATAAACCATTACTTGTATTCGGACTGTCCAGTTGGCTTAGGCAACTGTAAGAAGAGTACTGGACTGGTTGCCCGTGTCTATTCTAATTAATGAAGTGAAAAATATCAGCAATGTCTATTTGTTCAACCAGCTTCATTTATACAATATACCTCATCCAGATGAAAGATTTTGTTTCATTATTTGCTGAAAACCATTTATTCCCAAAGACCACAAAGCTTCCATATGTTTCAAGTAGCATTTGTGCAGTTTGCAATGACATCTTCATTAAAAGATTAGTAAAAACTCTTATTTTCCAATGGAAAATATAAATGATAAGGCTTCAAAGTGAAAAAACTACCTGAAATATGGGATCACCGATGAATTAGCAGAAATAGGTTACTAGCTGTAGACAAGCATGTGACATTAATGCTTACAATTTTTTATCATAGTAAAGGGTCATGGTGCTAAGCAGAGGACAGCTATGTTATTCAAACAAGATGAGAAATGTGCTTAAAATTCCTGCAAAAATTAAGTACAGTTACCCTAATATAAGAGATATTAGAATGAGTCGGCAAAGTAAAATCCCAGGTAAACACTCCTTCCTCCACACTGACATGGCCTTATGCATTAATTTAACAATTTCCTGATTTTTTTTTTTTTTTTCGAGACGGAGTCTCACTCTGTCGCCCAGGCTGGAGTGCAGTGGCGCAATCTCGGCTCACTGCAAGCTCCCCCTCCCGGGTTCACGCCATTCTCCTGCCTCCGCCTCTCCAAGTAGCTGGGACTACAGGCGCCCGCCAGCTCCTATTTTGAATCCTTCATTCCCTATGGACTATTATAATAGCCTTCTAGTTAAAATTTTTGCTTAAAATCTCTTAGGCCTTGAATCCAGCCTTCACACCTCTAAGTTTCTGAATCATATGATTTATCTGGTCATTTCAGTGCTAAAAACATGATCGAAGATGGATTGCCTGTTGGGATCCTACATTCCTATTGTATAAAGCAAGAACATTTGCTTTTAGCTCCAACCTTCCCCAGTCTTCACTATCTGAAATTTCTGTGGAAATTTTTCTTCACTTCAATATTAATCCAACAATATGAAGGTGGTAAGATCAAGATAATTGTACAAACTCTCTCGAAGAATGCCAACCAAGGCTTTGTGATCACAATGAGTTAATAGTGACTAGTCAGGGATTTTTATGAATATGAAACATGGGCAGGATTATCAGAAATTATAAAGTTGTTGAAAAAAGTGGAAATGCACAAGAAATTCAAATACAGAAACACACCTGGGGCATTCATAGTCAAAAATACTTTGAAAATTAGAAAGTCTTTACGAATTAACCAACACTACATGAAATAGAGATAATATGCCACTGACTTTAGGTGATGCCAAAGCGTTCTGCAAAGCTGTAATTTAAAAATCAGGTCACAAAACATCTAAATAATAGGTGTGACAATACTTTCAAAATTTGTATCCACGTGAAATTGCAATGACTTATGATGAAGTGAGGATAAATTTCCTGTGGGTGCTTTACGCATTAATCCACAGAAAACTTTTTATTGCTGCATTAGATTTTCATCAATTGAATTTTAAAGTTAAACCCAAACACGTTTCAAAGTGTCAATGGAAATCCATATATCTCAACTGCCCATTATTTTAAATATTTTCACGTAAGTTTAAATAAAAAATTGATTGACTTTCATAGAATATACATTGATTTATGCAAATATCAGGAAGATTGAAGAGTTCCTGTTCCTATTCACCTCCATGAATGTAATGTACTATCAAACTTTTTAATCTTTGCTAATCTTAAGGATGAAAAATGGTAAGTCATGGTAATTTTAATTTTAAATTTTCCTACTAGGAATGAGGCTGAGAGTATGGGTCATATGTTTAAGATCCATTTATATTTGTGTTCTGTGAGCTATCTTTTCATATCTTTTGCCCATTTTTTTAGAGGAGGGTTTTTCATGAAGTAAAAGTATCAGTCTATTGTCAATGGAAGCAGTCCCCAAACTTTATGGCACCAGAGATTGGTTTCATGAAAGATAATTTTTCCATGGATCAGGGTTGTAGGGGATGGCTTTGGGATGAAACTGTACCACCTCAGATCATCAGGCATCAGATTCTCATAAGGAACACACAATCTAGATCCCTCACATGTGCAGTTTGCCACAAGGTTCACACTCCTATGAGTATCTAATGCAGCTGCTGATCTGACAGGGGGTGGAGCTTAGGTGATAATACTCCCTCGCCCACCACTCACCTCCTGTTGTGCAGCCCGATTTCCTAATAGGTCACAAACCAGTACTAGTCTGTGGCCTGGGGGTTGGGAACCCCTAATCTATGGCATGGATTGCAAATATGTTTTTCTATCCAGTTTTTTTGGGGGGAATCTCGGTCTGCCACCCAGGCTAGAGTTCAATGCTGTGAATTTAGCTCACTGCAGCCTCAAACTCCTGGGCTCAAGTGATCCTCCTGCCTCAGCCTCCTGAGTAGCCAGGATTACAGGTATGTGCCATCATGTCCAGCCTTTTAGTGTTTATTCATATTTTTATTTTTAAAATTATATGTAGTCAAGTTTATCATTTGTTTTCTTTGAGATTATAATTAATAATATATTTTGTCATCAACATTATACTACTTTTCCCTTATATTTTCTTCTAGTACTTTTATTATTTTATCATTTTACATTTAAATCTTTATATTTCTTGAAATTTTGTGGTCTAAGGCAGGGGTTGGAGTACTGGAGACCATGGGCCAAATATCTTTTCCAGCAAGCCAAATTTGGCCATGACAAATTGTTTATTTATGTATTGTTTATGGCTACTTTCACACTACAATGACAGAGTTGAAAAGAGTGACAGAGACCTACGAACCCCAAACTGTTTGCTGACCCCTAAGATATATAATACAAATACTGTATTATTTTGTAAAGAAGTTAAACATTATTTATTTATGTCACCCTTTATCCACTGATTTGAAATCTACCCCTATAATGTACTCAATCTTTAAAAACTCTTAGAAATGGAAGGCAAACAGGCTACAGATAAGCCCCCAAATTTCAGAAAGGTAGGTTAAATAGATTCCTTGAATTCTCATACATGAATGAGTTACAGATACTTCCTTCCAGGGAGGCTTTCTGACCTGAGTTCTAAGAAGATACCGTGAAATTCATGTTTTATTGATTCATTTTTTATGTGAGGTAGATTCTAAATGTTTGTTTTAGAGTCATATTTTTCTTCTTCTTTTAATGTATTAGTAGGGGATCATTGGACATATATGCAGCAAAGACACATAGCTAGAAGTTTGCCTCTCATGTAAGATCTGTCTGATTTCATACATTATCATCATTGGCATTACTCTTAAATTGGAAGGACCATGTTTTATTCTTGAGTTTTAAAAAGGAAGAGGAGCCCCTATCCTCTGAGCAAGCACTTAGAATTATTTTATTAGTAATCTGATGGGATGGATGAAGAATTCATAACGAGCCTTTCTGTGGCTCCTCTTGAGGTCCATGGCATCTATTGGTGACTGTGACCTGAATTCCTGGATTTGGAGGTAGAGTCGGTCTGTGATGGAATATCAGAAGTGCAAAGATGTTTCTCTTAAGATGCTTCAGAAAAGCAGGAAAAAGGCACATACATATAAATGGAAAATCTTTCAAAATGTAATTAATATAGAAATCTGTGGCCAAAAACCAAGTCACCAGTCCTGGATCCTAGGAGAATAGAATATATCCAGGGCATCTACGATTAATAAATGGTCTTGAAACCACAGTAACTTAGACATATCCTAAATTCAAGATCTACTCATGACCTTCCTATAATCATGAGCATTAACTGAATTCAAAGTTCCAAGTGCAAATTTGCATGTGAACAGAGAAAGACATCACTTGCCAATATTTGACCCAGTTTCTCTTCCATATGAATCAGAGATGTCCTTTATTTTTAATTCCCTAAAATATTTAAATAAAACACATTTTAGTCCGCCTGTAAATTTTATGACAAATTCACAAACAACTCACTTATCTGCACTACAGTCCTCACTACCCCGGGAAATAAATGACTAAATGACACCCAGGTATCCACTAAACGCCCAACATGAAGAGAAAATGGAAGATTGGTAAGTTAACTGACTGTTCTAAGGAACAGAAAGAAGACTCAATATATCAAGTGAAGTTTAGTTCTTTAAAGAAACAGTTAAATCTCTGTCATTTTCAGATAGCCTAGGAAGTTTTAAGTGGCCGCTCATTGTGAGAAACTCATTTCGAGCACGTTTGAAAGACAGAACATCTAAACGTGCGGTGGCCTTTCCACCTCTCAGGAACTTTGATTGGATCCTGACTGCGAAGGAGAATGCAGAGAACTGAGTCAGCAACACAGCTTCTATAGCACCCTGGGGTCCTTTGGAAATGACTCGTCCAACCTCAGTCTAGGATGGGTTAGAACAGTGACTCCTCAAGGCAGGGGTCTGAGATAAACGACCTCCGGAGTCCGCACTCAGCCTCTCGGGTCTTTGATTTTGAACTGACGAAGTACAAGCCGATTTTAACTAGGTCATCCAAAGAGCTCATATCCTAGCATGTAGTTGGCATTCACTGAATAACATGGCGCAGAGAAAGAAAGTGGGAGACCGAGAGAGTAAGCAAGTAAGAGAGAAAAAGCTAACAATAGACTTTTAAAAACAAGTCTTTCTAAACATTTTCATTTTTCCAAGATTCTATATAATTTTTTATCCGCCAGGAAGCTGTTTCTGTGAATAATAACATTGATGGTTATGAGCTCGAAAATTAAGTTATACATAATTGCTTGCCACCCATGTTTACAAAGCTACTATGGAGAAAAAATGCTTCTGTGTCTCTGTTTAGTTAGTGAGGGCAGGCAGCATTTGGATTCTTTTTACTTTTTGGTCCAAATACTTAACACTACAACCTGTAATTATATCATGGAATTTGTAATCACTTGGGCTTAATTAACTCTGGGACCTTAGTGACTGACAAGTTCTCAATCGTTTAACCCCTTGGTCATCTTTGCTAACTGTTTTTTTTTGTTTGTTTCACCTTCTCCTAACTGTCTTGATCTACCACCATAGTTAATGTAGAAAAAAGTCAGGTGCTACCATAGGTTACTGATACCTTTGTAACCTCTGTGATTTATAAAATTATGCTTCTTTGATAACTTATATACTCTCATGAAATCTTAAAGTAAGAGGACCTCCTTAGTGATCACCTAATTCAAGTTTTCATTGGTTAAAATGGAGAAATTGAGATTTTTGTGTGCCAATTTTCTCATCTCATGTACCAATGTTACTGTTTTTCACTTACTTATAAAATACACCTTTCATCTTTATTTTTGGTAAATTATTTTATCAATATAATTTCTTATCAAAGCAGAAGGTTAGGACTTTATCACTTTTGTAAGTGTTTTTCTTCATAAAAGATAAAGATGCTCATCTTAAACCACCATTGACAATTATTTGAAGTGATTCTCTAGATCATTTTTTTTCTCAATCCTCAGCTTCACTTAGCTGACTCTTCCAGGCAATCCAGTAATTTGAATACTATGACTGACACATGGCTTATTCTTCACATGGACTCCTGCACCATTTTCCTCAACTATGAGAGTATGGTGCGTTGGATGGGTTGGGAGAATATCCCCTCTATGTGGCTGATACAAAAAATATGCTACGTGGAACCAAATTTAAACAAACCAATAAACATGCAAAAAAATTGATGTAACTACAAAGTAGAGAACTAAAAAAAATTCTTGTAAAATGGTTTAGAAAGAAGAAAACATAGTAATTTTCTTTCTTTTTTTTTTTTTTTTGAGACGGAGTCTCACTCAATCGCCCAGGCTGGAGTGCAGTGGTGCGATCTTGGCTCACTGCAACCTCCTCCTCCCGGGTTCAAGCAATTCTTCTGTCTCAGCCTTCCGAGTAGCTGGGACTACAGGTATCTGCTACCACGCCTGGCTAATTTTTGTATTTTTAGTAGAGATGAGGTTTCACCTTGTTGGTCAGGCTAGTCTCAAACTCCCGAACTTAAGTGATCCACCTGCCTCAGCCTCCCAAAGTGCTGGGATTACAGGCATGAGCCACTGCGCCCAGCCAGTAGTTTTGTTCTTTGGTTTTTGTATTCTAGATGTACACAAACTATTCTAAAATGTTGGAAATTATGCAATTGGATAGTTTGAATAACATAAGTAAAACAGCTATATTTATGGCACTATAATCATAATTAAATTATGGCTTAATACTACATTTTCTTTTTAAAAAGTCCAACGAATAGGTCCTATCCACTGTGAAAACTATGGTTAAGTTTTGTGGGTTTCACTGTTTTTCTTCTTATACTACGCACTTAGAAGTTGCAAAATTGTTTCTGAATCTATGTTTGAAATATGTTATCAGCTCAGTGTGGTCATCGAGTCAAATATTCTGAGTTAGAGGGGGTTTTGATAGATCACCTGTCTGCCACTCATATCCCAACATCATTTCTTAGAATTCTAAGTCCTTTGGTTATTCATGTTGAAAAATAACAAAATTGAATAAGGATTGTTCCTTAAAGATGGGCTTATAAATCCACTCCAAATGTTAGAATATAGAACTTAAAGTCTACAGCATTTGAGATTAGCAAATTTCATTTAAATGACTTTGAATATTTTTAACCAAGATATTTTGTTCTAACCAAATTTATTGCTGTTGGCAAATTTTAAGTGGAAATTATATAACTCATGTGGAGAAGTGGAGATTATATAACTCATGTGGAGACTATCTTGAACAATAAAAGAGCCAATTTTTCTTCCGAATGAAATAACAGAAAATGTGTATGCATCCAACAGATATTTTGTTTTTTAGATTTTGTTCTTCATAGGTGCCAAAACATGCTGTTTCATGTTTTGTATCTCTGTAATAACCAGCAGATACATGTTCATAGAGAAGGCCATTTCTCTCAAAATAAGAAATATAAAGATCCCTAAAGAAACATTTCATGAGGATAGTAAAACTGCCAATGGAAACCAAAATTATTTTGTTACTATATGAATTTTAAAATGCAATAGAAAGATCAAGCATTTGAATATTCAAAGTGAATCATTACCATATGTCTAGGCAGTACATTTGGCAAATGCTGAAAAGTTGAACACTGAGGATTTGTGATAAACCACTGTTACAACAAAGCTGTTGGAATTAATATTTTAATTTGTGCTAGGGAGTATAAAGTCATTGCTTATCTTGCTGGCCAGGCAGACTTGTTGAGTGTTTCTGTTTCTGAACTTTTTCCTTGGTATTTTGAAAGCTACTCCAACATGACAACATAGAGTTTCTCCTTCTACTATTGATTACATGTGTAAGCAGTGAGAAGAACTTCTAGGGTGGATGATTAATACTCACCAATTCACATCATCAAACAATTTGAGCAGGAAGAAACCAAAGAAAAATAGTTTAGGCAATGAAATAGAAGAAACTTTCCCAAATAAATAGAAACAAGTTTTTAGAATGCTTATATTGTTAATGAAAACCACATTAAAATCCTGAAAGGGAAGACATAGCCACCTGTATTTTGTGAATGCTTTGATTTCTCCTCCTCATGAATGATAACACCTGCAGAAAGAATCATGTCTTATTCCACAAAAGACATTTGTTCAACTCATGTGTGTTCACACTTACTATATGACAGACCCTCTGCTAGGCACTCAGATTGAAAGGTGAGTAAACACAATTCTCAAGGATCTTTAACTCAATTGACATATGATGAAGCTGAACTCGCTGGGAAATAGTGCAATACACACATCAATAAAACTACCAATCAATGGTCTTGCCTGATGAGTAAAATATAAGGAGCTACCAACATGAATAGTGTTAAAACTAAATAAGCTCTTGGAAGACATTGGTCTGGCCTCATTTGTCTTTGAATACTGCCTGCCTAGCAGAAGTACTAGAGGATATTTGTTGAATTGCAGTAAACTGAAACCACACTGGTGAAAAATAAGTGCTATTTTTTTCATAATAAATATGAAACTTTTAAAGAAAATATGTGTATGTATTTCACTAGTCAGCCTTCACAGGATATCCTAGAACCCAATTTTTTTTTATAAAGTCAAAGTCAAAGGTAAGAATATTGAACCAGATTTAAGTGCAGTTGGAGGGGCACCTGAAACAAGTTGAGAGAGAATCACAGCTCAATCTAAGGTCGTTAAAAAAATGGATGTCTTTAGCACTGTTGGTCTCATTCATTCCATAAATCAAGGAAAACTAGTTTTCATGTTATTTCATTGCTCAGGTCCCTGACATGGTGGCAGATCTTGTTTTTCAGAACCAGCAGCAATGTAAAAAAGGATTTCAAATAGATTGTAAATGTTGCTAAAATATACTATCCTTGAATAAACTCTGGATACATTTAATTAATACTTGTTAATTAAATCATGGAAGAGTACTGTATTGGAGACACAGATTCTCAATAGGAGAAACAATGGAAATCAATTTACATCAGAATTAAGCCCTCTGGGCTCCAAAATCAAAGCACCTTGGTTCATTTTGCTGTTAGTCTAGGAAAACAATACTTGAAGATGTATGTTTAGTTGAGATTACTGGAAAGAAAGAACCTTTTGTCATTTACTCTCACTTTTTCATTTTTAGAGGAACAGAAAAATAAGTCAATAATTATAATTACAATTCTCTTTTTATCACTTCCTCAAATGCCTTCTTATGTGTCATGATTACCTCAAAAAGTAACAACCTTTGCAAATCCATGAGGCATTTTCCCTTATCTGACAAAATATTTATCATTGGTTCTGATACTCAAATGCTACACAAATTAGTATAATGGTGACAGTAGTTATAAATAAGGTTTTAATAGTCATTGAAAAAAAACGTTTATGCCAGGCAAGGATACCTTTCTAAATGCAGTAATTAAAAGTGAAAAAATTAGAAATGAAAATAAAATTTTCTCTGCTGTTGCCTTATGTAAAATGAGATATTGAATTTTGATTGCTAACAATTAATTAAGCAATTCATTTTATTCTTCCCCAACTCTCTTGAATACTTGTTGAGAATAGGTAAGATGGACAACATAAAACATAACACCTGACATCACATAAGTGGGCACTAAACAATTACTCATTTCTGTTTATTTCTCTTCAATTTCTTCTACCTAATGAGAACGCTGATTTATTCATCCATTTAGTTAATATTTATTGACATCACTTATGTATCAAGTACTCTGCTAGACACTTGGAATTCAACAGTGAAGAAAGGGGAATTTCTCATAGCATTTTCTAGACAAATTGATATCCACACTGTGAAAAAATGACCACAGGACATTGAAACTTAACAGACTCTGATACACTTCTGTATTTGTAATATTTATCAACACTGACACAACATACCAAAACTATTGTTGGGGTGTGTGTTAATAGAAGCCATTTGTTTCACATTTTTTAAAGAAAATGTTTAATTACTTGTTTCAGCTTTTTACTTCATTCTTGACCATCTGGGAAGTGTGATCATTTGGAAACAATAAATTGCAAAGTGTATTGTTGTTACTGAATAGCTCTGTGGATTAATTATTTCAGGTACAGATATCCTTTATGAGAAAAAAAAGACTTAGTAAAAGTAGAATGTTATAAAAGGGAGGAACCCAACATAATAGTTGTCAAGATGTAGATAGAGGCTTCAAACATTTGAAGTGAGAATCCCTTGTGATCAAGCCAGTTGCTATCATGGACAAACAAAACAACTGGCTGCAGTGCTTCTTCTTTTTTATTTTAATTAGGTATTAGTTCTAAAAATGTTTATTGTTGTTCGTAATTGACTCCATCTTAATAGGTTTTCCATAAATTCATTTTGCACTCTTGTCAAATTAGAGGTGTACCAAAATATCTATATGAGTATGATATATGTCAATTAGAATTTTGTAGCCTTCTGAATGAGAGCTGTTTTCTTTATTAAAAAATGATGAAAAATATGTCTTTAAAGCACAGCTTTTAGATGACTTTTTAAATGTTTTGTTTTTGAAAATGTCAGATTTTAAGCCAACATGTTCTCAGGGATGAAGTGCTAGGAATCTCTGTTAAAGTGTAATATTTTTACTGGGCTCTTCACCGATCTGCCACTGTTCCCATAGTAACTCATTCTTCGATGAGCAACAAGACAGGAAGACTGGCTAGTGTATTGACGAATTTGACTTAATGGTATTTGTTAACTATTCACTTACATCTAGGAGGACATAGGTGGAGAGTTGGCTTTTATCAGGGACTATAAATATATTAATCAGTCATCCAGAACAGGGAAAATAAATGATTGAGGGAAGCATGCTTTTGCCCTGTGTCTGAATTTCCACTACATTATTTTTCTGTTGTCAGAAAAAGTTTTAGTTTTGATATAAACGAGGGAAAAAATTTATAGAGTATCTGTTGCAGAAATCTTCAGGATGTCGGTAAAACCTAGGGAAACTTCAGTGTACAGGTACAATTTCACAAGTACCGATCTTAGGCCTGAAATTATAGTTAATGATTTTATAGCTCTATATCAACGTCTGACCCTTTTAATAAGACTGGAATCCTCAGAAAAGGACATCTGTTAAATAGTCAGATACTCATTAATCTGATGAGTAATTGTCATCCATAGTTTAAAAAGTTGTATAACAAAAAATAAATGATAAAATAAAATCTGTCACTTCTGAAGTTTGCCTTGCAGACACTTTAAAGATACTTTGATTTCTGTAAATGTCTAGAGGTCCTCGCATTCATCTCCTGTGATTTTGTTATTGTTATTATTCATAGCACAAGTTCATATTATTCTATATAAAGATAGAGACACTACATCAGTAAGTTCAAGTCTTTGGATTTCATGAAGTAAATTATAAATTAATCTAGAGAATTGGATGCTAGCATAAAGTTGTTGTGTAGGGGGATAATTTGTTTATATATATTTATATTTGCACACTACTTAATTTTGACACAATGAAGAACTTGCCACATTTCATATTTTTGGAGTCTGATGAAAATTTTACAAAGAAATGCAAACTAAAATGTGAGCACCACACCTTCTAGCCTTCTATTAAGAAAAGTATATTTCTAAATATTTTATAAAGTGGAGTCTAAATAATTTTATATCATGCATGATAGTCTTGGAAAAAGTTAATGGTCATATTTTAGGATAAATTTTATACGTTTTAAGATAGAAATCAGTTAACTACACATGAATTGTCCCTTTATTTACCTATTGTTATTTTTACACCACTATAAATGTTGGTAATGTGTAAAGATAATAATTTAGCTACAATGTTTTGCTTCCATTATTCTTCACTATATGACAATCTCTTTAGTTGTCACTGCCATGGGAGGAGTCTTAAATTCATGATCTGGTTAATGGGCACACAAAGGTCTGAGGGTGTCTTCTTCAGTCAGGCTCACGGGCAAAAAATATGAGCAGCCTAGTTCAAAAGTTAAACATACAGACTCTAGGGTGTGCTAATTGGATTTTTAAACTCACCTATTTTGTATTATTATCTTTTAAACGGGAACAATGTTACTCAAAGGTAGCATCCAATAAAAATTAAATGACCTAAAATATGAGAAATTTTTAGAATAGTTATTGTCATATCATAAATCTTTAATAACTGTTTGATAATTGGGCAAAGTGCTTTTACTTCTTCATACTTGGCTTTTTTCCATAAAATAAAGATATAATCTATGTACAAGTTTGTTGTGATCATGAAGTGAAACAATGCATATATAGCATGTTTAGCACATTGCTTGGCATATATTATTTAAGAAATACTAGCTTTATTATTATTACAATCAATCCATACATTCTCCACCACTCTGACACACTTTCTGAAATTATGAGCTGCTTTCTTGAGGCTCTTGCTTTTCTGTTTTTCTTTTAAGGGAAGATGTTGTATAATTCAATCCAAGTTCAACTGTATAAAAATGATAGGGGAGGGATTCTGTATGTGATAGGTTTGCCCTGATATCCAGATCCCTCTGGAGAGGGCCCTGTACATGGGCAATAGCATTTTCTCACAACAAACATATGTCCCTGATTCCCCAGCCTCCTTTTTCATGCACAATCTTCTGCCAGTTGTTGCTACTATTTGGCTCATGTTCAAGATAAACAAACATTCTTATCGATTCAGAAGCCTCTTTCTGATATTTGCAAAGACAGTGAGAAGTGTCTGGATCTCGATGTGTCAGTTTATTACTTCTAAAACAAAATTGCTTTGTGCCATGCACCTCCTTCTCTATTTACTTTTGAATTTTCAACTTCTTACTTTCTAAGCCATTAATTACTTGCCTCCCATATACGTAGTCACTGACTGACCAGGATACTGATTTATTCCCCATAATAGAGTTCTGCTGCTCTATTTTTCATTCTTTATGTTACCTTCCAAAGAATGTCAATTATTTCACTTTTTAAAAAAACTTTATTTATTTATTTACTTATTTTTGAGATGGTGTTTAGCTCTTGTTGCCCAGGCTGGAGTGCAATGGCACAATCTTGGCTCACTGCAACCTCCACCTCCTGGGTTCAAGCAATTCTCCTGCTTCAGCCTCCCAACTAGCTGGGATTACAGGCGCCTGCCACCATGCCCAACTAATTTTTGTGTTTTTAGTAGAGACAGGGTTTCATCATGTTGGCCAGACTGGTCTTGAACTCCTGATCTCAGGTGATCCACCCACCTTGGCCTCCCAAAGTGCTGGGATTACAGGCAAGAGCCACTGCACCCAGCCATTTTACTTTTTCTGAACTAACCATGTCCTACATATAGTTCCTCCTATGGCAAGAAATTTTGTTTTCTATGTCCTTTTACTCTCAAGTGTTTTGCTACTCTAAGGGCTATTTTAACCTTTTAGCAATTTAGATAATCTTGCTTTGATCCCTTGATTTTGCAACCTAGGCACATTTCATGTCCAACACATACTCTCGATGAATTCTTTAACTTAATTTCTTATTAGTCTCTTTGTTTTTGTTCCTAAACCCAAGAGGAATGTTTTAGTTCATCTCAGACCCACCTTCTCACCTTCATGCCAACCTGACACAGAACCTAGCTTATTTCTGGCTTCCAGAGGAAGCCCAATGAAGCTTTAATATGGTTTGCTAAAGGTAAGGCATAAGTTGAGCAAAGGCATCCTATTGCAACGAAAATGCCTGGTCAGTGATCCCACACACTCACACTACATGTTATAGTCCTGAGCTACTACTCTCTGCCACTTGTCAAAAGCTCCACTCACCAAATGAATCTCATCAACTGTATACAGTCTCTTTGAAAATTTAATCTTTTCTATTCCTTCCCTCATCAGACTCTAATCTAGGAAAGTCAAATAATCTTCTATCTAGATGAAAGGAAAACTGTACCTCTTCCCAGTTAAAGCTATTGTTAGCAAGCAAGTAAGCTAACCAACAAACTGTAAATTGCATATATATTCAAATAATTATGGGTTCTTTGCCATTCAAATATAAGCATAGAGCCCATGTCCCACTATAGTTACACATTCACAGAAGCAACAAATGAAACTTATTAATCATAATTCATATATTTGCAGGCCTTTCTTTAAAAATGTCAGAGAGAGCCAATATAAACCAGCCAATATTTCTTAAATCCTCTTTACCATCTGTTTCTTACCAGCTTTCACTCCTCACAGTTCTTACTAGAAGCCTGTCCTTCCTTGCCCCACTCTACCTGCTCACCAAATACTTTATCCAAATACCCAGCTGGCTGTTCTTTGATCTCTACAATTTTTCTAATAACAGAAGCAATTTAAAAAGATTTCTTTTCTGATTTGGTGAACATATATTTATCATCACAATCTGTCTCAATGTGGCTGGGCCAGCTTACTCCAAGCACTATGAATTTCCCAAACCCCCATTCCTAAGAATGAGGGTAAACTTTCCCTAGACGTCGTATGGACGAAAATATTTTCGTATCCTAATCTTAATCATGCCTACTTTCCTGCCCAAGAATGACAAAAAGTGCCCTCACTCAAATGAAATAATCTTATTTTCAACAAGAGTATGGCATTGGCCCAGGATGGGGAAGAACAGTGCATTTTTGAAGTCTGGGTTTTTCACTTTTAAATGGCAGTAGGGCAGAGACACCTGTACTACAGCCCAGACAGCAACACAACCAGGCTAATTTAGATACTTTTCACATCCTTTTCTCAGCACAAAATAGAAAGACCAGGTCTGCATCTCTCTAGAACCATGATTTCAGATACTGAATGCCTTGCAACAAATGTTTAAGTAAGAAAATAAAGATAAATTTCTGGTGAAAAAAAAAATGTTCAGGCAGAAACAAGAATAAATCTAGATTTAGAAAAAAATTTAATTCACATGCACATGATTCAACTAAAATTAATGCACCTTACATTCCTTTATAGAACACCATATCTTAATCAAAGCATTTATTTTAGATTTTTTTAATTGCCCTTAGGCCTTAGCCAAGTAAACAGTCTCTACTTACCTTTATCTTCACTTCTAATGGTCGCATTAAAGTGATACGCCCAAAACAACAACCAAAAAAGTCAAGACTTGTCACAGCAATTGGTCAGGATCACCCGTGCCTGGGATGTCCAGACGACTCAGTGAATTTTGTCATACATAGGTGCCTTACTGATTCCTCCTCCAAAACAATCCCATAACAGGAAAGTTGTAATTTCCTTCCATTCTGTAGATTTTAGAATTATATTTATTAACAATATTTAATAGTTCTGTTACATATACATTTCAACAGTTGTATTTATGTGGTTATTATGTATGTGTGTATATATGTAAAGAAATAGAGATGTTTATGTCTATATGTGTTCATGTACATACCCATTTATGTATTTATTACTACATAGTTATACTAAATCATCATCTTTTTTAGGATAGATGATAAAGCCCTTGAGATGTCATTCAAATCTTATTGGGCTGAATTCCTTTCTCCTCTTAAGATTTCCACAGAGAAAAATTCGATCTATTTCATCTCCACTATTAATAGTTTTCATTTCAATGGTCACTCCCCAATGCTATCCCAAATTCTGTGGCTGTACTCTAGAATTCTAGAATTCTGCATTGATGCCATTAAAAGATGGCATTTCTGCCTCCTATTCTCTTCACTCAATAATCAGCCAGAAAGCCAAATATCTTCCCCACCCCTTTAATCTCAGATCCCCGGTGAAGGCACACATCCAAACCACCTGCTTCTTTAACTAGAATTCTGGGTGTCAGTCCAGAGCTTTCTTTGGCCTACAGCTGTCTTTTGTTTTTGTCCACCTGCAGGATTCTTGGCTTATGACTAGACAGCCACCTACAGCGACACCACAGATCCAGGCTGAGCTCTAGTCATTTTCAAGTGCTGCAATAGAACACTCAGCGTGTGTCCCCCTTAAAGGGAGTCTTTAAAGAAATATCCACAGGCTCAGAACACAAGAGGGAGGCATGCCACCAGATTCTAATATCTCTCAAACCTCCAATTTCCCTTAACTTTCTCTTTTTCTCCAGCAAGAATTCAATTTGTGCAGTCACATAAAAAGAAATAAAAAGAGGATGTGCTTGCCAAGAGGTTATCTTAATTGAGCCAGATATACTGCAGATACTCCTGACATTATGATGATGTTACAGGTCCAATAAACCCATCGTAAGGTGAAAATATTTTAAGTTGAAAATGTATTTGATACACATAGCTTACCACGTATCATAGCTTGCTCCAACTTTCCTTTAACATGCTCAGAATACATACATTAGTCTACTGTTGAGAAAAATCATCCAACACAAACCTATTGTATAATAAAGTGTTGAATATCTTATTTACACTATTGAATACTATACTGAAAATATGGGTGTTCATCATTCACGTACACAGCCAAAAGCACACTGGGCATGAAGACTGTTTGAAGAATTGAACTAAAATTAATTGCTGGATGATGGGGATGCTATAGCAGCAGGGTCATCAATTTCTCTCTCTTTTGATGAGGCTTGAGAGTAGTAGGCACAGTATTCTTCAGGAAGATATTAAGTTTTGACTGTACAGTTTTTCCTTTTCATAATTATCTATAAAGTGCTGGCCACACCATACACTGCAGAATATTGGTTGTTTACCATCATCATCACATGGCAGACTGGGGGCTGTCACTCATTGTTGCTGCCCAGCATCACCACAGAATCACCAGAGAGTATTGTGCTGCATATTGCTAGCCCAGAAAAAAATATCAAAATTCAAAGTACAGTTGTTACTGAATGCATATCATGTTTGCACCATTGTAAAACTGGAAAATTATAAGCTGAACCATTGTAAGTTGGGGACCCTCTGTACTTAGATACAACTTTTGCTTTACATGATATTGATTGTTTGCATTTACTGGTGTTTACAAAACCTCAGGTTACTTTTGTAAATAAGCCTCTAGCTTAGTTGTTCATCCACTGACATTTGGTGTACTTTAGGAGTTATTGCTGGAAAATAAAAATTTATGGGTTGATGGAGGAAAAGATGGTCGATAGGAGACAGGACTAATGTGCAGCTCCTGCTTGCATGGACAGAACAGCATCTGGAGACACACAATGAGAAGTTTTGCTCCAAGAACCACTGCAGGAACATACCAGGAAAACTGTAAGAATTCGCAGACCCTTTAAAAGCAGTGGCTTGCTGCTGCAAATAAAACTCCACTGCAGCAAGCCCTGCCCAAGGAGATTCTGAACTCAGACCCACCAACCCTGCTCCCACCTGATGGTTTTTCTCTACTCACCCTGGTAGCCGAAGACAAAAGACATAAACTCTTGGGAGCTCTATGCCTCACCCATCACCTGAGAAAACTGAGCACCTGTCCTGGACAATGTAGGGCAAGCCTATATCCCCCTTCTACTACTGCAGCTGGTGCTTTCTTGAAAGCACCACCTCCTGACTGGAGGCCAACCAACTCAAGCCAGTACAGCAACTCATAACAGAGCAACCTTGCTCCAAAGAAGGTAACAACAGCTAATTTCACCACCTGCAACACCTTGGCTAAACAGAGGTCCTGAGTCTATCATGTGACAACTTCATTGCTAGCATAACCCACATTTGAGAAAACCATTTCACTAAACAAAACTATAACCAAGGACTCTAACAGGGTCCACTTTATTCCCCTGCCACTTACAACCAGAGCAGGTGCTGGTATCCACAACTGGGAGAACTGAGGATGGATCATATCACAGGATTCTTTTTAGACATTCCTCAGCACCAGCCTGGAGTCTGGTAGCCCCACTGGGTGGCTAGACTCAGAAGGGCAATAGCAATCACTGCAGTCTGGCTCTGAGGAAGCCCCATCCCTAAGGAAGGGGGAGAGCACCACATCAGCGGATAACCCCATGGGACAAAAGAATCTGAACAGCTGATCTTGACTTCCAGGTCTTTCCAGTGAAACAGTCTGCAAAATGAGAAGGAATCAGAAAAACAATTCTGGTAATATGACAAAACAAGTTTCTATAACACCTCCAATACATCATACTAACTCTCCAGCATTGGATCCAAATCAAGAAGAAATCTATGAATTGCCAGATCAAGAATTCAGAAGGCTGACTGTTAAGCTACTCAAAAAAGGCATAAAAGCAGGGTGAAAAACAACTTAAAGAAATTAAAAAAAAAATACGGGATATGGAAAGAAAATTCTCCAGAGAAATAGATATTATAAAGAAAAGACAATTGTAACTTCTGGAAATGAAAGACTCACATAGAGAAATGTAAAATACACTGGAAAGTTTCAACAATAGAATCAAACAAGTAAAAGAAAGAACTTCAGAGGCTTGAAGACAAGGCTTTTGAATTGACCCAATCCAACAAAGACAAACAATTTTTAAAAATGAAGAAAGCCTCCAAGAAGCTTGGGATTACGTTAAAGGACCAAACATAAGAATAGTTGGTGTTCCTGAAGAAAAAGAGAAATCTAAAAGTCTGAAAAATTTATTTGAGGGAATAATTGAGAAAAATTTCCCTAGTCTTGCTAGAGATGTAGACTTCCAAGTACAAGAAGCATAGAGAACACCCAGGAAATTCATCACAAAAAGATCATCACCTAGGCACATAGTCATCAGGTTATCTAAAGTCAAGACAAACGAAATCTGAAGAGCTGTAAGGGAAAAGCATCAGGTAAACCATCAAGGAAATCCTATCAGATTAACAGCAATTTTCTCAGCGAAAACCTTGCAAACCGGAAGGGATTGGGTCTTCAGTCTTCTTAACCAAGACAATTATCAGCCAAGAATTTTGTATCCAGTGAAACTAATCTTTATAAATAAAGAAGAGATAATTTAAGCTTTACAAAGGAAGAAGAGGTAAAAAAAGATTTGTTTGTCTATTTCAGACAAACAAATGCTGATGGAATTCACCACTACCAAGCCAGCACTACAAGAAATCACAAAAGGAATCTTGGAAAAACAACCTTGATATACACCAAAATAGAACCTTCTTAAAGCATATATCTCCAAGGATCTATAAAACCATAACACAATAAAAAAAAATCCCAATGTATTCAGGCAACAACTAACATAATGAGTAGAACAGTACTTCACATCTCAATACTAACATTGAATGTAAATGGCCTAAATGCTCCACTTAAAAGATACGGAATTGCGGAATGGATAAAAATCCACCAATCAAGTACCTGCTGTCTTCGAGAGACTCACCTAAAATATAAGGACTCACATAAACATAAGGTAAAAGGGTGGAAAAAAGATATTCCATGCAAATGAAAACCAAAAGTGAGTAGGAGTAACTATTCTTATATCAGACAAAATAGACTTTAAGCAACAACAGTTAAAAAAGACAAAGAGAGACATTATATAATGGTAAAAGGAAAGTCCAACAGGAAAATATTACAATCCTAAATAGATATGCACCTAATACTGGAGTTTCCAAATCTATAAAACAATTACTACTACACCTAAGAAATAACATAGATGGCAGAACATTAATAGTGGGGGAATTCAATACTCCACTGACAGCACTAGAGAGGTCATCAAGATAGAAAGTCAACAAAGAAACAATGGACTTAAACTATACCCTAGAACAAATGGACTTAAAGGATATTGACAGAACATTCTACCCAATGACTGCAGAATATACATTCTTTTCATCAGCACATGGAACATTCTCCAAGACAGACCATATGATAGGCCACAGAACAAGTCTCAATAAATTTTAAAAAATCGAAATTATGTCAGACCACAGTGGAATAAAATTGGAAATCAACTCCAGAAGAAACCCTCAAAACAATGCAAATACATTACATAGAAATTAAATAACCTGCTCCTGAATGATCTTTGGGCAAACAATGAAGTTAAGATGGAAATTTAAGATTTATTTGAACGGAACAATAATAGTTACATGACCTATGAAGAACTCTGGGATATACATCAAAAAGTCTGAAAACCTAACCTCACACCTCAAGGAACTAGAGAAACAAGAACAAACCAAACCCACGCTGTTTTCATGATAGTGAATGAATTCTCAGGACATATAATTGTTTTAAAGTGTTTGACACTTCTACCCTCTCTCTCCTGCCTCCATGTAAGACATGCCTTGCTTTTCCTTCACCTTCTGCCATAATTGTAAGTTTTCTGAGGCCTTCCCAGCCATACAGAACTGTGAGATAATTAAACCTCCTTTTTATAAATCACCCAGTCTCAAGTAGTTCTTTATAGAAGTGTGAAAATTGACTAATACAAAAGATTAGTACCGAGATAATTGGAGCATTGCTATAAGATACCTGAAAATGTAGAAGCAACTTTGTAACCAGGTAATGGGCAGAGGTTGGAACAGTTTGGAAGGCTCAGAAGAGGACAGGAAGATGCAGGAAAGTTTGAAATTTTCTAGTGACTTGTTGAATGGTTTTGACCAAAATGCTGATGGTGATATAGACAGTGAAATCCAGGCTGAGGTGGTCTCAGATGAAGATGAGGATCTTATTGGGAATTGGAGCGAAGGTCACACTTACTATGCTTTAGTAAAGTGACTAGAAGCATTTTGCCCCTGCCCTAGAGACCTGTAGATCTTTGAACTTGAGACAGATAATTTAGGGTATCTGGTGGAAGAAATTTCTAAACAGTAAAGCATTCAAGAGGTGACCTGGCACTTTCTGAACGTGTATAGCCATATGCATTCAAAAAGACATGATCTGAAATCGAAACTTATGTTTAAAAGGGAAGCAAAACATAAAAGTTTGGAAAATTTGCAGCTTGACCATGTGGTAAAAGAAAAATCCCATTTTCTAGGGAGAAATGCAAGCTGGTTACAGAAATTTGCATAAGTAATGAGGAACCAAATGTTAATAGCCAAGACAATGGGGAAAATATCTCCGGAGCATTTCAGAGATGTTCATGGCAGCTCCTCCCATCACAGGATGGAAGCCTAGGGGAATAAAATGTAGTTTTTTTTTAATTTTAATTTTTATAAATTACCCAGTCTTACGTAGTTTTTTATAGCAGCATGATAACAGACTAATACAACATTGGCTTTGGCAAAGAGTTCATGACCAAGAACCCAAAGGCAGATACAAAAGATACAAAGATAAATAAATGGGACTTAATTGAACTAAAAAGCTTCTGTACAGCAAAAGAAATACTCAGCAGAGTAAACAGACAACCCGCATAATAGGAGAAAATGTTCACATACTATGCATCCAGCAGAAGACTAATATCCAGAATCTACAAGGAATTCAAAGAAATCAGCAAAAAAAAAATAATAATTCCATCAAAAAGTAGGCTAAGGACATGAATAGACATTATCAAAGAATATATACAAATGGCTAACAGGTATTTTAAAAAATGCTCAACATCACTAATGATCAGGGAAATGCAGATCAAAACCACAATGCAATACCATCTTACTCTTGCAAGAATGGCCATAATCAACAAATCAAAAAATAATAAATGTTTATGTGGATGCGGTGAACAAGGAACACTTCTACACTGCTGATAGAAATGTAAACTAGTATAAGCATTATGGAAAACAGTATGGAGATTCCTTAAAGAATTTAAAGTAGGAATTACTATTTTATCTAACAATCCCAGTACTGGGTATCTACCCAAAGGAAAAGAAGTCATTATATGAAAAAGACATTTGTACATAGTAGCACAATTTGCAATTGCAAAAAATATGGAACCAGCCTAAATGCTCACCAACCAATGAGTGGATAAAGAAAATGTGGTATATATATGTATTATATATACACCATGGAATACTACTCAGCCATAAAAAGGAATGGAATAATGGTATTTTCAGCAACCTGGATGGAATTGGAGACCATTATTCTAAGTGAAGTAACTCAGGAAGTGAAAAAACAAACATTGTATGTTATCACTTATAAGTGGGAGCTAAGCTATGCAGCAGCAAAGGCGTAAGAATGATATAACAGATTCTGGGGACTTGGGTGAAAAGGTGGGAGTGGTGTGAGGGATAAAAGACTAACACATTGGGTGCAGAGTACACTCCTCAGGTGATGGGTGCACCTAAATTTCAGAAATCACACCTAAATTACTTATCCATGTAACCAAACACCATCTGTTCCCCTAAAGCTATTGAAGTAATAATAATTACAAAAAAGGAATTATGCATAGGTGGAATTAATTTTTGCCTTCCCAATAGCGTCCTCTTAACCATCTGCAAAGATTATCCGACTATGAACACATTCCCTGTCCCTTTTGCATAAACAAAGAAGCTCACACTGGCAAAATATAAAATTTCCCACAATTTACCTTCTCTCTCATACATTCCCATTTTCCCATAACGGAGTCAAAATTCTACACCTGGGCAAACTTGTTTGTAAAGGGCTTTAATGGGTTGAATGGTGGTCCACCCAAAGTTATAATTATCTGAAACCTCTAAATGTAAAGTTATTTGAGGAAAAATTCTTTGCAGATGTAATTAAGTTAAGGGTCTCAAGATGAGATAATCCTGGTAAGGCCTAAATCCAATGACAAGTGTTTGAGAAGGAGAATACACAGAGGAGAGCTGATGTGAAGAACAAGGCAGAGGTTGGAGTGATACAATAACAAGCCAAAGAATGCCTGGAGCCACCAGAAACTGGAAGAGGCAGAGCAAGGAATTTCTCCTAGAATCTCTGGAGTGAGTACAGCTCTGCTGACTTTGGACTTGTAGCCTCCAGGGTAGTGAAAGAATAAATTTCTCTTGTTTTATCAAACTGTTTTTAGCCAATCGTTACAGTGTCCTAGGAAACTCATATAAGGTCTAAATAGTAAATATTTTAGGCTTTGTAAGCCATGTAGTCTCTGTGGCAGCTACTCAAACCTGTGTTGCAATGGGTAAACAACACCATAGACAATATGCAAGCAAATGAGCATGGCTGTGATCCAATAAAACTTTATTTATGGAAATTTGAATTTTCCTGTGTCACAAAATATTCTTCTTCTTTTGATGTTTTTTAAAACACTTAAAGATGTAAGTACCATTCTTGGCTCACGGGTCAAGCAAAAACAGGCAATGGGACAGATCAGTCCTGCAGGCAGTAGTTAGTGTGCTGCTGTTGCAGAGTGTAGTAGAATACTGACTGTGAAGGTGGGGCAGTGCTGGTCATGCCAGTTAGACCTACCCAGGAAGGCAGTTTGAATGTCCAATTCCTTTTTTCTTTGGAGATTCCCTGGATCTCCAAATTCAAATTCTGATGCATTTAAGAATCCACATGTGTAATCCTATTAAGAGTTCTGATAGCCAGATGTGGTGGTTCATGCCTATAATCCCAGCACGTTGGGAGGCTGAGGTGGGAGGATAGCTTGAGCCCTGGATCTCGAGGCTGCAGTGAGCCACGATTGTGCCACTGAACTCCAGCTTGGGCGACAGAGTGAAACCCTGTCTCTAAAAAAATTTAAAAATAAAAATAAATAAAATAAAGAGTTCCGACAGTACCAAATACTAGATGGATCTCCACCAACATTTGACGGTCCTTGGCCCAGCTCCTAGTCTCCCTCAGCTTACTTTCCCTTGTTAATGTCTTAGAAAAATTGCCCTAAACCTTGTCTACATATTAAAATATGATTGTCTGTGTGTGTGCCCAGGTCTCTGAGAGATTCTGATTTTACTAATCGAAGGTGACTTCCAGGCACTACATTTTTAAGTGCTTTCTAGGTAAGACTGGCTTAGACTTATCTGACACTGAGAAGCATTTGTTTCCAGAGATCCTAAACCTGTGAGTCATGCCCTTAACCACCAGTGCCACATGTGCAGCAGCTGCAAAGCAATTTGCTCTCATTCCTCTCAGAATTCTAATATGGCTTGCTAATTTACCAACACAATATTCCAACACACTGTCTTTCCAGTGTTCCAGAGGAGAATGCTACAGCTGTCAGAAGCTTGACAGACTGTTGAAAACATGTAAAATCAGCTATGTAAATTGGGAGTTACAAAATGCTATGGGGACTTTTCCTCTGATAGTGTAGAAATTACAAACATTCTATCAGGGCTGAAAATTCAAATAAAGAAATACTCTATATCCTAAATAAATGGTGTAGCAATCTATAACATCT
Organism: Hylobates moloch; assembly: GCF_009828535.3. Classification (NCBI taxonomy): domain Eukaryota; kingdom Metazoa; phylum Chordata; class Mammalia; order Primates; family Hylobatidae; genus Hylobates; species Hylobates moloch. The sequence continues at coordinate 12,159,933 of NW_026652299.1, forward strand.
CATTCAAGAAATGTTTCTCTCCCCTAACAATTTACTCATGCTTTGCTCATGTATCCTTCCACACCCCTCCCACTCATCTCCTTCCCATTTCACACAAGGAAACCTAATAAAAATCAGATGGGAGATTCGATTCTACTCCCCAAAGAAAGAGCCGCAGCTTCTAAAGCTGTTTTTTTTTTTTTTTTTTAATCATTTCTTTCTTCCCATTTCTTCTCTTTCTTTTCTTTCTGGATCTCTTTACCTTTCTCCTGCCATGTACTGCAAATTCTGTCAACCTCTTGACAAGTATGGTGATGAAGAATGACTGAGTAAAGTATCTATTCTGTGTCTGATATTATCTTGGACTAGGGTCTGGGGCTATCCAGCCTACCATTTCTCATATACTTATACAAAGGAAATTAATAAGATTAAATATAATGTAAAGAACTTAGGTAAGCCACTTCTAATTTATGCAGAGATTCATAGAAGATGTGTATATGTATGCAATTAATCATAATCATTTTGTTATTATCAGAAAGATTTTTTTTGAATCCATATTCTTTGTGTTAAACATATATTCTGTGCCCTTGATCAGTCTATTCAAATTTATTTAAGACGCTTTTGTTCAAAGTGCATTTCAAAATCATCTGGAAAAAATTTGCTTCTAGAAGTCATTTAAGGGGATATATCTAATAGTTTCTAATATTGAAACTGTCAATAACAAATAGTGATAATAAAAATGCATCAGTAAGGACAATGACCTCAAGGCACCTGTCCCCCCTCCTTGTGACTAATTTATAACCATTGGCTTCACTAATGACATAAAATCACACATAAGAAGTGCAGAATTCTGGACATATAATCAATATAGTTTATCAATCATATTTGTTCATTGATTTATTATTCATAACATATGCCACTTTTATAATAATAATTTATACTTTCAAATAAGCTTTGAAAATAATTTCACAACTTACTATTGTTTTTTCTTTCACCAGAACTCTAACATTAGGAATAGGCAACAGCATTAAAATAACTTAATGTGCTAAAAAGTAGCTAAGTTCCAGCATCTACAAAAGTGTTATTTATTTTATCTTGTGCTAAAAAACAAGAACTATGCTAGTTAGACATTTTTTCTTGGAACTCAGAACTCGGGTCAATGGAGGTTGAATTCTCACAAGCAACAAAGAAGAACTGACAGAGGATAGGTTTTGAAGTCTGAAAGACATAGATCCAAAATCTGGCCTCACACTTTTTCATATATTTTGTAGCTTATGTTGACTAATTTAATTTATTTCTCTGAAAAATACAGTGAAGTTCCATCTTGGGGAGTTTTAGAAATTTATGAAAAAGCAAATTACTTTCCATTTATTGCTTTGGGTATACAGGAGGCCATCAAAAGCCTGGCAGTTATTATTCTCCTGATTTCCACATGGTGCACACCTGGGTTTAATAATGGTCAAGTAAGTGAGTTTCCTTTTTATATATTATTCACGTTGTTTGCCAACAAAAGCAGAAGGACTAACAGTCTGTCACAATATGCATTTCTATACCTCTCTCTCTCGAGAATAGAAAGTATGTGTATGTGCACATGTGTGTGTATGCATGTAAGAAAACAAAAATGTCAGAAGGGAAAATGAGCATTTAACCAAGAAAAAAGTGACACAAATTACCATTCTCAGAAATGAAAATGGAAGCATCACTACTGATCCTGTGGGCAAAAGGAAAATAAATTAATATTATGAAAGACTCTAGGCCCACAAATCTGACAACTCAGATGAAATGCACCAATTTCATGAAGAACACAATCTATCAAAACTCACATGAGGAGAAATAGATAATCCAAATAGGACTATATCTATCAGAGTAACTGAGTAGATACTAGTCCTCCAAAATAGAAACACCAGGTCCAGATGGGTTCACTATGATTTCTATGAAGCATTTAAGTAAAATAGTATATTAACTCTCCACAACCTCTTGCAAAAATACAGACAGAAGGAACACTTTCTAATTCATTCTATGAGGCCAGCACTGCCTTAATATCAAAAGAAAATAAAGACATACCATAAAGGTCAATATCTCTCATAAATGTGAATGCGCTAATTGAGACAGGAGAGTTCCCTGACCCCTTTGTGGGACTTGTGACAGGGGGATGGCTTGTTTGCCCAGCTGGCTGCCCTGAGCTCAAACCCCTTATGTGAAGGGGAGCACGCAGACAGGCAGGTGCAGGAGTTGGGGTGAGTGCTTTTGGGCTCTGGCTCACTGTAACACACCCTAGGGGTGTGTTACAATTAATGCTCTTTTAGCAGTTACTGTCCACAGATGGATAAGTGTTAAACCAGCTCAGTGGAGAGTCAGGGTAATAGCCTTTTACATCCTGCCTTCTTTGTACTTGGGTCTTCACTGGTGTCCAGGAATAATTGGATCATGTAGACTTGAAGAATGGTGAATGCAGGGATTTTATTAATTGATAGAGGTGGCTTTCAGCAGGATGGTGCTGGAAAGGGGATGGAGTGGGAAGATGATGTTTCCCTGGAGTTGGGCCATCCAGTGGCCGATCTCCTTTCTGACGTCCCAAGTCAAACTCCTCTCAACTTTCAGACGCTCCTTCTCTTCTCTCCTTCTCTGCTGCACTGCTCTGCTGCCCTGCCACTCTGCCACTCATCTGCTCTGGAGCCTGGGGTTTGGGGTTTTTATGGGTACAGGATGAGGGCATGGTGGGTCACAGTGGTCTTGGACAAGGCAACATTTGGGCAGAAAAACAGGAATGTCTGTTCCCATTTAGGGCCATGGGTTTCTAGGCTTGAGGGTGGAGCATTTGCTGGGGAACCACCCTCTTCTACCCAGTATTTCTCTGCCTCCTGTCCATATTATAATCTTCAACAAAATATTAGAATATTGAATCCAAATCCAACAATATATGAAAATAATTTTATACCATAATTGAATGGGATTTACCTCTGGTATATAAACAATGTTCAAAAATCAATTAATGTTAAGCTATCATATCAACAGGTTAAAAAAATTATACAATCATATCATTAGATGTAGAAAAAACTCACAAAATTCATCATCAATTTATAGTAAAAACTCTCATTATACTAGGCATAGAGGGGAACATCTTCAATTTGATAAAGGAAACATACAAAAAAATACAGCTAGCATCATCCTTAGGGATAAGAAACTAGTTTTTTTCTATATTCTCACCACTCCTGTTTAACATCATACTGGAAATTGTAGCTAATGCAATAAGCTAAGTAAATGAAGAAAACATATACACAGATTTTGAAGAAAGAAATAAAACTGTCTTTGTTCATAAATGGCAAGATCGTAGAAAATCTGAGAGAATTGACATACCAAAAAAACTCTTGGAACTGGCAAGCAATTACAAAAAGGTTGTATGATACCAGGTCAATATACAAAAGTCTATTTATTTTCGGTATACCAAGTAATAGATGAAATCTGAAGTTACAACCAAATTTTTATTTACATTAGCATCCCCAACAAAATGAAAAACTTTTATATAAACTAACAAATTTGTACAAGATCTATATGAGGAAAATTATAAAATGCTGAGGAAAGCTATAAAAGAAAATCTAAATAAATGGAGACATATTCCATGTTCACAGAAGGAAGACTCAATTTTGTCTCTGTTCTTCTAAACTTGATTTGTATATGCACGCAATCTCACTCAAACTTCCAAGTTATTGTACAGATACTGAAAAACTGATTCTAAAACTCATGCAAAAAAGCAAAACACCAGAAGAGTCAAGACGATATTGAAGAAAAAAGTCAGAGTACTAACACTATAGGCCTTTGACATTTACTAAAAAACTACAGTAATTAAGATGATAGTCTGGCACTGGCAAAAACAAAAAAAGACAAACAATGAAACAAAATATAGAATCCAGAAATGAACCCACACAAATAGAGTAGATTGATCTTTGTCAAAAAAGTGAAGGCAATTCAATGGCAAAAATATGGTCATTTCAACAAATAGTGCTGCAACACCTGGATATTTATGTGCAACAAAAATGAATCTAGTAACAGACCTTACATCCTTCAATAAAATTTAACTCAGATCATAAACCTAAATGTAAAATAAAAATCTTTAAAATTTTATACAATAACATAGAAGAAAATCTATGTAACTTTGAGTTTGGTGAGATATATATACATATATATGTGTGTATATATATATATATATACACACACATAATCAAAATAGCTAAAATTCAAAATACTGATGAAATCAAATTCAGGCAATGATGGAGAGTAACAAGAACTCTTATTCATTGTTTTTGGGAATAAAAACTGGAATAGCTACTTTGTGTGGCTGTTTCAGAGTTTCTTATAACACTATACATAAGCTTACCACATCATCCAGCAATTGTGCTGCTAAATATTTACAAAAATTTATTGAAATCATTTGTCTACACAAAACTCTGCATATGAATGTCTTAGGAGCATTGTTTATAGTTGCCAAAAACTGGAAGCAACCAAAGTGCTCTTCAAAAGGTGAATTAATAAACAAACTGTGATATAACCATAGAATAGAATACTATTCAGTTATAAAAGCAAATGAATGATTTAGCCACAAAAGACAGGAAGAAAACTTGAATGCATATTCCTTAGTGAAAGAAGCCTTTGAAAATGCAACACACTATGTGATTTCAACTATCTAACTTACTGGAAAAGGCAAAACTGTAGAGACTAAAAAGATCAGTGGAAAAGACAGCAGAATAGAAGGCCCCACTGATTGTCTCTGCAGCAAGAACACCAATTTAACAACTATCTACACATACACAAAAAGGACTTTCGTAGAAACCAATAATGAAGTGAGCACTCACAATATCAGGTTTTAACTTGTTATATCCCTGAAAGGGGCACTGAGGAGGTGACAAAAAAAACCTCTTGAATGGTTGACACCACCCCTCCCTTCTCCCCCAGCAGCAGCAGCAGTGTGGTGCTGAGAGAGTTTCTGTACACTGTTGGAAGGAGAGCACAGTAATTGTGAGGCATTGAACTCAGAGTTGCCGGGTTATAGCAGAAAGAAAGGCTGGACCAAACTCAGCTGACACCCATCCGTGGAGGGAGCATTTAAACCAGCCCTAGTCAGAGGGGAATTGCCAATCCCAGCACTCATAATTTGAGTTCCCGCAAGTCTTGCCACCATGGACTGAAGTTCTCTAGGACTCTAAATAAACTTAAAAGGCAGTCTAGGCCATAAGGACTGCAACTCCTAGGAGAGTCCTAGTGCTGAATTGGGCCCCAAGACACTGGACTAGAGGGCAGATAACTTACTGAGACATCAGCTGGGGTGGGTAAGGAAGTGCTAGAATCACCCCTACCCAAAACCCAGATCGCACAGCTCGTGGATCCAAAAGAGACCCCTTTTCTTTCTGCTTGAGGAGTGGAGAGAGAGAAAGCGGGGAGGTATTTGTCTTGCATCATTGATACTAACTCAGACAAAGCAGGATAGGGCATGGGTCAGAGTCATGAGGCCCTCTTTCTAGGCCCTAGTTACCAGACATTTTTGGACTCTGGGCCAGAAGGGACATTTCTAGACACACTCGGGTCAGAAGGAAAACTACTACCTTGACAGGAAGGACTCAGTCCTGGCAGCAGCATTCATCACTTGCTAACTGAAGAGCACTTAATAACCAGCGCTTAATAACCAGCAGCAATACCCAGGTACTACATTGAGGGCCTTGGGTGACACACTGAGACTTGCTGGCTTCAGGTGAGACTCAGCACATTATCAGCTTTGGTGGCTTTGGGGAGAGAACCCTCTGCTTGAGAAAGTGAATGGAAAAGTAAAAGGAACTTTGTCTTGCATCTTAGGTACCAGCTCAGCCACAGGCGGGTAGAGCACCAAGTGTACTACTGGGGTCCCCAGTCCCAGGACTTGACTCTGGGATGGCATTTCTGGAGCTTCCCTAGGCCAAAGGGAGCCCATGTTCCCCGAAGTGTGAGTCCCAGTTCAGGCAGCATTCACAAAGCTGATGGTAGTGTCTTTGGGTCTTAAGAGAACATTGGTGGTAATCTGGAAGTACTCCTCATGGAACCGTGGTGGCAGTGGCCTTGGGTGAGTCTCCTCTGCCTTTGGAAAGGGAGGGGAAGAGTGGGAAGTATTGTGTCTTAGAATTTTAGTGCCAGCTTAGTCGCAGTAAATAGAACACCAGGTAGACTTCTAAGATTTTTGACTCTAGTACCTGGCTCCCAGACAACACCATTACACTTGCCTAGAGCATGGGGGTACTTGTCACCCTGAAGGAAAGGACACAGGCCTGGCTGGCTTCGCTGCTGTCTGACTGCAGAAGCACCACAGGCCTTGAGCGAACATAGGCAATAACCAGGGAGTGGTTACAGCAGGCATTGGGTGAGATCTAGTGCTGTGCTGGCTTCAGGTTTGACTCAGCACATTCATAGTGGTGGTCACCACAGGGGTGGCTTAGAACAGACAGAGAGAGATCGTTTTGGAGAAAGTGAGGGAAGAGAACCAGAGTCTCTGTCTGGTAATCCAGAGAATTCTGAATCTTGTCAAAGACCATCAAGGTGGTACCTCTGCAAGTCTTCAAAAACCACAGCAGTACTGGGCTTGGGATGCCTGCTAAAGCAGATACAGCATAGATCACAACACCCAAGTCCTTTCAAATATCTGGAAAGTCTTTTCAAGGAGCACAGGTACAAACAAGCCTAGACTTAGAAGACTACAATAAGCACTTAACTCTTCAACACCCAGACATCTAAGAACATCTACAAGTATCAAGGAAATTAGGAAAACATAACATCCCCAAATGAACAAAATATGGCCCAGGGACTATTCCTGGATAAACAGTTATGTGACCTTTCAGATAGAAAATTCAAAATAGCTGTATTAAAGAAACTCAAAGAAATTCAAAAGAACACAGAGAAGGAATTCAGAATTCTACCCGATAAACTTAACAAAGAGATTGAAATAATTAAAAAGAATCAAGAAGAAATTCTGGAGCTGAAAAATGCAATTGCTATACTGAAGAATGCATTAGAGTCTTTTAATAACAGAATTAATCAAGCAGAAGAAAGAACTAGTGAGTTTGAAGACAGGCTATTTGAAAATACACAGAGGAGAAAAAAAGAGTTTAAAAAATGAAGCATGTGTACAAGATCTAAAATTAGCATCAAAGGGCAAATATAGGGGTTATTGGCCTTGAAGATGAAATAGAGGAAGAGATAGGGGTTGAAAGTTTATTCAAAGGGATAAAAACAGAGAAATTACTAAACCTGGAGAAAGATATCGATATCCAGATACAAGAGTTATAGAACAGCGAGGAGATTTAACCCAAGGAAGACTACCTCAAGATATTTAAAAATCAAACTTCCAAAGGTCAAGGATGAAGAAGGGATTGGAAAAGCAGCAAGGGAAAAGAAACAAATAACATGCAATGCAGCTCCAATACGTCTGGCAGCAGACTTTTCAATGGAAACCTTACAGGCCAGGAGAGAATGGCATAACATATTTGAAGTGCTGAAGGGGGAAAAAAATAACGTTTACCCTGGGATAGTTTATCCTGTGAAACGATTCTTTAAGCATGAAGGAGAAATTACAAACTTTCCCAGACGAACAAAAGCTAAGGGATTGCATCAACACTAGAGCTATGTTGCAAGAAACTCTAAAGGGAGTACTTCAGTCAGGTCAGAAACAAAAGAACATTAATGAGCAATAAGTAATCACCTGAAGGTACAGAATTCACTGGTAATAGAGAGCACACAGAAAAACACAGAATCTTATAACAGTGTAACTGGGGTATGCAAACTACTATTAAGTAGAATGATTAAATAAAATTAATAAATAAAACTTAAGACAGTATAATAAGATATAAATAAAAACAATGAAATGTTTAAAAGTGGAGAGACAAAGTTAAGGCATAGTTTTCATTAGTTTTCTTTTGTTTATGCCAACAGTGTTAATTTGTCATCAGCTTAAAATAATGAGTTATAAGATAGTATTTGCAAGCCTCTTGATGATCTCAAGCCAAGAACATACAATGGAGACAGAAAAAATGAAAAGCAAGAAGCTAAATTATATCACCAGAGAAAATCACATTTTCTAAAGTAAGACAGCAAGGAAAGAAGGAAGACCACAAAACAACCAAAATCAAATAACAAAATGGGAGGTGTAGGTCCTTTCTTGTCAATAATAACATTGAATGTAAATGTACTAAACTCTCCTATCAAAACATATGGAGTAGCTGAAAGGATTTTTTTTAAAGACCCATTGATCTATGACCTACAAGAAACACACTTCACCTATAAAGATACACATAGACAGAAAATAAAGGGATGAGAAAAGATATAGCATGCCTGTGGCAAGCAAAAAAAGAGGAGTAGTAGCTATTCTCATAACAGAGAAAATAGATTTCAAGACAAAAATTCTAAGAAGAGACAAAGAAGATCAGTATATAATGATAAATTGGTCAATCCAGCAAGATGATATACAAATTGTAAATATATATGCACCCAACACTGGAACACCCACATATATATAGCAAATATTCTTAGAGCTAAAGAGAGAGGCCCCTATACAATAGTAGCTAGAGACTTTAACACCCCACTTTAAACCTTAGACATATCTTCCAGAAAGAAAATCAACAAAGAAACATTGGACTTAATCTGTACTATAGACCAAATGGATCTAAAAGTTATTTACAGAACATTATATCCAATGGCTGCAGAATACACATTCTTTTCCTCAGGACTTGCATCATTCTCAATGATAGACTATATGTTAGGTCACAAAACAAGTCTGAAACCTTCAAAAAAATGAGAGCATATCCAGCCTCTTCTCTGACTGTGATGGAATAAAACTAGAAATCAATTGCAAGAGGAATTTTGAAAGCTATACAAATAAATAGAAATTAAATAATACACTCCTGAATGATCACTGAATCAATGAAGAAATTAAGAAGGATATGAAAAAATGTCTTGAAACAAGTGATAATGGAAATATGGCATACCAAATTCTATGGAATCAGCAAACAGTAGTGAGAGGGAAGTGTTTTTTTTATTATTATACTTTAAGTTCTAGGGTACATGTGCACAACGTGCAGGTTTGTTACATATGTATACATGTGCCATGTTGGTGTGCTGCACCCGTTAACTCGTCATTTACATTAGGTATATCTCCTAATGCTGTCCCTCCCCCCTTCCCCCATCCCCAATGACAGGCCCCAGTGTGTGATGTTCCCCACCCTGTGTCCAAGTGTTCGTAACAGGGAAGATTTTAGTTATATGTGCCTATGTCAAAAAAGAGAGAAAAGTTCAAATAAACAATCTAACAATGCATCTTAAAAAACTAGAAATGCAAGAGCAAACCAAACCCAAAATAATAAGAAAAGACATAATAAACATCAGAGCACAAATAAATAAAACTGAAATGAAAAAGCAATACAAAAGATCAATAAAACAAAAAGTTGTTTTTTTGAAAAATTAAGCAAAATTGACAAACCTTTAGGAAGACTATGAAAAAAAGAGAGAAAATCCAAATAAATAAAATCAGAGATAAAAAATAACACATTAAAATTGATACCACACAAATTCAAAGGATCATTAGTGGCTCCTATGAGCAACTATGTGCCAATAAATGGAAAAATCTAGAAGTTGATAAATTCCCAGTCACATATAACCTCTCAAGATTGAATCATAAAGAAATCTAAAACCTGAATAGACCAATAACAAGTAATGAAATTAAATCCATAATGAAAAGTCTCCGAGTAAATAAAAGCCCAGGACACAATGACATCACTGCTGAATTCTACCAAATCTTTAAAGAAGAACTAATATCAATTCTACTGAAACTATTCCAAAAACAATAGAGTAGGAGGGAATACTTCCAATCTCATTCTACAAAGCCAGTATCACCCTGATGCCAAAACCAGACAAAGATACATCAAAAAAAGAAAATTATAGGCCAATATCTCTGATGAATATTGATGCTAAAATCCCCCCAAAAAACTGCAAATCAAATTCTACAAAATATTAAAAAGATCATCACATTCATCACAAGAGATCTTACAGCGATGAAGTAGGATTTATCTCTAGGATGCAAACCATATGATCATTTCAACTGATGTTGAAAAAGCATTTGATAAAATTCAATATCCCTTCATGATAAAAACCTTCAAAACACTGGGGATAGAAGGAACGTACCTCAACATACTAAAAGCCGTATATGATAGACCCACAGCTAGTATCATACAGAATGGGGAAACCTGAAAGCCTTTCCTCTAAGATCTGGAACATGACAAGGATACTAACTTTCACCACTATTATTCAACATAGTACTGGAAGTTCTAGTTAGAACAATCAGACAAAAGAAATATATAAACGTCATACAAATTCAAAAAGAAAAAGTCAAATTATCCTTGTTTGCAGATGATATGACTTTGTATTTGAAAAAATCTAAAAACTACATCAAAGAATGATTAGCACTGATAAATTCAGTAAAGTTGCAGCATACAAAATCAACATACAAAAATTAGTAGCATTTCCACATGCCAACAGTGAAGAATCTGAAAAAAAATTGTAATCCCACTTACAATACCCATACATAGAATTAAATACTTAGAAATTAACAGGCCGGGCGCGGTGGCTCACGCTTGTAATCCCGGCACTTTGGGAGGCCGAGGCGGGCGGATCACGAGGTTAGGAGATCGAGACCACGGTGAAACCCCGTCTCTACTAAAAATACAAAAAAACAAAAATTAGCCGGGCGTGGTGGCGGGCGCCTGTAGTCCCAGCTACTCGGAGAGGCTGAGGCAGGAGAATGGCGTGAACCCGGGAGGCGGAGCTTGTAGCGAGCCAAGATCGCGCCACTGCACTCCAGCCTGGGCGACAGAGCGACACTCCGTCTCAAAAAAAAAAAAAAAAAAAGAAATTAACAAAAGAAGTGAAAGCTCTATAATAAAAACTATGAAACATTGATGAGAAAAATGGAAGGGAACATCAAAAAATTGAAAGATATTCCATATTAATGGAGTGGAAGAATCAATGTTGTTAAAATGTCCATACTCCCCAAAGCAATCAACAGATTCAATGTAATTCCCTATTAAAACACTAATAAAATTCTTCATGGAAATAGTAAAACAGTCCTAAAATTTAAATGAAACCACAAAAGACCCAGAATAGCAAAAGCTATCCTAAGAAAAAAAAAAAAAAAAGTCTGAAGGAATCACGTTACCTGACTTCAAATTGTACTATAGAGCTGTAGTGAGAAAAACAGCACGGCACTGGCATCAAAACAGACACATAGACAAATAGAATACAATAAAGAACCTAGAAACAACTCCACACACCTACAGTGAACTCCTTTCTGACAAAGGTGTCAAGAACATACACTTGGGAAAAGACAATCTCTTTAATGATTGGCAGGGATAAACTCAGTATCCTATGCAAAGAACGAAGCTAGACCCTTTATCTCTCACCATATGAAAAATCAAATCAAAATGAATAAACACTTAAATCTAAGACCTCACTAAGAAATTACTACAGAAAAACATGGGGGTGTAAATCTGCAGGACATTGGTGTGGGCAAAAATTTCTCAAGCAATACCTCACAAGCACAGGCATCTGAAGGAAACATGGACAAATGGAATCACATCAAGTTAAAAACCTTCTGCACAGCCAAGGAAACAATCACCAAAGTGTAGAGACAATCCACAGACTGGAAGGAAATATTTGTAAACTACCCATCTGATTGGGATTAATAACCAAAATACATAAGTATTTCAAACAACTCTATAGGAAAAAATCTAATAATTTGATTTTTTAAATGGGCAAAAGATTTGAATAGACATTTGTCAAAAGAAGACATAAAAATGGCAAACAGATATATGTAAAGGTGCTCAACTTCATTGATAATCAGAGAAATGCAAATCAAAACTACAATGAGATATCATCTCATCCCAGTTAAAATAGTTTATATCTAAAAGACAGGCAATAACACATGCTGGTGAAGATGTGGAGGAAAGGGAACCCTTGCACACTGTTGGTGGGAATGTACATTAGTACAAACACTATGACGAACAGTGTGTATGTTCCTCCAAAAACTAAAGACAGAGCTACCATATGAACTGGCAATTCTACTGCGGGGTATATACCCCAAAAGAAAGGAAATCAGTTTATCGATGTGCTATCTGCACTCTTATATTTGTTGTAGCATTGTTCTCAATTGCCAAAATTTGGAAACAGCATAAGTGTCCATCAATAGATGAATGGATAAAAAAATGTGGCATCTATACACAATGGAGTCTTATTCAGCCATAGAAAATATGAGATCCTGTCATCTGAAATAACATGGATGGAACCAGAGATCATTATGTTAAGTGAAATAAGCCAGACATAGAAGGACAAGTATGGCATATTCTCATGTATTTGTGGGATCTAAAAATGAAAACAATTGAATTCATGTAGCTATAAAGTAGAAGGATACCAGAGGCTAGGAAAGGTAGTGGAGGAGTGGGGGTGAGTTGGGTATAATTAATGGGTACACAAAACAGAAAGATTAGATAAGACCTAGTTTTGATACCATAACAAGGTGACAATAGTCAATAATAACTCAATTGTGTACTTCAAAATAATGGAGTAGAACTGGATTGGTTGTAACACAAAGGATAAATGCTTGAGGGGATGAACACCTCATTCTTCACAATGTGATTATTATGTGCTGCATGCCTATATCAAAACTTCTCATGTACCCAAGAAATAATATACCTACTATGTACTCATCAAAATCAAAAATTAAAAAAACTTCAAAAATTAGAGAAGCTAGTTAGAAGTAAACAAAGATCAGTGGTTGCCAGGAGTTCAGCAGAGACAAGAAGGCAGATAAACAAGTGAGTTGCAGGATAGTTATAGCGTGGTGCAACTACTCTGTTTGATTCTGTACACGTGGTTTCTTGACATTACACATTTTTAAAAACCCATATAACTGTACAACACAAAGTGTGAGCCCTAAGGTACCGCCTTGGCTTTAGTTAATAACAATGTATCAATTCTTACTCATTAGTTGTAACAAATGTGCCTTACTAATACAAAATAATACTAGGAGAGACTTTAAGTCAGAAAGAGAGGGAATATATGGGAACTCTGTATGCTACTTGCTCAATTTTCTGTAAAACTACTCTAAAAATAAAGCCTATTAATTTAAATATAAACAAAAAAGCACTGGGCTTCACCCATGGGCCCAAATTGTTAACATATTCTAGTCTCATTTGAACATGACTTCCTCATCATGACATTCAGTTGCCACAGTTAACAACTAAGTTGATGCTACACTCATCAGAAGAGCATTACTTGGTGGAAGACCAATAATTTGAAGTCAGTAGAGCTTGCAAGGACTCTGAAAAAGAAATATAAGATTTTCACTTTTGTGGGGTTCTATGAAATAATTTTCACTTTTAAAAGATTAAAAATCTAATAAGGAAATAAAATAATTTCAAGCTCACTGTAGCTTGAAGTTAATGCAAAATACTTTTGGCAGGACTGGTTCAAAAATAAACTTGTTTTATATAAACAAAATGAATCACAACATTGTACACATCTGTGCTAAAAGTCATAGAGATGCTAGATGAGGATAATGCAGTGTGAGCTATTTTCCTGTCTTCATAAGAACATCGCTATCACCCTGATATAAAATTTAAATGAGCAATGTCATAAAATATCAGCTACATACACACACACACACACGTGCACACACACACACACACACACACACACACACACTCCTAGAGAGACTACTTGCTTTTCAAAATGACCTCTCCTAGGAAGCATCTCTCCAGAAAATAGCAACAATTTGGTATCAGCCTAGGGTGTTGCCTTTTATTGTTCCCTATGTCATGAGATCAATTGTCTGGTTGGAGATCTTGCCACAATGCTTTATGTGACATTAGTGTCTGACTTTTATTTATCAGTGATAGCAAATGAGATTCTGTTCATTTCATTCAGAAAGAATTAGGCTATGTTATTTTGCAGAAAGTTGCATATCTTGAGAGAAAAGACTTCTTAGATATAGCTTTAGCATTTGGTATCATGTCACACAAATATTGCTATTATGTGTGCAAAAGGGGCAAGAGCTAGAATGAAGCTGATTAATTATTTGACCTTTCCCCTAACTCCTAATTTATAAATTGTGATTTTCCTTATGTCCTAGTTTTTAGAGAGATAGCATTAGTTAAAAGCACCATATAAACTTAGTTTTAAAGTAATACTCGGCTATGGAGTTGACAGCTGACCTCTTTAGTCCTTAATCTTCTGTAGTCAGAAAGAGCAATTAAAATTTCCCCAAGGGAATACAATACCAATTTTGAGAATTTGAGAACAGGTAAAGCATACAAGAATAGATACCAGATACCTGGGATGTTTGTGTTATGTCCATTAAAAAGAGAAAAGTACTTTTAAAAGTATTTTCTTCTATTTTTTAAAAGTAATAGAAAAAAAAGTAAATATTAACAATATTTTTATGTGCTTCTACCAGCTACCAGGCACCCTCCCATAATTTGCCTCATTTAGATCCTCACAGCATTCCCGTGGATATTATTATCACCATTTTGCCATATTGTTGAGGAACTGAAGCCCAAAGAGGCTAAATGACACAAGAAAAGTTGAAAAACAAAACAAAACAAAACAAAACAAAAAACAAAAAAAAACAGAGAGAGAGAGAGAGCAAGAGAGCACTAGGTCCTACGTATGAAATCAAGTCTTATATGTTTTGAATAGATCACTCTACCTCTCATTACTAATGAATTCATGGTCTTCTCTGTTTTATATCTCTTCAAGATCTATTCTTCACTCCCTGTTAGCAATTTCCTTTGGATTTTTTTTTCTATTTTTTCATTCTTACATTTTGTATTCACCAGGGAATGAATTAAACCAGTTAGCCTTTGATCCCTTCATGCCTGAGAGGGAGGTGGTTTGCAAGGACATGACCCCAGGGGACAAAGAAAAAAAAAAGACAGGTGACCAAGTCTAATCACCTTGTCAACTGGACCTTCAGGTAAGTTGATTAATGACATTTGCTAGGATGAAGGGACTGATGTTGGAAATGCCTTTAGCAGAATCTCTCTTTTTACCTTTAGTAAATAGGACACAGGAACCATGAGGCATGGCTCTCCAGAGAATGTAGTATAAACTGCATGGCCCTGTTTAAATGCTGTACTCTGTCTGAGAAACTCCATGAACCTCACTTAAAGATCTCATCTTTTCTTGTCCAGAAGCACATTTCTGACATAGAAGGAAGGACCTGGGGAATCTGCCTTTAAAATTCAACATTTCTTTTGGTTTTGCATGAGCCTCTTGGTAGACAATATCCTGTAATATTTTTTGGTAAAACAATACAGATTTCTGATTAGTGTCTGATTTGCCAATTTGAACCAGTGTGCTAGCTAACTCACTAAATTTACTGCTGATGTATACCTATAGCTGACAGTATGATTGGGAAGGATTATTAGGAACTCTAGAGTAGCAGCACAGATTCTATAATTAAGGATGACTGGTGTGTCTGTGCCCCTGTTTCTGTGTATCTCCTGAGACTAGGCTAGATGTCTGAAAATGCTTTCATGCAGTTCTGGAAGGCAGCAACCACTGGATTGCAGGCCAGTAGCCCCAGAGAGTGGTGGCATATTGTTATCAACAGATGGTGAAAGAAAATGACAGTGTGGAGTTAAGCTCCAAGGGAATTCCAGTCAGGAAGGCTAGAGCTATTCAATTATATGGTACCGGGAATTGGATTCTGCCAAGTATGATGTGAATACACTGCTCACTGCATTGCTCACCTTCCACACCTCATTTCCAAAAGACTGGCCCACATCTACGGCAGAAAGCTTACAGATTTTTAAGATGCAGAGCACAGCAATGGCTTGAAGAATCACAAATAGCTAGTATGTTATGTAATAGGACTTAGATCACCTTAAATGTTTTTTTTTTACAAAAAAAATAGAAGACTTGCTCTTTGTTAGACATTTTCTTAGGCTAGCATTAAAATTAGGTTGACATTTTTGGCCTTTTTATACTTATTGGGCTACCAATAAGCATAGCAATAGCTATAGCATAATTATAGCACAGTATAATTTTTCTATGTCAGATATGTGAGCAAGAGAACTGAGGATCCTACAGTAATGTTACATTTCAACAGAACTGATATGCTTTGTCAGGCAAGCATCATGGACTGAGAGTTTGTTCCTGTGTAAAATTCCTACATTGAAGTCTAGTATACAATGTGATGGTATTTGGAGGTGGGGCCTTGGAAGGTAATTAGGTCATGAGGGTGCAGCCTTCATAAATGAGATTAGTGCCCTTATAAGAGAGGCCAGAGAGCTAATTTGCTGTCTTTCTACCACGTGGGGATACAAGAAGTCTGCCATCTGCAGCCTGGAAGAGCGCCCTCACCAGAACCATGGTGGCACCCTACTCTGGGACTTTCAGCCTCCAGAACTGTAAGAAATAAATGTAAATTATTTATAAGCTACCCAAGTCAATGGTACTCTGTTACAGCAGTCTGCGATGACTAAGACAACAAATAAGATGATACACTGGTAACCTCAACCAATCAGGAATTAGGCTTGTTTCGGTTGAGTTGCAGTTTTAGAAAGATTCATTTCACTTCAGTTTGTCCTTTCCCTTGGGCATTACCCTACTCTTTTTTGTTGTTGTTGAATTTTATTATTTTTGTCTCCTCACTAATAAACATTTCTAGAAGAATCACTTTTGTCCTGTGAAGGTCTTGAGTTTAGCTCCTTAGCCTCCACCCACAAAGCTTCAGAATCTAGCACATGTCTCAAGAGAGAAGGGGGATTTGTGTATTTGGCGTGGGTTCCTCTTCTAGTGGGACTTTGATTCCTAAGAACCACAAGACCACAGATTTTACTCTGCCCTTTTTAGGTGTTGCAGACCTAGCCCTCCAGCTTTCTATTCTATGACAGATGTCAACAAATTTCTCCTGGGGAAAGGCAGATGTGCATTTGAGGCTCCCCTAAATAATGATCTGTTATGTTAGGGTTCACAACCATAACCAACTCCACTTTCTCTCTTTTCCACAGCTGAGCCCTTCTGCTTAGGTTATGCCTAATGTTCAGGCCATGCTCAGAATTGACAAATTCTCCCAGTGAAGAAAGTGATTGGCCTTTGTCATCTCTCTTAACAAGTTGAACTTTATCTAGTTCTTGTTATTTGCACAATTTTCTGATGTGTAAATACAATTTTGGACATAAACATTATTACAGTTATTGTTGAGAATCATGGTCTCGATATTTAGAACAATTTATCAATTTATTCGGTTATGATTTCTAGATTCTGAGACATAATTAGAAAGGCCTATCTTACCTTCTCTAGGAACATAAATAATTTTTTCCCTAACTTCTAGTATTTAAAAATATTTACTATTTTGTCAATTAAATCTTTGGCCTGTTTAGAAGATATCCTTACAATGTGAGAGAGAACTCTAAATTAGTTTTCAAAGGGCTAATTCAGTTGTCTTAAGACTCCTGGGTAATTATAACTTTTTCCTACCTGATTTGAGATGCCAATTTTATATTATCGTAAGACCCATACATACTTTGATTGATCTTTGGAATTTCTATTATTTTACATCAGTTTGTTTGTTTACTAATGAAACTGTATACTGTGTTTTAATTTTCAGATTTTAAAACATATACCAACATCTGAGAGGTAAAGTCCTTTTCCTTATTTTTCTTCTATTTCTGGGTTTTCCAAGTTTTTATTATTAGCTTATTTTTTTCATATGAACCATGGAGTGAAAAGAATAAAGATAGTATTTTTTGAAGATCTCATTAACATAATATCACTTATAGAAAAATGAGTCCTTTATGATGCAGAATCTTCCTGCCCAAGTATATTTTATTTATTTCCATTTGTTCAAATCTTTTGTGTCTTTCAGTAGAGCTTGAAAATATTCTGTGTATGTAACTTTTACTTTTCTTTTTACTGTATTCTTAGGAGTTTGATTTTTATTGTTGTTATTATGGTAAACGGTGATGTTTATTTTATCTTCTAAATGGTTGCTGCTGATAATATAGAAAAGCTGTTGATGTCTCTGCCAATTTAATACTTCAGTAACTAGCTTGTTACATTTTTAGGGTTTTCTCTTGGATGTCACATGTATAAAATTATAGAATCTATGAAAACTGAAAAGTTTTAGCTTTTTCTTTTAATGCATTTAAAAATCTCAAATAACGTTCTCTTGCCCAAATGCAATTGCAAAGCACCTCCAGTGAAAAGTTATTTTTAACACAAAATAGTGTAATGAGCCTATTTTTCCTGTTTCTGATTTAACAGGAAATGCTCTATTGTTTCCTCATTAAGCATGCTGGTTTGGCAAGAGAGGTAAATACATTTTATAGCTTTAAAAGAATTCATCTATTATTCCTATTTCTTGAAAACGTCATTTATACTTTTTTTTTTTTTTTTTTTTTTTTTTTTTGAGACAGAGCCTTACTCTGTTGCCCAGGCTGGAGTGCAGTGGCACAATCTTGGCTACTGAAACCTCACCTCCTGGGTTCAAGAGATTCTCCTGCCTCAGCCTCTGTACACTGGGGCTACAGGCGCTCACCACCACAACCAGATGATTTTTGTATTTTTAGTAGAGATGGGGTTTTGCCATGTTGGCCAGGCTGGTCTCAAACTCCCGATCTCAGGTAATCTGCCTGCCTTGGCCTCCCAAAATGCTGTGATTACAGGTATGAGCCACCGCACCAGGACTATTTTTGCTTTTTTATAATTGAGTATTCTAAATGTACAAGAAGGTACACAAAACATAAATTTACATAATAACAAATAGATTACCATAAAACAAAAAAACTATGTAACTGTTAGCAAAGTCAAAGAAAGGATAATTGGCAGTTTTCCTAAGCACTGCTTATACACCCTATCAAGTAATATCTCCTCTTTATCCCCAAAGTTGAATATTATTCTCACTTCCATGTGGTTTAGTACTCCTTGCAAGTATTTTTTAGGGTTTACTTTTCTACTCGACATTTAAGTTTGTAGGTTTCATCCATGTGTTTGAATTCATTTTTATTGCTATATTACATAGATTGTATAAGTTTACTACAATGTGTGTACATCATGCACTGTTGATGGATATTTGGAATGTTTCCAGTTTGAGGATCTTATAAAATATGGCACCATGAATATTCTTACATATATTGGCTGAGTAGACGTGTGCATGTTAAGTATACATCTGGGAGTAGAATTGTCAGATCATAAGGAATGCGTATATTCGATTTTAGTTGTTACATTCAAATATATAGCTTCCTAAAGTGGTTATACAATTTATATTCCCACTAGCAAGATATGATAATCCAAACCATTTCACCTCTATGACAAAATTCAGCCTTGTTTATTTAACTATGAATTTTAATGCTAGAAATTGCAGGAAAAATAACAAGAATTATTCAATGATGATAGAAAGAATTGTCAAAAATATGTATTTATCCATGTATTCAATACTCAATAGTATAGCCTCAATCATATCAAGTAAAAAAGTCAGAATTAATATAATTATTAAATCAATTACTATATGGTAATATGTTCACATACTTTTCATAAACTAATAGATCATGAAGCCTAAAAGATTAATAGAAATATAGAAAATTTGGATAACATAATTATTAAGGTTGGCCCAATAAACATATTTAAAACTCTGCTACTGACATATTGACATACACATTTTTCTCAAGCTCATATGGAATACTAATGAGTGAACTTGAAGTATCATATACACGTTTCCAATCTAAACACTAATACGAATAATGTAGGGGAAGCAGGTATGTCTTACATGGCCAGAGCAGGAGGAAGAGATAGTGGGCAGGGAAGTGCTGCACACTTTTAAGCAACCAGATCATGATAGCTCACTCACTATCGCAATCAAGGGGATGGTGCTTAATCACTCATGAGAAACCACCCCCATGATCCAACCACCTTCCACCAGGCCCTACCTCCAATACTGAGGATTACAATTGAGCATGAGATTTTGGTGAGGACACAGATCCAAACATATCCCTAATATTAATATCTTCTAGCATATTATTTCAGCAATTTCTGCATAGAAATACATAATTGTGTATGTATCAAAATACTATACATTCTGTTTTTATTGTCTTTCCCATTATTTTTTATGTAAACTTATTATATTTTACAAATGGTTAATCAATTGTAGTTTTTCACCTAATACTGGTATGTATATCTTTACATATATATACACACACACACACACACACGTGTATATAAAATTGCTGTGTGTGCATGTTTGTGTGTATCTTGACATGTCAAGATATACTAGATCATAGGTGAAAAAAGTTGCAGAATATATTTATAATATATTTATATATTATATACATATATGTATATATACACATTTATATATATTTATAGATGATGTATATAAATACATATACATATATATGCGTTATTCTTTTTATATCTGCATAGATTTTTGTTACATAGTTGTGCCATGGCCTAGCTAAATGCTATTGCGGACTATTTTTATATTGTTTTTCTAGTACAAATCGGCTCTAACAAACAACCATTAACACTTTCTGCATCTTTAGAATACATTTCTGGACTTTCTACAGCCTCATAATTCAAACATTTACTATGGAATAAAGAGTGGGGAGCATTTAAATCAAGCCATTTAGAGAGCAGTAACCCCAGTTTGTCACTTAAAATATCTCTCAAAGTTAAAAGAAAAGATTCAGGCAGAAAATCAAGGGAATCTCTTCACAAGCTAATTTTGGAATAGCTTACATAATCTACTTATCGATGAATATATGTAAAGTAGTACCTGTGTGAGTCAAGTAAGAGGACAAAACCACAATGTGCCTCATTTTACTTGACAACTTTCTTATTAATTCTACTATTTGTTTAAAGAACCAACATACAAACTTAATTCAAATTCTGGGTGTTAGATTGCACAAAGATGTAATTTACCGTAGTACCTCCTTATCTGTGTGGGACACATTCCAAGACCCCCCAGTGGATGCCTAAAACCATAGATACTACCAAACTTTATATATACTGTTTCTTTGGTCTTACAACTTAGACGAGGTACTAAGTGGCTAACAACAGGCTGGTAGTGTATACAGCGTGGACACACTAGACAAAGGGATAACTCACATCCCAGATGGATCAGAGCAGGGATGGTGTGACATTTCATCTCGCTATTCAGCATGTTGCCCAATTTAAAATTTAGGAATGGTTTACTTTTGGAAATATTTATTTAATATTTTCACACCCTAGTTGATCATGGGCAACTGAAACTACAGAAAGTGAAACCTTTGATAATGGGGGACTACTGTATTATAGATGCAAATTGCTAGAGTCTCAGGTTGCTGGGATACTCATAATCTTTTAAAAGCCTAATTTGGATAAGAATAACCATTATAAGAAAACACAAGGTGCTGGGGGCATTTTTTACTAACAATCTTACCTCCTAAATATTTCTTCAATCTATTGCTTTATCTCTTGCCCCAAATTTCCTATTTAAACTTCTTAAGATTCTCTTTTACAAAATTGGAGTAATAGTCTAGCATTACTTTTCTTAACTTTTTTTCATTATCCTTTCCCAAGAGGAAAACTAATATATTTTAATTTAAAATCATTATTTGTTCATTAAAATATTTAATTAAATATATTCTCTCTAACAAAATTAAATTTATTTTCCCTAACGAGAGAAATTAAATACCAGGCAATAAAATTGTTTTGGGTAAGATTGAGCTTTGGAGGTTCACAAACCATTTTAATAACTAAGATTCCTCTTCCCCTAGCCAATTTTTACCCCTTTGAGGGTTCTATTGCCCTCATTGAAAACGCATACTCTATTCCTCTTGTGGTCTACCTGTTTCCAATTCTTGCCTCTTCCAACCAATTCCCTATGTTGCTGCTAGGATTATCTTTCTAATATGCACATCTGATGACATTAATTACCAGCTTAAAATTTTCATTGAGTTTTGTTGTTGTTGTTGTTTTATTCTTTTATTTTCCACTAATGTATCCCAAGCCTTTATTTTTTTTTTTTGACACAACTTGATAAAACACAAACTCCTTACAAGATCTTTAAAATTGAATCTGGCATCACTTTCCACCTGAGTGGAATGTCAGTCTGGGACTATAGCCCTACTGAACTAACAGTGCTTCCCTGAATCCACCATGCCTGTATTGGCCTCCAGAATTTTGCATGTACTTTTCTGTCTGCTTGGAATTACTTCTCGAAAACTCCTACACGTCATTTAAGTGTCACCTCAGCATCAAATCTTCTCTGAATTTTCCTCAAAAATGTGTTCACTTCCTTTGTTTTGCTCTAAGACCTCCATTATTATATTGTGTTATTTCTCTACTATTTTACTGTATTATACCTCAGTATTATAATATAAACCCTGCTAATAATTACTTATCCCTTCCCCTTTACTTTATGAGTCCTCACAACATAGAGATTTTCTGTTGTTAACCTTTGTACCTGTATTGTCTAGGACAAAGCCTCACTAAAAAATTCACAAGACATATAAGAAATTGGAAAGAATAACTGAAAACATTTATAGTTCTGTTGGTAATATTTAGTTTCCCAATATTGTGCTCTTTCCTCAACCAGTATTGCTTAACTAGTCCTAATAAAATAAATCAGATTTCTAAAAAATGCTTCTAGAACTCCATTCTTCAATCATATTAGAAACCATAAAGACTTCAGCAATATCCTCTTCTATTTTTTGAAACAATCATCAGTCATTTCCTTCTTTCAAATACTAATTGTTTCCCATATCCTATAAATCAGAATTGTTTCTTCTCACTTTATTATGAGTTACTCACTATTCTGTTCCAGAAAGGAATACATTATCTTGTAAAACCGTCCTATGAGCATTTGCTCACTTTATTCTATTGGCACACTTTCTGCTTCACTTAACCCAGTCTACATCATCAATACCACCTGATGTACAAATTTTACATTTTCCATTCAGTAATAATCTTAGATTTCTCCTCTTAGTGAGATCCTTCTTTTTCACAAAGTTTCTTTATAAATTAAACCACTCATTTTCTCAGTGCATATAAACAATTCTGAATAATGTGTATATTTTATTAATTTAAATAACTAAAATATTATTTTGATTGTTTCACGGAATGCCATTGTAACTTGGCAAAATTTATCAAGAGCCCAACATGCAACCTTAGAACAACATTTCAAATCAAGAAACAAATGGGATAGGTTGATAGAGATTTATATACTTGGATGTTCAGTACAGTGTTCACTATAATAGTAAAGGTTTTAGATGGAGCTCAAATATCCAAAACACGGGCTGTTAAGCATCATGGCATGTATGTACACATGCTTGTGCATATCATCTAGCCATTAACAACCAGGCTTGGAAGACAGACAGTCCCTGATGATTCAACTTACAATTTTTTGACTTTACAATGGGTTTGTTGTTGGGGTATTAATGCATTTTTGACTTGCAATTTGTTTATCAGGTTGTAATTACATTGTAAGTAGAGGAGAATATGCATTATATATCAGAAAAATATAGTATGATCCAAATTTTCACATAATTGATATGCTCCTAGGAATAATAACAGAAATAAACAAACCAAAACATTTGCTTTTTTTCTTGAAATATTTACTTATAGGTTTTATTTTTTTTCCTGTTTTTATTTTCCAAATATTTTGCAATAAGCATGTACTACTATTATTGCCAGAATTAAATCTAGTCACAACATAAAATGATATGAGAAAAAATATATAATTATTAAAAAACACACATACTACTCATAATCTTTTGGGCCTTCACAGATTCACCACACTTGCTTATTATTCATATTCCATACAGTATATTTACATAGACCTGTATTCAACAGGGCTATTGTCTATAAGCACAGTTGGTTAGTAACCATGTTATAAAATTTAATGAACATTTACTAAAAACGTGAAAAGTTTAGTTATTTGTCTTAACTCCCTGTGTCCATATGTGAGCAAAGACTTGGATAAAATATAAAAATTTCAGTGATGTATAAGCCCACATACGGATACAGACTTTGTTGTGTTTGTTTGCTTTCTGGAATTATCCAGAAATTGCTTCATCTGTCACTTTCATTGTAACTTCTTCGGGAGTATAATGCCAATGATAAAAGCATTTCTATAGTGAATTAATTTTATATTAAAAATCCAAATTAGTTGGCTTTCATCAAAGAGACCAAGCATTTCTTAATTTTCTTTTTCTTTTCTTTCTTACTCTTCCAATGTTGCTCAGTTATTTTATGACAGCTTTTGTCAAATTGGTCTTATTTTAGAGTATTCCAACCTTTTAGAGACAATCAATCAATCATTTTGAGAATTGTCTACATTTCAAAAAAAAACAAATAATAAGCAGCAAAAGAAACCCCAGATTGGTGTCTAAAACATCTTTTCAAAGTTGAAGCCCCAGACTTTGATTGAAATTTAATAAATGTGTTCCTGTGATTTAAGAATTATTTTACTTTCAAAAAAGGGTAAGTGCCTCTACAGGGCTTGCAGGCAAGATATATCTTGAGTAACTAAAACTCTCATCCCTAGGTGTACTGTTACTCAGTTCTAGCTGAGAGTTAATAGAGAATGAATTATTGAATGCTAGTATTTACTAAAAGAAAACAAATTCCATGATGCACAATTATAAAAACCATTAATGCATTTTTGCTTACTTACTATGAAGGAGGATAAAATATTTCTTGTCATTAAACATGCATTCATTTATACTTGTGTGCTCTTGTTAATTTAAAATAGGTTAACTTCTGCCAGCATTCTGTGTTCCAGCTATAAATTTCATTGTTAGGATTTTATTGTTGTTTGCTGTAAAATTCCGTAAGATACAGAACTACTATGCTGGGATTTGTTCTCCTTGAAGCAGTAGAATCCAGATGGCATATAGAGGAATTTGATGTTCATTTCTTAAGGAGAAATAGATACTTCCTCTTTACCAGTGATTTGGTACTCACTGAATTTTCTTGAGTTAGATTGGAGCCAAATTATTACTCCTGGCCAATGAACTGTGTGAGCACAATTAATGATTTTCTTGACAGGTGTACATTTCCATTTCTTCCCTGCTGCCATAACCTTGGAGGCTATATGCTTCAGATGGCAAAGCTAAAAGATAGAGGAAGACCGGCTAACCTATATCAGATGTTAGGAATTTGTCTGACACCACAGCACACCAAAACTGACTCAATACACCCATGTTTTAGAATTAATCGTGATCCCAGCTCTTACTTACGTTAAATTATATATATTAAGGTGAAGACACAGCCGTTAAATTTAATGGTAATTTAATGGCAAGAACTTGCCAAAATATCCTTCACTAGAAAAATCACTTTTTAAGGCAAGATAGATTCATTTCAAAATCTCATGCAAGCACAAAGCCCAGAAAACATTATATAGCATTTTCTCCATTTTGAATACTCTAAGTCATTAAGAGTCCTGAATATTAGAAATATAAGAAAGAAATGAAATACATGGCTTTGGGTACAAATATAAATACTAGATAAAACCATTAGTGTGTCACTAATCTGAAGTGTAAGTAAAATAGAATATAAGTAAAGAGGACAGCTATAACCAATCCTTGCAAGGATGACTGTTTCCTTTTCACATGAAGCCCTTAAGGATCACAGTTAAGAAATCGGGCAAAGATCACACAGTCACAAATACATAGTATGTACTAAATGTTAAGTTAATTATACTCACTGCCAATAAGAATCCATTTGAATCAGAGCACACCAAGCTCCCTTGAACTATCAAGTAAAACCTCTGGCAAAGTGATGATATAAAACTGAGAGAGAGAACAGATGTGCTGCAGGAGAACATGCTGTTTTTATAGGCACTAAAGTTTCTCTTAAAATAAATACAGTCATTTAAAGTCATTGAGTCATGGC
Source organism: Hylobates moloch (assembly GCF_009828535.3). Lineage (NCBI taxonomy): Eukaryota > Metazoa > Chordata > Mammalia > Primates > Hylobatidae > Hylobates > Hylobates moloch. The sequence goes on from NW_026652299.1 coordinate 12,185,850, forward strand.
TGGAGAATCACCACATGGAGGTGATAGAGCAATTAAGAGTCCTGTGGGAAAGGAAAGAGCTGAAACAGATTCTCTATGGAGCAAATCTTAAATACACAAATTAAATTGCTTGTAAATAGTAGATTGAAACATGTCTGAAATTGGTTCCATATTAACATAGGATTCTATATAATACACTAGGCCTGCTTTTTGATCAAGCATGATCTAAAGAGAATAAGGAAAACAATAGTCACATTTCAACCCTGGTTCAATCCCATCACTCTTTCTCAATTTAGTACAAGTGGTTGGTTGATTTCTCACTCTGTATGTCTAATTTCATCACTCTGTGGGCAAGCATATTTTTTAGTGAAAAAATACAGCATCCTTTGGATTTCAATTCTAGCTCTTTTTGTTAGTTGGGCATCTTTGGTTAAGCCCCTTAATTAGTTGAAGGCTGTTTTCTTATTTTTTCAAACAGAAATAACGCCTACTCACAGGGTTTATGTGAGAATTAAGGATAGTCACGTTTTTAGACTCATAGCTACACATTAGGAGCTTAATATTGTTTTTCTTTCTTGTCTTATAAAAGAAAAGAAATTACATGGTCAAGTTAAAAGGGGCCTGGAGTTAAGCCCTGAAGTAACTTTAAACATTTAATATATTGGTTCTAAAAATTTATGTATTAGGTTGGTAGTTCCTAGCGAGGAATGCTTTGGGGATTACAGTCCTTTTAAGATATATCATATTTTACTGAAAATGTAAAACTAACATTAACCATGCTGTTTTTGAAAACTATTGCAATATTTACTTTTTAAAAGGACATATAATCTTTTCAGGATAAATTCAATGCACCATTCTGTTCAATCTTCACTTGGATATATATCACATATCTTAAATTTGAAATGTCTAAATCAAACTTTTTTTCTGCTCCAATATGAACCTGTTTTCCCCTCAATCGTTGGAAATGTCAATTCCATCCTACTAGTTTCTAAGAGCAAAACTTACTTTTCTCATTATCTTAAAATCCAAAACCAAATCAAAGTTTATTCTTTCAATTATCTTCAAAATACACCAACTCTTTCGCTCCTATAAAAGTACAAGTCTTTGCTAAATCTCATGTGTTTTATAGCAATTTTCCCTTAAGTGGTTTTGTTTCTACTTAGCCTCCCTGTATAGTTTATTCTCAAAGGAGAAATTTGAGTGGTGTTTTAAAAACATGAATAAGAGTACATCAGACCACTGCTCTAAAGCTTTGTAGCATCCCATCTCATTTAGAATGAAAGCTGTTGTCATTATAATGGCTTAGGAGACTCTTAATGATCCGGTCCTCATTAACTCTAGATTTTTACCAACCATTTCTTTCCTGACTCATTCCAGATAGTCTCACTTACTTGATGGACCTCCAAAAGAATATGCTCTTTACCTGTTCATCGGTTGAGTATAGACTGCTCTTCCTCACATTTTCACTCTCACTTTCTCTACTCAGATACTGTCCCCTCAGCGAAATCTTCCTGACTGCCTTTTGTAAAATGCCAATAAAACAATCTCATCCCAGGTTTTCCTATCTTCCAGACTCTGTTTTGTGTTTCTCCACGGCACTTAGCACCATGCGGACCATTTAATACTTACTTGTTTATTTTTACTGTCTGATTCCCTTACTAACATATTCATTCCCATCTATTTTGTTTATTACTATTTCCTTAGTCTCTAGAATCGTGCTGGGTCTATATATTCTCAAAAAATATTGATCAAAAGAAGGAAGAAAGAGAAAGAGAAAGGATTTTATTTCCTTTTCTGTGCCTTTAGATTTCTAAAGACAAATATGCTTTGGAGATTATGATCCACATCTAGCATAGTTCCTCCAAGATATCTGTTGGATATCTTGCAGAGAAAGAAAGTATATTGGTTCGCTTTTCTAATAAAGCCTCAAGACTTTTATTTCCCTGTAACATTTAGAGCAACTTGAGCCTTGACGGAATAATGTAGCCTTGGTAGTTTGCCAAGTTGTTTTGCTGATTCTGCAAGGCACAGCCCACCACATGAAGAGGGCATTGAAGGCTAGAAGTCTGGATTACCTCATTGGGCAATAAATTACTGCCAAGTACATTGTGAATTTTGTGTCCTTAGAAACATGAAGACCAGTAGTTACTCTCCATCCTTTGGTAATTTTTTAGACCCTTAGGGAACTCATGTAGATTGTTAATAGTAATCAATATTAATAATAAATTAGTGGATACACAGATATAAATGTGATGTGAGAATAATACTGGAAAAACGGGCGTTGGATGGTAAATAGCCTATTATTCCTCCATGCGCTAAAAGAACTATTATTTGTTGAGTGTCTACTATATAAAAGGCAATTTAAAAATCTTACCTTAGTTCTACAACAGCCCCGTGAGATAACTATTGATATTCCTAGTGAATAGATAAACAGACTGAATAAAGTTAAGGGTTTTATTCATGATTGTACATAGCATACACATCAAGGCTGGGAATTAATCCAGCATCTACCTAAGTTCACAGTCTGTGAATTCTTTTGAACATGCTATATTATATTAGAAGTCTTGACTGTAGCATCCCTTTAAATCCAGTGGAATAATTGGCCTGACTCTGCAGAGGACACTCTGAAAGTATCTTTAGAAAATATATTGTTATATTTCTACAAATGAAAAATTGTTACACTAGTATAAAACAAAATAACCCAACTTTAGGTTGTCCTTAGATAGTAAATTAAGTTCAAAAGAAATTAATCTGCTATCAAAGTGGTATCCCAGCCATCACTTTCATCACTTACAAAATGTCAGATTATGTAAATAAGTCAGGAATTACCTCTATTATTTTATAGAATGAGGTTCTGTAGAGTTCATGCTGAATCAGAAAATGAACTCTATGTAACACTCATTAATTTTGAGGATTATTGCAGTCATTAGTTTCTGTCAATTCACAATTGCTTTAAGTGCGTCTAAGATATTTGAGTTTTTCAGGTTGTGCTACATCTACATTTGTTTTAAAAATGTGATACTTTGTCATTTGACTTGGCAGTTGTTTGGCTCTCTCCATACACAGGATTTGGGAGCACTGGGGGTGGTGGTGGGTGGGAGTGTGCGGGCAGTGAGGGGGGTAGTAAGCTTTTTTTTTTTTTTTTTTTAGAAAAGTCAGTTATTTCCTGATCAATTCAGTGTGAAATATTGTTCCTTGTGGGTACTTAATACACCTTTTTAATTAACATGGTTAGCAGCTCTTAATTTTAAATTAGTTCTTCATGATATAATTTATCTAAGACGTGTCTTTTGTGTAGTGGTTGTTATCTTGGATAATATAGCCTGTGTCTTGGATACTGTAAAAACTATATCAAGCATTTTACACATATGTTTATCCTTACTACATGCTGTCTGTCAGGTAAATATGTATGTCCTTATTTTACTAAGGAAAATGCACGAAGCTCTTATAGACTGTGACTTGCTCAAAGAAAACTGGCAGAGCTGGTATCCAAATCCAGGTCTGACTGCTCTGTAGGTTGCATTCATTGTCCTTCACTCAGTCTCTCTTTGACTTTGGTTTATATTTTATCCATAAAAATAAAATAATACTTGTTTCATTTAATACACAAGACTGTAGTGAGGCTGAAGTTTAATAAAAAGTACCTCTTTTTTTCTGAACAAAGGAAGGATGCTCTCAGTAACGAGGAAACTACCATCAGATTACAAGAGAAATCGCCAAATTTACTAGGCTGTTCAAATAAACCTCCATGATCTAGAGAGAAAAGGGTCTGCTTCTGTGCAACAACTTCCATCTCCCTGAAAGCTGTACAATTGTACTGAACCAGAGCATTAACTGAGTATTCCAGTGGGAGGCCACATTTGGCAAATGAAACTGCTAGTTAAAAGCCTTGCTTTGGGAGAACAAACTCTCATTACATAACAATGCCTTGAGAGCAGGTCTCTGCTCCCATAACTTACTAAATCCTACCTTTTCTCAAATTACCATTTTTATGGATTTTACATACATGGCAGAAGGCTTCAGGTGATGGTATTCAGTCTGATCCACATGGTTTGGAATGGTAATTGCATGTAGGTAATGCATATCCATTACCAGCATATTGCTACTTCATTTGCCCAGTAAAGCAGGTGAGCCAAACTCAGGCAGTGTCACATATTGGAAGCTACAGAAAGAATTTCTTAGAATAGTAGAGTTTTTGAGAGAAAATGACTTGACTGAGGCAGATTCAGACTTCTAACCTGTGCTAGTATATAATTTGGAGCCAAACATGAGAAAGTTCTATACATTATTTATTGTGCTTTTCTAGTGCAAAGACTAGGTAAAGGCATGGGAAGAAAAGTAAAAGTGCAGAAGATAAGAAGTGTCTGCAAGAGAGAATCAAGCAAAACTACATTTTGAATCAATGTCCATGAAGTACGATTTATGTCGATATACCTCATTCATTTAAAGGGTACAAGTTAATGACTTCTGAAAGATGTCTACTCATGGAGTGATCAAGATGAATAATCTTTTATATTATTCTCAAAGTTTCCTCATACCCCTTTACAGTTCATCCCTCCTTCTGCTCCCAGACACAGGAAACCACCAATTTTCCTTTTGTCACTATAGATTACTTCTAGTTGTTACAATTTTATATAGATGGAATCATACAGTACCTACTCGCCTCTGTCTGGCCTCTTTCAGTTAGCATATTAATTTTGAAATTTATTCACATTTTGTGGTATCAGCAGTAGTTCATACCTTTTTATTGTTGAGTAGAATTTAATAATATACAATTACATTTATTATTTTTTTATTCAACTCTTAATAGATATTCATCATTTGATGAGTTGTTTCTTAGCTATCATGAACAAAGCTGCAAGGAACATTTGTACACATGTCTTTGTGTGAATATATGTTTTAATTTATTGGGTGAGATGCCTAGGTATAGAATGGCTAGGAGAGGTTAAACTTTTAGATAAAACTGCCAAATCATGTTTAAAAATTTCTGTATAATTTTTCATTCCTATCAGCAGTGAATGAGAGTTTCAGCTGCTCAACATCTTCCTCAATCCCTAGTCATGACAGTACTTGTAATTTTAGCCATTCTAATGACTGTGTTGTGGTGTCACACTATGGTTTTATTTTTTAAATGCTTTTATTAAAATGGCTATGTTTATTAACATAGCCATTCAACATCTCAGCAACCACATACAGAATAGAATGGAACAGAGAGGAAAACAGCTCCCCTACCAAAATTTTTGTGCTTCCTTAGGAATTCTTCATTGCTGCCAGCTCACTGATACCTTCGAGCGAGTGTTTTTAATTAATTTATTCTTATTTTATTTTTTGTAGAGATGGGGTCTCCAAATGTGGCCCTGGCTATTCTCAAACTCTGGGACTCAAGCGATCCTCTCACCTTGACCTCCCAAAGTGCTGGGATTAGAGGTATGAGCCACTGAAAAACTATAAATAAACACATATAAAAATGCAGAAATGATAATTGTACAGTTCCATACATTTTCACAAAGTGAACAGTTTGGAAAATTGATGATACTTATTGTTTGCTCAGCTATAAAGAGTTGGATACCCTACAAGGTATAATATTCACTTCTTCATAATGTCCTTTTACCTACATAGTACTTTTATATAGTGCCCTGTTCCTGCAACTGTTACTTATTTGTTCTATAATTTAGTACTTAGACTCTATGGGATATTTCCTTTCCCTCATAGCCCCTCTGGTTTTCGAAAACAACTATCCTAACTGTATATGTCTTCTATTGGCCAGACAACTAGTGATATAACTTGGTTTCCCAAACCTAATTATTATCTCAACACTCTGCATTTTATGTGTCTCTCTGAACATGTAATACAGACCTGCACTCGTAACTCCAGGTATAGCCAGACCACTGCAGAGCACGGTTAAATAACTGCCTCCATTAATCAGGTGACTAAATGACTATTAATGTAATAGGAGCCAGCAATAATTCTTAAGATAATCGCATTCTGCAGTTGATCTTTATTTCGAGATAGCATAATACAGTGGAAAGGCCATAAAGTCTTGAATTACACAAACCCATTTCCTTGTTCAACTACATGCTGGTTATGAGACAAGCATCTCAACTCTCTGAGTTCCAATTTGCTTCCTAGTAAAATAGGGCTAATACCCTCTACCTTATAGGGCAGTTATAAAGATAAATTTAGATAATATATGCACTATGACAAACATATAGTGGCTGCTGAATAAATGCTAGTGAATTTCTCTTCTGCTTTGGATATGCTTACACACAGCTACAACAAGAGCTCAAACAGATATTGATGAATAGGTTGAATAAAACAAGGCCAAGAAAAGAACATTGGGACATGGTGCTAGACAGTTTCCACCTGCCTGGCACTGATTCATAAATTACCACCCTGGGTATGGGCACAGAAGTAGGCTCACATCCATCCTGTGCACTATCAGCTAGCCCACATTGCTCTGGCTTGTCCACAAGGACAGCTGAGAACTTGCCAAATGTTTTTCTAAAATCCAGATGTATTATTTCTGGGGCATTTCTTTCATCTAGCTGTCTCGGAGCTATATCAAAAAAAGGAAATAAATTTAGTTTGTCATGTTTCATTTACAGAGATCATGCTGAGACCAAATGTTATGTTCTTCCTTTTCTGAGTGTTCACAGACCATCTGTTTTGTAATCCGGACTAGACGCTTTTGGGAATCTACATTAGGTGCTATCATTTTGGGCATCTTTAATGTTTACCTTTATGGAAGCTGAAGAATTTATTCTTCTGCAGCTTTCTGGTTTCTTCTGTTTTCTTTCTAGAATTCAAATATTCTTTACCACTTCTTCAGTTAGTGGGATACTAAAGATTAAAGACTATTATTCTTTTAAAAATCTTTTTCTTGTTCCAGTGGATAGAATTATTATTCTTACAAAAGAAAACTGGAGAAAATTGAAGCTCTGTTTCTCTACTTGATGTCTATTGGCTATTAACATTACATCTCAAGCTCTGGTTCTATTCCTTCTTTTTCACTTTATTCTGGGCCTTAAAAGCCTTAGATTGCTCTTAATATGCTTTATTTCAGTCTATTCTGGGATTTAATGCTCTTTGTCTGGTTTTACAGTTCTAGGACACTATTTTGTATTTTTTTTCTTGCTGTTTGATGTCTTTTCCTTTTGAAGTCATTGCCCACTGGAAAGTTTTTCTGTGGCCAAAATAATTTATTAGCGATAGCTCTACCTTTTTAAACTATGATCACTTGTGATTTCATCACTTGCTTTTTATTTTTCCCCTAGAATGACATACATTTTCCTTGATCCTTATTCTTTTATAAAGTCTCTGCTCAAAGGAAAATACCTTCATTTCTCTTAGAATCTTGATACGCATTTTTCTAAACTCACAGATATTGTTCGTGAATCTAAGTAGTATTCTCTACCTTGATGTGTTAGTCCATTGTCATTGCTATAAAGGAATACTCGAGAATGGGTAATTTATTTTTAAAAAGAGGTTTATTTTGGCTCATGGTTCTGCAGGCTGTACAGGAAGCATGGTGCTACTATCTGCATCTGGTAAGGGCCTCAGGAAGCTTACAATCATGGCAGAGGCAAAGGAGGAGCAGGAAGTCACATAGCGCTGGAGGGAGTCAGAGAAACAAGAAGTAGCAGGCTCTTTTAAACAACCAGATCTCTCATTAACTCACAGAGTGAGAACTCTCTCATTACTGTGTGGATGGCATCAAACCATTCATAAGGGATCCAGTCCCATGATTCTAGCATATCCCACCAGGCTCCACCTCCAACATCAGGAATCTTATATTGACATGAGATTTGAGGAGGGCAAACACCCAAACTATATCATTTTGTCCCTGCCCCCCAAATCTCTTGTCCTTCTCAAATTGCAAAACACAGTCATGCTTTCCCAATAGTCCCCCAAAGTCTTAAATAACTCCAACATCACTCAAAAGTAAAGTCCAAAGTCTCACCTGAGACTCAAAGTAAGTTTCTTTAACGTATAAACCTATAAAACCAAAGCAAGCTATTTACTCTCAAGATACATCGGTGGTATAGTCATTGGATAGACATTCCCATTCCAAAAGGGAGAAATTGGTTAAAATAAAGGGGCAACAGAAGCTACAGAAGTTCAAAACCCAGCCAGGCAGACATTAAATCTTAAAGTTCCAAAATAATCCTTAATTCCATGTCCTGCATCCTGGGCACACTGGAGTGAAGGGTGGGCTTCCAATGCCTTGAGCAGCTATACCCCTGTGGCTTTGCAGGGTGCATTCTACATGGTTGCTCTCACAAGTTGGAGTTGTATGCCTGAGGCTTTTCCAGGCTCAGGGTACAAGCTGCTGTTGGCTCTATCATTTTTTAGTCTGGAAAGTGGTAGCCTCATTCCCACAGCTCCACTAGGCAGTGCCCAAATGTGGACTCTGTATGAGGGCTCCAACCCCATATTTTCCATTGTCACTGTTCTAGTAAAGTCTCTCTGTGTGCACTCTCCCTCTGTGGCAGGCTTCTACGTGGGCATCCAGGCTTTCTAACACATTCTCGGAAATCCAAGTGGAAGCTGCCAAGCCTCCTTCACTTTTGCATTCTGTGCACCTGCAGGATTGACACCACGTTGAAGCCACGGAGACTTATGGTACTAAGGTTTACGGCACCAAGGCTTATGGCTTGCACACTCTATAGAGTGGTGGTCAGAGCTGTACTTGGGGCCCTTTGAGCCATGGCTAGAGTTAGAGCAGTGGGAATGCAAGGAGCAGCTTCCCAGGGTGAGACAGGGCAGTGGTGCCCTGGGCCTGGGCCATGTAACCATTATTTTCTCCTAGGAATCTGGGCCTGTGATGGGAGGAGCTGTCCCAAAAACTTTTGAAATGCCTTTGATGCATCTTTTTCATTGTCTTGGATATTAGTATCTGGCTGTCTTTTAGTCATTTGAATCTCTCTAGCACATAGTTGCTCTGCAGCTCACTACTATTCCTCTCCTAAAAATGCCTTTTCCTTCTTTGCTACATGGCTAGGCTGCAAATTATCCAAATTTTTATTATCTGCTTTCCTTTTAAATATTAATATAATTTCCAACTTTAAGTCATTTCTTTGCTTTGTATCTGATCATAGGTTGTTAGAATGAGCCATGCCACATCTTGAACACTTTGCTGCTTAGAAACTTCAGCCTTCCACAAAGCCCTAGGACATAAAAACAATGCAGCCATATTCCTTGCTAGGGTGTAACAAGAATGACCTTTGCTCCAGTTCACAATAACTTTCTCATTTCCATCTGAGACCTCCTCCGCCTGGCCTTTACTGTCCATATTTCTATCAGCACTTTGGTCTCAGCCACTTAACAAGTTTCTAAGAAGCTCCAAACTTCCCTTCATCTTCCTGTTTTCAGAGACCATCAAACTCTTCCAACTTCTGCCTGTTGCACAGTTCCACAGCTGCCTCCACATTTTCAGGTATCTTTATAGAAACACCCCACTCCTCAGTACCAATTTTCTGTATTAGTTCATTTGCATTGCTATAAAGGTATATCTGATACTGAGTAAATTATAAATAAAAGAGATTTACTTTGGTTCATGATTCTACAGGCTGTACAGAAAGTGTAGTGCTGCTTCTGGTGAGGGCCTCAGAAAGCATACAATCATAGTCGAAGGCAAAGGGGGAGTAAGCATGTCACATGGTGAGAATAGGAGCAAAATAATAAATAAATAAATAAAAGAAGAGGAAGTTCTAGGCTCCTTTAAACAACCAGCTCTCATGGGAACTCATAGAGCAAGAACTTACTCATTAACACGAAGATGGCACCAAACCACTCATGAGGGATCTTCCTCCATGACCCTAATGTTTTCAACCAGACCTCACCTCCAACATTAGAAATCACATTTCAACATGAGATTTGCAGAGGACAAACATCCAAACTATACTACATCAATATTAGGAATTCTCAAATGACTTTGTCATCTTAAATTTCCTAGGCCAAGTTTCTCCTGACTTCAACTTTATCAGTCAGTTTTTCCTTTTGGTCAAGGCATTTACATATAAATTGATTTACTCATCAACATATTGTAAGATGAGGCTAATAATAATAATTTAAATTCACAAATTATTCCCTTTGTGTCATGGGTGTTTTAAACATTTAATATATATTTCCACATTCTTTTCCCATTCCCCACAAAACTATGAAATAGGTGTACTAGTTATTTATGTTATAGTCAACTGCGGCTTTGCAACTTTAAATAATATACCTTATAATCGAGTTAATGGTGTTGCTAGTACTCAAGATGAGGTAGGCTGACTTTAGATTCTGCACATTATGTCTTTGTTAAAGAAAGTGTGTCATTTTTTAGATGCTTTACTTAGAATATAATAAGATTATGATTATTTGAAGCCCATCATAACTACTTTTTTGTCTCTTCTCCAGCTTGTAAGTTTGAAAAATATTATTCATATTCTTTTCCCACCTTGCTATTTTGTGTGTATGTGTTTTATAACACATCATTTTCTAATTTTTAATGTGCTCGAATACTGTACATATTAATATTCATTTATTAATTCTAGTGGTCTGATATAAATTGTCTTATGTATGAATAATCACATAGTTGATTTCCAAACGTAGTTCTAGATATCTCTTATCTGATTTACTTCCCATTGAATTTTTTTGATGTATAATATAGCAGTAAAAACTACTTTTAACCTTTGACATCTGTTTGTAAAAATTGTTCTCATATTTTAAAGAAATTCCCTTAGATATATACATAGCATCATCAGTAAATTCCAAACTGTTCTGGTGAATTAAATGTACATTATCATGTAGTGACCCACTTGTTTTCTAGTATTGCTTATGCTTTAATGCCTATATTGTCTGATATTAATAAACCTAAAGCAAATTTATTTTGGTACATTTTTATGTACATTTTCGTACCTTTATGTATATTTTCAATATTTTTGTTATTTCTGATAAAGAGTATATAAATTAATTTTGCTTAACCATAGGTTGACACTTACTTTACAACTGAAATTTTTAATCCATTTATATTTATTGTGATTATATATACAGTTGGATATCTCCCCAGACTCTTTTTTTTGCTAAGATGTAATTTATACACAATAAAATTTATCCATTTTATATGTATAATTCAATGAGTTTCAGCCAATTTCTAAACCTATAGAAATTCATGGAAACCTATCATTTTCATTAAGATATAAATTATTAAAAGCTCTTTGTTCTTTCTAATAAATTCTCACTATTTCCAGATTTAATCATTGTTCTGATTTGTATTGCCAAATATTATTTTTGCCTGTTGAGAATCACACAATATTTGCTTAGTGTCTGCTATGTTTGTTTAAATACATGTTTTTAATATTTGATCATGTTGTATACTTTCCCTTTTATTACTAATTAGCATTCAATTGAATTAATTTTTTACTAATGCAATAATTTTTTGATACACAATATTTTACTTATTTATACATGTGATATTTTATCAAATGCATAGAATGTGTAATGATCAAGTCACAGTATTTGGGGGTATCCCTTACCTTGAGTATTTATTATTTCTCTGTTTTAGGAACATTTGATATTTTATCTTCTAGATACTTTGAAAGATACATTGTTGCTAATATAGCAACCTATTCTGCTATCAAACATTAAAACTTATACCTTCCATCTAACTGTGTGTTTGTTTGCACTGATCAACCTCTCTTTATCCTGCCTTGCCACTCATACATCCTCCACAGCCACTGGTATCTATCTATCATTCTACTCTCTACTTCTATGAGATCAATGTTTTTTAACTCCCACATGTAAGTGAGAACATGTGATATTAGTCTTTCTGTGCATGGCTTATTTTACTTAGCATAATCACTTCCAGTTCCATCCATGTTGCTGCAAATGATATGATTTTATTTTTGTGTCTGAATAGCATTCCATTTTGTATATCTACCATATTTATTTAACCATTCATCCATTGATGGGCACTTAGGTTTATTCATATTTTTATTATGGTGAATAACGCTGCAATAAACAAGAAAGTGTAGGTATTCCTATGAAATACTCATGCCTTTTTTTTTTTTTCCGTAAATGCCCAGTAGTAGGATATATTCCCAGTAATAGGATTGCCAGATTTTATGACAGTTTTATTTTTAATTGAGAAATCACTGTACTGTTTTCCATAGTAGCCATGCTAATTTACATTCCCATCAACAGTGTATAAGAGTTTTCTTTCTGTCCTCTTCATCATATGTTATTTTTTTGTCTTTTTAATAAAAGCCATTCAAACTGAGGTAAGATTATATCTTCTTGTGATTTTGATTTGCATTTTCCTGATGATTAATGATGCTGAGTATTTTTTTCATATAATTGTTGCCCCTTAGTATGTCTTCTTTTGAGAAATATCTATTTATGTCTTTTGCCTACTTTCTATGGGAATATTTGTTTTTTTATTGCTGTTGAGTTGTTTGAGTTCATTGTTTATTCTGAATATTAGTTCCTTGTTGGATGAATAGTTTGCAAATATTTCCCCCCATTCTATGGGTTGACTCTTCACTCCACTGATTGTTTCCTTTGCTGTGCAGAAGCTTTTTAGTTTAATATAGTCCCATTTCTTTATTTTCATTTGTGATTTTTACATCTTAATCATAAAATTTCCCATGAACAACATGCTGAAATGTTTTCCATATGCCTTCTTATAGTACTTTTATAGTTTTTGGTCTTCTGTTTAAATTTTTAATCCATCATGACATGATTTTTGCATATGGTTCGAGAGACAGGTCCAGTTTCATTTTCATGCATATGGATATCCAATTTTCTCAGCACCTTTTATCGAAGAGGGTGTCCCTGCCCCAGTGTATGTTCTTGTTCTTGGGACCTTTGTTGAAAACCAATTGGCTGTAAATGTGTGAATTTGTTCCTGGATTCTCTATTCTGTTCCATTGGTATATGTGGTTTTTCTGTTGTTGTTTGTTTGTGGTTTTTGTTTTCTTTCTTACAACCACCATGCAGTTTTGATTACTGCAGTTACTACTTTGTAACATATTTTGAATTCAGGTAGTGTAATGCCTCCAGGTTTTTCTTTATACCCAGGATTGCGTTGACTATTGGGGCTCTTTTTTCATTTAATACAAATTTTAGGATTTGTTTCTTTTTTTTTTTTTTTTTTTGAGACGGAGTCTCGCTCTGTCGCCCAGGCTGGAGTGCAGTGGCGCAATCTCGGCTCACTGCAAGCTCTGCCTCCCGGGTTCACGCCATTCTCCTGCCTCAGCCTCTCCGAGTAGCTGGGACTACAGGCGCCCGCCACCACGCCCGGCTAATTTTTTGTATTTTTTAGTAGGGACGGGGTTTCACCGTGGTCTCGATCTCCTGACCTCGTGATCCGCCCGCCTCGGCCTCCCAAAGTGCTGGGATTACAAGCGTGAGCCACCACGCCCGGCCAGGATTTGTTTCTAATTATGTGAAAGAATGAGGTTGGCATTTTGACAGAAATTATACTGAATCTATAGATTGCTTTGGGAAGTATGATCATTTTAATAATATTAATTTTTCCAATCCATGAGCATAAGATATCTTTTCATTTAGTTATAATCCCTTAAATTTCCTTTATCAGTCTTTCGTAGCTTTTCTTGTAAATGTCTTCTAGCTCCTTAGTTAAATTAATTATTAAGGGTTTTTTTTTCTGTCTCTAAAGTAAATGGCATTTCTTTCTTGATTTCATTCTCAGCTAAATCATTATCAGTGTGTAAAAATGCTATGGATTTTTGTGCATTGATTCAGTATCCTACAACTTTCGTAAATTCATTTATAAGATCTATGAGTTTTTTGGGGGGAGCCTTTATGTTTTTCTAAATATAATGTCATCTACTCTGGAAAGAGAAATAATTCAACTTCTTCTTTTCCAATTTAGATGCTTTTTATTTATTTCTCTTATCTGATGTCTCCGGCTAGGACTTCCATCACTTGGTTGAATAGGAGTGGGGGAAGTGGACATCCTTGTTTCATTCCAGTGCTTAGAAAAAAGAGTTTCAGCTTTTCCCCATTCAGCATGATGTTAGTTGTGGGTTCGTTATTTTGCACAGCAATGTCTAGTTTGTTGAGGCACTTTATATGCCTTTATTTTTCTCCTGAAAGCCAAACATGTACAGGACAGTACAGAACGAAGTAAATTATTTTTATGGCTGAGAATGAGCATGTCCTTCTTTCTTCTAGGTGTTAAATGCAGGCCATTGAGTTAGAAGTTGTCCTGTGTTTGAGATTTATTTGTTTACTTTTTTACTTTTTATTTTTTGTGGGTATATAGTAATCATCACATCAGGATAAATGGTGTATTCATCACCTCAAGCATCCTTTGCATTGCAAACAATCCAATTATACTCTTCTAGTTATTTTTAAGTGTACAATTAAATTATTGACTATAGTGACCCTGCTGTGCTTTCAAATACTAGATATTATTTATTCTTTCCAACTAGTATTTTGTACCCATTAACCATCCCCACTTTTCCCCAAAACTCCCACTACCATTCTCAGCCTCTGATATCATTCTACTCTCTATTTCCATGAGTTCCATTGTTTTAATTTTTAGCTCCCACAAATAGGTAAAAGCATGTGAAGTTTGTCTTTCTGTTCCAGGCTTATTTTACTTAACATAACGACCTCCAGTTCCATCCATGTTGTTGCAAGTGACAATATCTAGTTCTTTTTATGATTGAATAGTATGCCATTGTGTATATGTAACACATGTTTCTTTAGCCATTCGTCTACTGAGGAATACTTAGGTGTCTTCCAAATCTTGGCTATTGTGAATAGTACTGCAAAAAACATGTGAGTGCTGATACCTCTTTGATATACTGATGTCCTTTATTTTGGGTATATACCTAGCAGTGGGATTGCTGAGTAATACGGTAGCTTTATGTTTTGTTTCCTGAGGAACCTCCAAATTGTTCATCATAGCGGTTGTACTAACATACATTCCCAGCAACAGTACATGAGGGTTCTCTTTTCTTCAAATCCTCTCCAGCATTTGTTATTGCCTGTCTTTGTCAGTCAAAAGCTAAGGAAAGTTTTTTGCCACATGAAATGCTATCTAGCTTGGGAGATAGGTGTTGCTCTTATCTATACCTGACTCAAAGTGAGGCCTTCATAAATATTTTTATGAAATTTCAACTTTCAATAAAATCCCATTGCTTCTCCATCCTACCACAATAATTAGAATGTCCCACATAAGTGGATGGTAAAAGATTAGTAGGCAATTTGCTTCTACAAACTTTATACTTTTCCTGGGATGTTTGATATTCCACAGAGGCATGGTCCTTGGCACCCCAGGCCATAAACATCCATTTTTAATCTTTCTCAATCTGTAGTCAATTAGCTCTAAGTGAAAGTAACAGAGGAAAGCCACTATGCAGATGTATCCATTAAGAGTCATCTTTTCTTAAAGGTCATGGAGAAGGAGGTGCAAATTGCCTTATCTGACAGTTTTGCTTATAATTAATGTCAGGACTCTGATTTTTACTACTATAGCTCAGCATCTCAAGGTCAGAGATTCTGTGCTAGTGCAATCCTGTCCTTAACACAATATTTACAGACAACTATTCTATGCAAGTCCCTAAGCTTATAGAACTCATACTTGCCATATTCAAATCAATGAGTTGTTTTTGGATACAGAGATGTCATTCATCCAAATAATTCTGAAAGGCCTCCAGGTATGTAGTAGTCTGAGAAAGTCAGATTTTTTTTGTAAACTTCAGTCAGTTTGGGTACCTGAAATTTTAGGCATTTTTGGCTTAAAGTATCTCAAGGGGTCTTTTGGGAATTTAGGAAAATGACAAAAGGGATTATTTGAAGAGACAAAACAATTGTAAGAAAAGTGACATATAAGCTTACCTAATGGATAACTTGTTACAACAAATATTAATTATGGCATAAATCTGACAAGCTTGATTTGTTTAGTTACTAATTCTACTTTTAAAAACATTTTCTATTCTTCAGCCATGGGTACTTAGAGTTAGGTACTTAGTTATCTAGATCATGGATAGCTACTTCAACTGTTACTCACTTTACCCTTTGAGTTTATTGTATCCTCAGAGATTCTCAGCTTCTTTTGAAGGCTATTCCTTGTCTACTACCTTGTAGTGCTAGTATTTTACCAATTTTTTCTACATTTTAGTATTCTCTGAGAGACGTCATTCATTTCCACGCTTTGACTGCCACATATGTGTTAATAAGAACCCCATATATACTAATAAATCTCAAGTATATATCTACAGATCAGACTTCTCTTTTGAGCTCCAAATCTTTAGTGCCTTCTTCATATCCTTACATGGATATTCCACGGACATCTTTAACAAGATTAGATACAAAACTATACTCATGATATTTTCGCAAACTTTCTCTTTTCCTATATTTCTATCTTGGTCAGTTTCTCATTCTTCCTCTAGCTATCCCCAACTATTACGAGTAACATCCACTCATTGACCTAGACCTAAAATAGATTTATGTAGGCACATCTCTAATTTAACCTTTATCTTTTTTGGGGGAATTCTTATCTATGCTAGTTCAGAATATTGAAATAACCACCTAATTAGTCTTCTTCTTATTAATGCACAAGATACTGCAATGCTGCTAAGTTGATCATTCTAAACTGGAAAACTTATTATGTTATTTGCCTACTGTACATTTTTCAGTATTTTCTCATTTCCTCTGGGAAAATTCCAAATTTATTTCAGTAATACCTCCACTCATTAATTTATTTTTAATAAAGTGACCATTTACAAAGTATAGGTAACTTCCTAGCCCCTGGGGCCATAGCTGTGAAGGAAGCATGAGTTTGACTCCTACTCATGTCTCTAAACTTTCTGTTCCTGCAGTCCTCTTCCCTGACCACCACACAGTAAACTTCAGCCGTACTGAAATCTCTATCTCAGAAAAGCTACATGATCTACAAAACTCCTTTGGACCACTGCTTCCTTCTGTATCATTTTTTTCATTCTCAAGTCCATATACCTGTTCAACTTCTAATTATCTTTTAAAACTCTATTTAGCTAATGTGTTCTCCAGAAAGTGAAAAAAGGCTAATAAGTTGCAAAAGAAATAGAAGAACCATGGATCCTCCAGGGTAGTAGAATGCAGAACGCTGTTCTCCAGACTTGTCTGGTATTATGTCCCATCCTCTTGTGGCACCTTGTCTTGGGACAAAACACTATTTCAAAAACATTAGCAGAAGCCCGGTAAACATAGTGAGACCCAGAATAAAGTTTATTTGTCATTAAAACATGCAATTATGGTGTGAAAAATCAGAATCATGGCATGTCTTATTTCCCAGAAAGCTGGTCCTCTTAATGCCAATAAAAGCTTCCTTAAGTGTGTATCAAAGCTGAGTACACAGTGTGCTCAGAGTACACTGCAGAACACCTTCAAGCCCCTCACAAGTTTTGATCAAGAATTGAGTACATGCACATTAACAAACATGTAACAAAGGCTTATATAAAAATGGTTTAGCTCTGAGTATGCACTCTCGGTATTAATTATGTAACACTGTTGTTATTGTGTGTCTGCACATTTCTACCATAACATCACTTTGTGCCTTCAGATGATTAATCCTAACTAGGCTTCTGCACTTCTGGATGACCTTGAAAGCCCTCTTTGCTCCATCTCCAATCCACAAATCCGTAATATCATTGATCTTACTTGTTTACAAATAAATGTATCTTTTACTCTTAAACAGTTGGCTCCCTTTAAGCAGGGACAATATCTTATTAGTTTATATAATCATGACACTTGGCACAGAGTCTGGGAAATGTATGTAGCTTGATAGCATGTGTTGAATAAATTATTGATCTCATTGGTGAATATTTGTTGAGCACTTTCTATATGCTGGCCTCTGTATTACATGATGGGGATATACTGGTGAACAAAATGATTCTGCCCTCATAGAATCTCACACGATAATGTTCAAAGTATGTAAAGACAAGGTTGGAAAGTTGCACAGCAGAAGCGTTGTTAAGGCTATTATTTCATTGCCTTGTGACCTGTCCTATGGATACCCATAGAAACATTTGCTTTTATTACTGCAATCTGGGCTTGTTTTTTTCTTTATTCTTTACATTCTGCTCCATTTGTGATCTGCCTTTGGGTGTTTTCTTAATAATGAAATCTCTTAGACCTTAAGTGAGCAAAGCCACTGATTACTGCTTTGTAAATTGTGTACTTTTTCACATTCACAAATACTACATGACATGATTGGCATCCCCTGAAGTTGTGTAAGTCAACATGCCAGCTCACAAACTTAGCTGACTATCTGAATCACTGCATGAGCTTAAAATATAGATTCTGAGGCTCCATCTCTCAAGAATCTGATTTTGTAAATCTGGAATAAAGCCAGACATGTGATTTGTTTTAAAGCCATCCCCTATCCCCCACATTCCTCCTGTTCCCCGTTCCCTTAGCCCTCCTTTTTTACCTTGTGATTCTGATGATCTACCATGTCTGAAAACCACATCTGAGCCATGGATGATTGGTTCTATGGAGACTCCCTTGAAAATCACTGCAGCAATTCCAGTTATATTATGCAATTCACATTCTGAGATTTTCTGCCTAAACTACCTCTAATATGAATTTAAATTAGCTTTACACCCCATACATTCACCCAAAATAAGAATACAGAATTGTCTTTAAATAATTTTGAGTCCCATTTCCATATTTAGTTACCAGACAATTGGATCTGGCCACCATCGTGAATTTCATAGTTTTCTTGTCATCTCATTTTTGATTATTCCTGTCCTAGTTAATTATGAATCATGTATCTCTGGAACTATTCCAATTATTTCTTAACAATTATCCCTGTTCTAGTCACTTGGCCCTCTAATCCATTTTTCCCTTTTTTTTATCCCCCAAGATGGAGTCTTGCTCTGTCACCCAGGCTGGAGTGGAGTGGCGCAATTTGGGCTCACTGCAACCTCCGCCCCTTGGGTTTAAGCAATTCTCCTGCCTCAGCCCCCAGAGTAGCTGGGATTACAGGCATGCATGGCCACACCTAGCATTTTCAGTAGAGACGGAGTTTTGCCATGTTAGCCAGGCTGGTCTTGAACTCCTGACCTTGTGATCTGCTCACCTTGGCCTCCCAAAGTGCTGGTATTACAGGCATGTGGCACTGTGCTTGGCCCCATTTTTTCCCCTACTTCATGAGTGATTTATCTGGAAAACAAACCTGATCACCACTCTCAAACTTAAAAACATTAATTGGCTCCCCATTAAGTCTAAACTCCCTGACATGAAGTTTAAAGTTATCCTCAATTTAGTTAAATCTATTTTTCTATCATGTTTCCTAATATTATATTTACCATTTACTTTGTCCACTGAAAGCTACTAGCCATTCCCTAAACACATTACACATTCTCCTAATTCTTTGTTTATGTTATTTCCTCTGCCTCAATGCCACCTTCTGTCTTTTTTTTTTTTCCTATCCATCAACGGATAATTAAAATGTTACTTTTACTTCTCTGCTCAAATGTGCTTTTTTTCTCAAGGTTTCTGCTAGTTTTGTCTTGTGTGTATATTTTGGGGGTATAATTTTATGACATGGGTAAATATATCAACAAGATGACAGAATAGGAGGTCACCCGCTTTTATTCTCTAACAACAACAAGAATTTTGTATTCATCCATAGACAAAAGTCTTGTTGTGGAAGCCATGGGATTCAGGCAGGAGGTTGCAAAACCTTAATGGAGCCCAGGACCTAGGAGGAATATTTTGAGAATTCAAACCCATACCCAGGTGGCAGGAGTACCAGTGGTGATCCCAAGTTCAAACCCAGAAACTGCTCTGTTCCTCAATGGCTTGGCTACAACCCCTTTTGGCCATAAGCCTGCAACCAAAACCATCTGCCAAGGAGAATCACCCACACTAGTGCCTTGACAGAAAGGCTCATTTGCCCATTGATACTGGTCTCAGCAGTGAAAGTAAAAGTTAGCCTGTAATTTGAATCTACCCCACTTCAGTTGTTGTTCCAAGGTAGTACTATTCACACAGTGACCCAGAGGGAGACTCCCAGAGCTTATCACAACACATAATAATCAAATTGTTAAAAAATCAAAGACAAACAAAAATCCCAAGATCAGCAAGATACAAAAGTCCATCACAAATAGAGGAGTTCCGGTATGACTATCAGTGGACTTAGCAGAAACCCTGCTCTGCAGGAGAGAGTGAGTAGTATATATTCAAAGTAGTAAAGGTAAAAACCTGACAACCAAAAATATTTTACTCACAAAAGCTTTGTTTCAGGGATAAAGGAGAAAAAAAAAAAAAACTTTCACAGATAAACAGAAGTCAAAGAAGTTCATCACCACTAGGCCTGCTCTAAGATAAACTGCTGAACACAGTTCTTTAAGATAAAATAAAAGGATGCCAATTAATAAAATTAAATGTATACAAGCACAAAACTTAATGATGTAAGTAAAAATGAGCAATATTCAGAACACTAGGACTGTAATGGTGATACATAAAGCAACTTTATCCCTACTATAAAGGATAAAAGAAAAAATTATTAAAAATAATAGCTAAAATAAACTGTGTAGGGATACATACAATATTACAAAATGATGTACATTTAAACATCAAAAACATAAAATGTGGGTGAGGACAAAAAGCACAGAATTTCTAACACGGTGAAACCCCATCTCTACTAAAAATACAAAAAAATTAGCCGGGCATGGTGGCGGGTGCCTGTAGTCCCAGCTACTCGGGACGCTGAGGCATGAGAATGGCATGAACCCGGGAGGCGGAGCTTGCAGTGAGCCAAGTTCATGCCACTGCACTCCAGCCTGGGCGACAGAGTGAGACTCCATCTAAAAAATAAATAAATAAATAAATAAATAAATAAATAAATAAATAAATAATAAATAAATAAAGGAGTTAATTCATCAAGAGGGTATAACAATATGCAGCCAAGGGCAAAACACCTAAATAAATAAAATAAATATTGAAGGATCTGAAAAGAGAGACAGATTGTGATTAATAGTAGGGGACTTCAATATTCTACTTTCAATAATGGACAGATCATCCACACATTAAATTAATAAGGGAACATTGAATTTGAACATTTTAGACCAAATGGACCTAACAGACATATACAATGTATTTTATTGAACATCAATAAAATGTGCATTTTTTTTCTCAAGAACACACAGAACATTTTCCAGGATACATTATATGGTAAACTACAAGACAACAATTAGCAAATTTAAAAAAGATTGGAATCATATCAATTAACTTTTCTGGACACAGTGGTATGAAACAATAAAGCAGTAACAGGAGAAAATTTGGGGATATTTATGAATCCATGGAAATTAAATAGCATGCTCCTGAACAACCAATGGGTCAATGAAGAAACTAAAAGAAAAAAAAAAAAAAAAAAAAAAAAAAAAAAAAGAAATACATTATAACAAAATTTGTGGAATGCCTGTATCAGGAAAAGAAAGAAACATTACAAATACACAGCACAATGTTATCCCTCAAAGAATTAGAAAAAGAAGAAGAAGCTAATCTCAATTTTAGAAGAAGGAAAGAAATAATAAAGCACAGAGCAGAGATAAAATAGTCTAGAAAAATAATATAAAAGATCAATGAAACTACAAGTTGATTCATTAACAAGATAAAATTGACAAACTACAGCTAAACAAAAGTCTCAAATAAATAAATCAGAAACGAAAGAGAAAAGATTACAACTGACAACACAGAAATGAAAAGGATTATAAGAAACTGATATGAACAATTCTAGGCAAAAAACAAAAACAAAACTCAGGTGTAATGAATAAATTCCTTGACATATGCAACCTACAAAAACTGAGTCATGAAGAAACAGAAAATCTTACCATACGAATAATGAGAGAGGAGATTGAATCAGTAACAAAATATTTTCAAACATAGAAAAGACCAGGACCTGATGGCTTTACTGCTGCTAAATTCTACCAAACTTTTAAGATGACTTAATACCAATTCTTCACAAACTAGTCCAAAAAATGGAAGAAGAGGGAATACTTCCCTCTTCCCTCCTTACTCCGGTATCAATGTGAGACCTGCACATCACAAGAAAAGAAAATTGCAGGCCAATATTCTTGATAAGCATAGATGCAAAAACCTCAAAAAAAAAAAAAAAAAAAAAAGCAAGTCAAACAACAAATTAAAAGGATCACTCGCCAAAATCAAGTGATATTTATCCCTGGGATGCAAAAAGGATTCAACATACTCAAATCAACAAGTGTGAAGAAACCACATTTACAGAATGATGAACAAAAATCACATGATTATCTCCATAGCTGCAGAAAAATATTTAACAAAATTCAACATTATTTCATAATAATCATGAAAAACCTTCTCAATAAATCAGGTATAGAAGAAATGTACCTCAACACAATAAAGGCATATATGACAAACCCACAGCTTACATCATGCTTAACACGACAATTTTAATATGTCTTCTCTAAGATCTGAAAGAAGACAAGGATGTCCCATTTTGCCATATCTATTTAAAATAGCACTGCACATTCTAGCCAGAACTTAAAATCCTAAATTATAATCGGAATCAGAAATAACATTCTAAATTTTTTTTCTTTTTTTGAGATGGAGCCTTGATTGCTGCCCGGGCTGGAGTGTCGTGGCATTATCTCGGCTCACTACAACCCCTGCCTCTTGGGTTCAAGTGATTCTCATGCTCAGCATCCTGAGTAGCTGGGACTACAGCGACTTGCCACCACACCCAGCTAATTTTTGTATTTTTAGTAAAGACAAGGTTTCACCATGTTGGCCAGGCTGATCTCGAACCCCTGACCTCAAATGATCCACCCACCTCAGCCTCTCAAAGTGCTGGGATTACAGGCATGAGCCACTGCATCTGGCCAACATAATCTTATATATAGAAAGCCCTAAACATTTCACCAAAAACTATTAGTACTTATTAAAAAATTCAGTAAAGTTTCAGGATACAAAATCAGTATGCCAAAATTAGTAGTGCTTCTCTACACTAACAACACACTTATCAAAAAATAAATAAACATAACAATCCCATTTAAAATGGCTACAAAAAATACATAAAATAATAAATTTAACCAAGAATGTGAAAGACCTATATACTGAAAACTGTAAAACATTAGCAAAAAAAAAAAAAATTGAGGAAGAAACAAATAAATGGAAAAATATTTTTTATTTATGTATTGGAAGAATTAATATTGTAAAAATGTCCATGTTACACAAAGCTATCTACACATTTATTGAGATCTCTATCAAGATTCCAATGTCATTTTTCAGATATACAGAAAATAACTATCCTAAAATGTATGTGAACCATAACAAAAAGCAAATAACCAAGGCAATATAAGAAAAGAGAACAAAGCTGGATGTATCTCACTCCATGATTTCAAGCTATGCTTTAAAGCAATAATATTTAAAATAGCATGGTACTAGCATAAAAATAGACACATCAACCAATGGAACAGAATAGAGAGCCCAGAAAAGAACCCATACCTCTGCAGTCAATTATTTTCAACAAAATTCCCAATAATATACAATGGAAAAAGTATAATCTCCTCGATAAACGGTGCTAGGAAAACTGGATATCCATACGTAAAGAGCTGTGAGGCAAAAGCACCAGGTAACCTATAAAGGAAAACCTATCGGATTAACGGCAGATATGTCAGCAGAAACCCCACAAGCTAGAAGAGATTGGAGCCCTATTTAAGCCTCCTTAAACAAAACAATTATTAGCCAAAATTTTGTACCCAGTGAAACTAAGCTTTATAAATCAAGGAAAGTTACAGTCTTTTTCAGACAAACAAATGCTGAGAGAATTCACCACTACCAAGCAAGCACTAAAAGAACTGCTGAAAGAAGCTCTAAATCTTGAAACAAATACTGGAAACATATCAAAACAGAATCACTTTAAGGTATAAATCTCACAAGACCTATGAAACAAAAGTACAATTAAAAAACAAAAGAGGCCGGGGGCAGTGGCTCACGCCTGTAATACCAGCACTTTGGGAGGCCAAGGCGGGTGGATCACAAGGTCGGGAGATCGAGACCATCCTGGCTAACACGGTGAAACCCCATCTCTACTAAAAATACGAAAAAAATTAGCCGGGCGTGGTGGCGGGCGCCTGTAGTCCCAGCTACTCAGGAGGCTGAGGCAGGAGAAGGGCATGAACCCAGGAGGTGGAGCTTGCAGTGAGTGGTGATGGCACCACTGCACTCCAGCCTGGGCGACAGAGCTAGACTCCATCTCAAAAAACAAACAAACAAAACAACAGGTACACAGGCAACAAATAGTACAATTAATGGAATAGTACCTCACGTCTCATTAGTAACATTGAATGTAAATGGCTTAAATACTCCACTGGAAAGATACAGAATTGCAGAATGGATAAGCATTCACCAACCAACTATCTGCTACCTTCAAGAGACTCACCTAACACATAAGGACTCACCTAAACTTAAGGTAAAGGAGTGGAAAAGAACATTCTATGCAAATGGACACCAAAAGCAAGCAGGGGTAGCTATTCTCACACCAGACAAAACAAATTTTCTTCTCAAAAAGAGCATGTATGTCATATAATTTTTCTCATAAAAAACACGTTTTTTGCATACTTTGTCACAAAGTTATATATATTAATTAGAATTTTAACTCTTAGTAAACTTATTTCTAGTTAAATCTAGGAAGCAAGACATTTTGAACTATCTGCCACATGTCAGTATTTTACAGATGTAAAACATTTTGTATTTTGTAGAAATATTTCTCCATAACATAATTTTATGTATATTAATAGACATAAATACATGCAGTCTTTCTGTAAAATTTAAGAAGCCAATAACAAATATTTATACTCAACAATTTATGTTTTAGTATTTTATGTTACTTGAAAATTGTTATCTATTACTTAATTTAACATAACTTTAAGATTTTAAAATACATAAAAATTTATTTATAAACATTTATTCCATTTATATTTATTATTTTGATCAATTATTCATGGATTACTTATATATACTGATATTGTAAACAGAACTAGTCATTATTTTAAGATATACCCTTGTTAACCATTTTTATAGACTGTCAATATCACATGTTCACCTAAGTAAAAAACTTAAATTTATAGATATTTTACTGATAAGTCAAAAGATACAGTTGTTTTAATTAAACCAACAATATTAAATTAATCTTACTTAGCAAAGAGTTACAAAAACAAAGAACATTCACTCTGTGTTTTCTAGGTTTATAATTTTATAAATTTTGTGTCAAATCCTGACACCTTAAGACATCTTGCAGAGACAAATACAAAACTGACCGATAATCCTAGATAAAAATGTATGCTGACAATTCTGAAAATGATTCTTTTTTATTTTATCTGCAAATTTAATACTAGCTTATTTGTTAAAGATTTACTTAAGTATCATGAATTAAAAAGCATTTGGATTAATTACTATACATTTTAACAATAATTATATGATTGCTCACTTATCTAAGACAATCTGAATAGAATTTCTTAAGGAATATCTAGCTGACTAGGGCAGATTTTACCATGTAGACATGAAATACAACATGATGCATTTATATATGTATAAACACACCAAATATCTATTCATGTACAATCAAAAATTTAGAGCTTTCATTTTAGAATTTTAATTATGAGACAGAAAAAGATAGTAATACAAACTACAAATCCACAAATTTATTAAACATATTTAGGTACAAATTATATTTCTAATAAAATGGAAACTGTTGACATATCTAAACTTATTTGCTGTGGTAGGTAATCTTATAAAGGCTATGGGCGAAAATTTTGGGTAAACCAGTTTGGCTTAAAAAAAAAATCCTTATTTACGTTTTTGGTCCCTTTTACAGCTTCAAAATGTGTTTAGAGTTAAATTTTCATATGTCTACATTTAAGCTATGACTGGCTGAAGTGTAAAAGAGAAACAAAATCTTCAGGTTACCTTGAATTTTGGTAACATATTTTTCTTTTGTTTGCTGGTCTGACTAGTTAATGCATGGAAGAAAGCATTTTTTAAGAAAACATAATTTGCACTTTTTATGGCTCTTAGCAGGGCCATGTGTGGCAGACAAAGCAATTTTATGCCAGACAGAGATCATTTATTACTGATCTGAGCTCAAGATTTTGACCTATTTGATATGAAAGCCTAACTTTTATAAATATTTATCTAGTTCTTTCTTCTCAGACTATCAATTCTTCAATTAACTATTCCCTCACCCTAAGTTATCATTAGCCAGGCAAACCTAAATTTACATTAAAAAGGATGACTCCTTGGTCTAGGTTAGTGGTTGCCATGGAGCTGCTGTAATTTGTAAAGCCATTAATTTGAAATCCCTTGAAGTTTTGTTTTCTATCTTGGCTGGAATGGCATAAGGAGTTAGTTTATCTTAATACCATCAGAAAATCAGTGGATTCAAAGTAGGCAGAAAAAAAAAAATGGAGAGATAAAGAACTTAGAAGATTCTACATGTTGACTTTACAGTTGATTGCAGTTTCTAATTCAGATCTATGGAAAATGGGCTTGGGGAGTTTAAATGAGCCCCATGATAGTCACTGACTTAAAAATGTGAGCAAGAAAAAGCCATGTAGCTGGCTGGAGTACCGGGATGCCTGGCATGCCTTAATATTTGAGGATCTTACTCCATTTCATGTTAATTTCTCAAAAGCAAAGAAAAATCTACAAATCCTGTCAGAGACTGTCAGGAGTTTGGACTGGTGTTTTAGATGGTGGTGACTGCCCTAGGCACTTTACATTGGCCATCTAACGACCACTATTTAGAATGGTTATTTTTGCTCTTGGAAGAGCAAGCAAGGGGAGAATAAAACATGAAAGAGCCAAATCACTTACAGATGCATGTAACCAAACCAAAATAAGAGTGTTCACAGAAAATTTAAGCCAGGCATTCAGACAAAACAACATTTTCAACTAGCGAAACAGAACCAAAGTGAATTCACCAGATAAGATGTGTCTCGCAGACAAAACATCTATTCTTGGAAACCAGAGTATTCAAATAAGAAGGACACTTGACTTTATACCAGAAAAGGCCTGCCAAAAGCAAACAAAACGTTTGTAGTCTCAAGGGGGATGCAAGGTCCTGTATTTAAGGTGGGCTTATCACCAAATCAGATCCCAAATAATGTAAAAATGAATTTGCCAATAGTGAGTAGTCAGATAATCCCAGAAGAGATTCATTAGGGCAAAAAAGGCAACTCATGGAAACGTAGAGTGTGAAGGACTCAGCTGGTACAACACTGGATTCCAGAGGCAGCCAGTTCATCCAAGGTGACCTCATTTTGGTCCCACTTCTGAAGCACTATCTATGTAACACTGAGAGACTCTCTAAAAGAAAATACTCATTCAGGAATAGGCATTGCAATGGGAATATGCCATAGTAAACTATGTGCATATTCCAGAAGGTATTACAAATGAAGGCAAGGTTTTGAAAGGGAAAACGAGGTGAATTTCAAAGTTATTTTGAAATGGTTATCTTTGACTAAAGCATTAATAACAAGGGTTGTCTCAGTTTGAGGTTGGACAGGCAGGTAGGGACAGATGTCCTTGCAGAGGTACTATTTTGTGTAAGATTGTGGTGGTCTCTGTGGAAGGCTGTGCTTCTTGGAGAGTCTAATATGCCAGTCATTGATGTCAGGCGTTTGTCAATGAGAACCCTCTCTTCATGGCTTTCCCTAGCCCTATTTATCAAAGTTTTTAACACAAGTGACTTCATTTAGTCATTGATATCCCACAATTTAGCCAATCAGTAATTTTCAAAAGTTTGAAATTGCATTGTAAAAAAAAAAAAAAAAAATGACAACATTGTAACAATATTTCCAGGTGTTTTTTAGGCACATAAAAGTTTGAGGAGTACTGGTCTACCAACTTCAATGAGACCAAGCTCCTATCCTCTCTCCACCCTCATGTTCCACCATCTTCATTTAGCTCTAGTCTCTGGGCTCCTCACTGTTCCTCAAACGTGGCAAGTATTGTGTCATTCAGGATGACTGCTTCAATTCCTCTGTTGCCTGGAATGTTCATCCCCACACCACTTCCAGATCCCTGCCCACCATCGTCTTAGGAAGTCCTGACCACCCCCACTCTCGCCTGCCAACTCATGTTCTCTAGATTCCTGGACCCTGCTTTGATTTGATTATGATATTTACCACTATTTTATAAAGTTCTTTATATTTTTATATGAAATATTGCTCTCTCCTACAAATAAAATCTCCATAACTGCAAACACTTCCTCATTTGCTTATTTCACTGCTCTATCCCCAAAGCCCAGCATACAGAAGATACTCAACAACTATTTGATGCTCAAGTGAATATATGAAACTAGTGCTTCTAATGAACAGTGGCTTAGCCAAGTATCCAAACTTGTTTTAAAGACCTTAAAAATATAACTTAGGCACTTTTGATGCCTAAAAGGAAATTAGCTGTAGTTTACAAATGCAAAAGGACATACAGTCTAGAACGTCTGGGCCCTGAGCTGTGTGAATAATCTGATCAGATTTTTGAGGTTTTATGTCTTTGAAAATGGGATAAATGTGCTCTTAATTTTTTTATAAAGAAAGGTCAGCTTCATTATCATATAGTGGAGATTTTTTTCCCTTAAATTCTGAGCATGGGAATAAGGCTACGTATGTGTGCTAAGAAAGTAGAAGGCACTCCAGCCTGGGCACGGAGCGAGACTCTTATCTCAAAAAAAAAAAAAAAAAAAAAGTAGAAGGCATGGATTGCAGAAGATTCTGTCAGTGCCCTTTAATCGCAACTTACATTTTAATTTGAGGGAGTTCTTCATCATATGCATCTATGGAAGCCAATGAAGGTAGATCTTCCCTTGCCATAAACCTTGGGAGCTTGAAGATGGGCATCTGAATAATTTTACCAAGCAGACCCTACTACCAGTGATTTTTAAAACTTACCAGAGCGATGAACATGTTTAAGGAGTTTAAACTTGATTTCCACTAGCCTGGGAATAATGGGCACACCCTGAGTCCAGTTGTGGTGAGGTGCCCACAATTGTGGTGATGGCATTGGCAGCAGGGTCCTATCCAAATCCTTCCAACTGCTGGACACTAGCTGTGGTTTCTGTTTCCCTCATTTGTTTCATGCCTATATTTCAAGGCCCCAATATGCAGTCTTCCCAAACATTTTGTGAGATATATGCTAGCTTTCCAATAAGTTCCTTTTCTGTTTATGTTAGCTAAAGTTAGTTGCTATTCCTTGCAACAAAGAAATATTCACTACTTCTTATGTATTTTCAATTTTTCTCCTGTGTGTGTACATTTCTTTACTTCTTTCTGAGACACTTTCTTTGAAAGTTCTGCTAGTGAATGCCTATGGGTAGTAAAATCTTTCAAAGTTTGTATGTTTGAAAGTATCATTATGGCCAGGCACGGTGGCTCACGTCTGCAATCCCAGCACTCTGGAAGGCTGAAGCGGGCAGATCACCTGAGGGCTGGAGTTCGACAGCCTGAGCAACATGGAGAAACCCTGTCTCTACTAAAAATACAAAAAATTATCCAGGCGTAGTGGCGCATGCCTGTAATCCCAGCTACTCGAGAGTCAGAGGTAAGAGAATCGCTTGAACCCAGAAGGCGGAGGTTGTGGTGAGCCAAGATTGCACCATTGCACTCCAGCCTGGGCAACAAGAGCGAAATTCCATCTCAAAGAAAAAAAAAAGAAAAGAAAAAAAGAAAGAAAGTGTCATTATTAGCAAAAATATGCATTAACTTATTCAACACAATTCATTGTGTACCTACTACATGACTGGCGCTAAGAAACCCCCTACACACACATGAATAAGATTTACTCTTGCAAGCGCAAAGAGTAAATGTTTTTATTATGCTAAAGAAAAGTATTGCTAAGATTTATAACTAATATAAAAATAAAAGATTGACATTTTTGAGAAAGTCATACACAATTTGGTTTAACATTTCAGCTCTTTGTGTGCTTTTAGAGTAATAGCCATATAGTTTTGGGATTTTTTAAAAAATAAAAATAAGAATTTAACTTTTAAATCTTATGTGTTAAAAGACATATGTATTTAAGTCCTTTATACTTAGGCATATATGTATATAAGTACATATGTTCTGATACACACACACTGCACACAATATGTATACTCACACATATATGTATATGTGTGTATTTATATAAAAGTCTGTGAAGTGTGTGAATGTGTAGCACTGGACTAACTTTATAGGCTCTAGATTCAAGAAACATTTTTTTTTTTTCAGGAAAATGAAGAGCTAAGAGATTACCTAGGAGAGGATACAGCACCTAAGTACCATGCAAGAGATTATAGACAACAAAATTGGTGATACACAGATGTCCCTGTGTAGATAAAGGCTCATCTGAGTTTATCAAGAACAAAGTAAGGCTTGGAGAGGGCGTTACTTGAAATTTGGATGAGATTTTGATAAACAGAATATTAGAGAGGTAATGGCAAAAATAGGAAGGTACAAACAAAAGTACCTCAGATAAACCCTCATCATGAAGACACCATGAAATTCAGTAGGATTCTTCTTTCTTTCTCCCTTTCCCATATTTCGTGATTCTAAAATGATTAGAAGGTAATGGGAGTTTCAATGATTATTTTGAAGGACTAATCATAGTGAGTGACTTTTATTGCAGTACAACTTATACAAAATTCTTTTTACTTTCAAAAGAATTATTATATCTCAACAAAAAGGAATTAGTATTATTTCTTGCATTTTACAGATAAGAAAACTAAGGATTGAAATATAAATAACTTGCCAGGAGTGGCACAGTAGTAGGTGCAAAAGCTGAGCTGGGTCCTTCTGTGTGTCTGACTCCTGGATCATTATCACCATCCAGGCTGCCTCCTTTTAGCCTCCCTTTAGATCTACATAATTTTAAATCAATACTCTCTTTTTTTTTTTAAAAAAAAAAAAAAGGTAGAATCCTTATTTTAGCCACTAAACAAGTTTTATAATCATGCTGGGTCCCTTATGCTTCCATCATTGTTTAATGTAGAAATATTGCTAAATATCAAGATGCTCCAATCTAAGTACAATTATTTCCCTAACCTAAAAGTTTACACTTTATTTTATTTTATTTTATTTTATTTTGAGAGACAGTCTTGCTCTCTTGCCCAGGCTGGAGTACAGTGATGCCATCTTGGCTCACTGCAGCCTCTGCCTCCCGGGTTCAAGCGATTTCTCTGCCTCAGCCTCCCAGTAGCTGGGATTGCAGGCGTATGCCACCACGCACGGCCAATTTTTGTATTTTTAGTAGAGATGGGGTTTCACCATGTTGGCCAGGCTGGTCTTGAGCCCCTGACCTCAGTTGATCTGCCTGCCTCGACCTTCCAAAGTGCTGGGATTATAGGCATGAGCCACTATGTCCAACCCTAAAAGTTTATACTTTTAATAGAAAAAAAAAATAGAAACAAAAGCACTCCATAGGATAGATTTTTTCTTTATAAAATCTCAGTATGCAAATACAATTTTATTTATATTTCTCTTAACGAAATCATTAAAGAATATTCTCATATCCATCAGGCATGTGTGACTGTGGATGAAAATATCATTCATTATTCTCTCTCTCACCACATAAGAATTGTTTTGGCTTAGGATTGACTTGGCAATGCGGGCTCTTTTTTGGTTCCATATGAACTTTAAAGTAGTTTTTTCCAATTCTGTGAAGAAAGTCATTGGTAGCTTGATGGGGATGGCATTGAATCTATAAATTACTTTGGGCAGTATGGCCATTTTCATGATATTGATTCTTCCAACCCATGAGCATGGAATGTTCTTCCATTTGTTTGTATCCTCTTTGATTTCATTGAGCAGTGGTTTGTAGTTCTCCTTGAAGAGGTCCTTCACATCCCTTGTAAGTTGGATTCCTAGGTATTTTATTCTCTTTGAAGCAATTGTGAATGGGAGTTCACTCATGATTTGGCTCTCTGTTTGTCTGTGATTGGTGTACAAGAATGCTTGTGATTTTTGTACATTGATTTTGTATCCTGAGACTTTGCTGAAGTTGCTAATCAGCTTAAGGAGATTTTCGGCTGAGACAATGGGATTTTCTAGATATACAATCATGTCATCTGCAAACAGGGACAGTTTGACTTCCTCTTTTCCTAATTGAATACCCTTTATTTCCTTCTCCTGCCTGATTGCTCTGGCCAGAACTTCCAGCACTATGTTGAATAGGAGCGGTGAGAGAGGGCATCCCTGTCTTGTGCCAGTTTTCAGAGGGAATGCTTCCAGTTTTTGCCCATTCAGTATGATATTGGCTGTGGGTTTGTCGTATATAGCTCTTATTATATTGAGATACGTCCCATCAATACCTAATTTATTGAGAGTTTTTAGCATGAAGGGTTGTTGAATTTTGTCAAAAGCCTTTTCTGCATCTATTGAGATAATCATGTGGTTTTTGTCTTTGGTTCTGTTTATATGCTGGATTACATTTATTGATTTGCGTATGTTGAACCAGCCTTGCATCCCAGGGATGAAGCCCACTTGATCATGGTGTTTAAGCTTTTTGATGTGCTGCTGGATTCGGTTTGCCAGTATTTTATTGAGGATTTTTGCATCAATGTTCATCAAGGATATTGGTCTAAAATTCTCTTTTTTGGTTGTGTCTCTGCCTGGCTTTGGTATCAGGATGATGCTGGCTTCATAAAATGTGTTAGGGAGGATTCCCTCTTTTTCTATTGATTGGAATAGTAGGGACATGGATGAAACTGGAAAACATCATTCTCAGTAAACTATCGCAAGGACAAAAAACCAAACACCGCATGTTCTCACTCATAGGTGGGAATTGAACAATGAGAACTCATGGACACAGGAAGGGGAACATCACATTCCAGGTACTGTTGTGGGGTGGGGGGTGGGGGGGGGGCGGGGACAGCATTAGGAGATATACCTAATGCTAAATGACGAGCTAATGGGTGCAGGAAATCAATATGGCACATGGATACATATGTAACAAACCTGCACATTGTGCACATGTACCCTAAAACCTAAAGTATAATAAAAAAATAAAAAAATAAAAACACAAAAATTAGCTTATACTACAGAGCAAAAGAGATATTAAAAAAAAAAGAATTGTTTTAAGATCTTTAATTATTTTTTAGTCTATTGAAAGTTTAGACCTTCTATCTCTCCTCACTGGCAGCAAATACTGGGCTAAAACTTTTTAGTTAGAAAGCTGCTGTTATTTATCACACCCACCAGTGCTAAAGACTCTGAATTCTCCTAGTCCTGTGGCAGAAACAGGTGGGAGGTGTGTTAGTGATTTCAGTCCTGGGTGGATGATCATTCCTCCGGCAGAGAGGCCACGCTCTGTGTCTAGTGAAGGGAGGGACTAGAGGACATATAAACTAAATTTAAGCCTTTTAAAGACTGTTGGAGCTGGGCAAAAACCTGTTTCAAAAGAGGTGGTAGTCAAAAACTCTTTAAGACAGGAGCCCACCTGACCTTAAAAAAAAAAAAAAAAAAGACAAAAAGACATGTGCTATAAAAAATGGAAGATCACAATCTCAAAAATAGATCTGATAATGTATTTAAGTCTCTTAATTTAAACATCATCAATGTCCAACAAATCAACAAAGTGTGTTGTGTTCCAAAACAAGGCTGCCCTATGCTTAACATCAATACTTTAAAGCTTCAACAGAAAGTATTGGATTGACTTTGAAGTCTAGAACTTCGGAAATGTTTAGTCATTTGACATCACCACCTCCTTTCTTGAATGCTCAAAGCAGTTTCTTTCTAAAAGTAAGTGTGTCATATAGTTGGAGACAGAATTCCTGAAAAGTAGAGCTAGAAAAAGAGACCAACAGAGGTGTCTGCTTTTGATTCTTATTTCAAATGCTCATTTCTATTTTTGATTCCTGTCCTTCGCTTTTTACTAACTCTAGTAAGAACAGGAGCATAAAAGCTAAAATTGAAATTGCCCTAACAAAGTCACTGGGACCTTAAAGCTTGACAGGGATATTGGTGTTTGGTGGTATTAGCTCTAGGTTTATCTGTCTGCATTCACTTTCACACATTTGTGGAAATGCCCAATCTTTCTTTAGGTTTTTTTCCTTGAAAATTTATCTCCTGATCTTCCTAACCTCTTACTCTATTCCCAGGCATAAGCATAGCATACATCGCCACCATACTGGGTCTCCTTGGCCATGAAATATGACACTTTTGAAATTTTTTTTAAATCCCAAGTATTGGTAGAAGGTTTACATTAGCATTGGAAGTGGCATTAATTTTGGCTCCTCTCAAGCCAAGGTTTGATTATTTTCTACCTTGCAATTTTTTTTTTCTTCTAGCAAGGGCAGAATCTCTTTCAAATCCTACCTGCTGTGGAAGCACAACAAAAGATTGAAGGGATGGGAATGCAGGGCGGCAGCCCAAATTCATTCTTTGACCTCTGAGCTCAAGCAGCTGTCATGCACAAATCCGATTTCTGCTAGAAAGATATATTCTTCCATCCTTCAAAGGACAAAATTAATTGAATGAGTTGAGGAATTATTTCTTAAGCAATTTTTCACAAGTGATGTATAGCAAATCTGAGAGTTTTCAATATATATTTTGTTGGACAATTTGAGGAGGACAAACCAGAGAAACTTTTTGCTTTAAAACATAGAAAACATGCTATAGAACTCAGTGATAGGGACCACATGGTACAGTGGAAAGCATCTTGAACTCAGAGTTTGAAGATGTGAACTGAATTTTAGAATGCTGCTTGCACTTCTTATCATCGTGTGTCATCTTTTTCCCCATGTCTGTTGCCTCTCTTTACCCCAACTCAGTATAATCATTCATAAATGCTGCTGAGTCATTCTGTCCAATCTCTCTCCTTCCACACAGAAATTTTCCTGAAAAAGGAAGTGATTTGCTCATCCAGAAAAGATTGATCATGAGTGAATGAGACACTTGCTGTATTCTAATGAATTTTAAGTTCAGTTAAGCAGGGATAACATGCACATAAGAAATGTATAAAAGTAGTCATGTAATGTTTGCTTAAATTCTATTATGAGGACATTTGCAAGGTGGCATTTTAGGAAAGAAAGAGAAAAATTGAGATAAACGAAAGGAGGGGAGGAAGACTTCATGAGGGAACAGGACTTAGTCTGTGCCTGGAGTTCTCGGTAGACGTTTCTGAGGCTAAGCAAAGAAATCATTATTATATAATTGAAATTACACTGGTGTTGAGGCAAAAACTGCTAGCTTTTTTCAAAAAGTCACTTAAAACTCATAAACATTCAGATTCCTGCACAATTAAGTCACAATAATGATGTAATTATCCTATTTTCACAAGTTAATTGAGAGTATTTTAATAGATAGTATATATGAAAGAGACCAGTGCAGTGCCTGGCATATATCAAGGGCTAATCTGATACTGCATTTGGTTCAAGAGGAGGCAAGGTGTAGAAGCAAAGAGAAGGCCATGTTGGCAAATATGCCACGTCCAGAGAAGAGTACAGAAACCAAACTGGCTAAAGACGAATCAGTCACTCTAGATGTTGAACTGTAGCAAGAAAAGAGCCATTTCCCTCTGTGGCTAAGAAGTCTACTCTGACCTGTCTAAGCTAATTCTCACATCTTAATGGAATTGCCAGTGGAATTCAGGTTTCTAGATTTTCTACCTAAGTTTAAATCTTAGTTCCCTATTTGTTGAGTTCACTTAAATTGGTCTTAGTGATGCCTACACAGTGCCAGACCAACAGGTCAATACAGCCTAAAAGTTGATAAAGGCAGAAGGGAAAAATACAAATGATAGTTGACTATGGGTTATTGAATGAATAGATGAGGGAGTTCAATTTTTAAAACCCTGATGTACTAATGGTATATATTTTTGTAGTATAAATTTATTTATATTCTGAGATCATATATTAATTCGCTTTTTAAGTCATCCTATGGTAACAAATGGCTCCAAAATCTCTGGGTTTACAGCAGTATTTATTTCTCACTCACATGTATCTGCTGCAGCTTGATTTCAGTTTACTTCGCTTAGATTCTAATTTCAGGACCCAGACTGACAGACTGAAGAAGCAGTCTTGTGACAGAGGGTAGAGTGGTATCACCACATTCTGGCCACATTTAAAATTCTGCAAATTGGGGGCATTTGGCACTTCTGCTTACTTTATATTAGCTAAAGAAAGTTGTGTGGGGCAGGGATATATTCTTCTACCACAGGGAGCACTTTAAGTTGCGTATCATTGGAAAGTGAAGGACAATTCTTCTACAAATGAGGAAGGACAGGAACAAATGGGAAGAAAAACGTAACCATAAATATCTGAATTAACATTTTCTAAAAATTAACATACAACTCTTTTGCCCCATTCTTTAATGGAAAATGTAGCCTAAAGCTAACATGTCATTCTCACTTCACTAAAACAACCTCTACTTCACAGATGTGTAAAATTGCATTATCTGTTTTACCTGCTTGAGCTCCAGGTACACTTCAGACACTTCAGAGGCTACTGTCCATTCCTAATACATCTCAATCAGACAGAGTGGCAGATTGTGGTCTGTCTCTGAGATCTCGCTCTTGGATATGCCTATCATTGTTCAGAGAGTTTAATGGGTTTCCCCAAATCAAGATTTATTGATAAGATTCTAGATGCTTCTAATATATGTTAAAAGGCATTGTGGCATTCATTGTAGTCACCTTGCGTTTAAAGAATTGCCTCAAGTAAAATGCAGACTGTGTAATGGATAAATCAGTCACTGTACAGAGTCTTTGGAAAGTATGACTATCAATACAGCTGGAGCAATGAGTGAACTGGGTTTGCTTTACATTCACACAGCCTTTCCAACAGTCTCCGTCTGTAGCTAATATTATAAAGCCAGTGTCTGAGACATCTTTGTTTTTATTGTGGCAATATATCTTAAGCCTTCTCTTTATCTTAAGTAATCCAGTACCCCTGAAATATGATGCTGGGTCTCTGAAAGAAAAAAAGAAAACCTGATAAGATAACCACCTAGAGTAACATTTATATAATTGCCCAGTCAGAACTCATTTCCAGCTGCCTACATGGAGCTTGCTTCACTGTTGTAGCTAGGAAACAGGGAAGGCAAATAGCTGCTTGTCTTTGGTGCCAACCTTCTGAACTAGTCATGCTTAAAGGAAAGCATTCCTTTACTCGCAGTTCCACAGATTTGCCTCCTAAGGTCTCACTTTTTTTGAATGATAATTAGAGGGACCTGCCATTTGAAATCAAACTGTCCCGATGTAGATTCAACAAGAAAGTGTCTTTATAATTAATAAAATTCCACATTTTTTCCTCCAATTTGTATATTATAGATGCCCCCAAACCCTCTATTTTAACTGAACTTTTAATCTCAAAATTCAATTGGATTTAGACTAGGGTGGCAGCTGATGTGTCCCTCTCTGCAGCCAGCAGGGATTTTCTGCATTTAGTAGGACTGGCCTAGAAGCTGTTGCCATAAATTCCCATCTGGAAATTTCAGGCAGTCTTTCTAGTCTCTCTCTCCAATTAATGGTCTCTTTGTTTATTGACTCCAGGCACCTCAAGACTTTACAGGAATCGAGAGTCTGCCTTAATGCTCTACTTTTAAACTGAGGTAACCAGTAAGGAGGAAAATTTACATGACATCGTAGGCATCTTCTTACAACTGTGTTTCTAATATTCTACCCAGTTCTCTCTGATTTTATACAATATAAAGCTTGGCCTTATTTATAAATTGTGTTGTTCTTGTCTCCTTAATATCCTTTGTCTCCATGGCTCTTACAGGAATCTGGGTCTACTTACCTCTCAGCATTTCCATTCCTTTAAGCCTTGGAGAAGAGCTTGCACATTTGTTATAGACTTTGAGATACAAACCCCAGCCCCAAGCTATGTGGAAATTGGCCTGGGGCCTGGTGGTGTCAACTCAGAGCAAGGTTGACAGTACCTCCACTTTAAGAGTTGGAGTCTTGAAGAAAAGCCAGTCTCATTTGCTGCCACATAAATAATCTTTACTCTGTCAAACTAAAGGTAATTTAAATGGTGAATTACTCAGAGCACAGTTTTAAACTCTTGTGAGTTACACAGACTAACTTAGCCTTAAAGATCTGTACTTTGGGATAATACAAAAGTTTTGAGGGTCAGTTCAGATTTAATGTTTCCTTGATACTCATGCCTCAAATCCTGCTTTTTGTCTGACAAAGCTCAAATTACTGAGACATACTATGCAGGAAATTCATAGTTATCACTTAGGAATAATCGCTGTTTGGGTATAAACCTCCATTAAATTTTATATATATCTGTGAACATACATCATAAAATTCAGGTTACGACGTAGAAATAATTATTAAATTTTTGAGACCGTGATTTTAATGACTATACAGTATTTGATAATATAAACACATCTTAATTTAACTAGCCCTCAACTGATATTCATTTAGATTATTTTCACAAGTTTACTGTCAGAAATAAGACTGAAATGAGTATCTTTATTAATAAATAGGGGCTCGTGTGCCTGATTATTTCCTTCTATTTAACATACATTCCTAGAAGTAACTCTTTGACCTCTTTATGTAACACCTTTGGAATTTAAAATTATATCTAAATAAAAACTTAAAAAATAATTTTTCAAATTATATGTATATATGCACACAATTGCTTAGGTGATTTTTTTTTACATTTTTCTAATCTTTCTTTCAATGAATACACTTCATGTTCTGCAAGAGTGCTTCCAGAAGAATCAAATGAGTAATACTACAGTTTGGCTGACAGGAAACATTCAGAAATATTTGAAGAATTATGAATGAATAAATGCATTAATAAATGACTTCTCTTCATGTTAACATGGCTGGAAATTCATACTATCTTGTGTTTCTTTTTTTTCTGTCTACCACTCCCTATAACCACTGCATACCTCTTCTTTTACACATGAATAAGACATAAGGCCAATAACTGAAGGGCTATTTTCTCTCTGCTTTCAATCAAATCCCCTACATGGTACTACTAACGGAATGTTGGTAATATAAAATTACTGCTCCTGAGGTACTACACTGCAGCTATTTTTGACCCCTCTGTTGGGACAAAATCTGGTGTCATTATGTTAGACATTCTCTGTCTACTCTATGTAGAGTTTCTATCTGAGAATGCCTCATGTTCATTTTATATTGAAAGGAATTTTAAATAGAACCTCTGACCTATTCTATATAAAAATATGTTTTATTACAACCTTTATGATACTTTCAAAAGCTCTTTGGGAATCTAACATGTGAGTAGCCTATAAAATACTTAAGAGTTCCTGCTGCCAGTGTCAGATAAGAAATGTAAGCTGTAGCTTTGGAAGCTAATGGAAAGGCTCATGGCTTCAGAATCTGTCTTACTGGCCCTTGTATCGAAGCCCTTGAACTTGACAGATATTTTATTTTTCCTCCTTATTCCTCTCTGAATCTAAGCTCTCAAGCCTATAGTCATTGTTTAGCTGTCTTTGCTTCTTTCTTTTGCTTTTCATTTACATGTTCATTGGAAGGTGGTTACACGAAAAGTGATTCCTTATCCGGGAAAATGACAGGCCATGGACATGTTTCCCTTCCTCTTCTTGCCTTTTTAGATGAGATCAGGATTTCAGATGCTCTGCTAAGACAGATGTAAGTCATTGACTTGTATTTAATTCTTCCTGTGGTAGAAAATATTCTTGCAGGATCAAATTAACTTCCTTTATTCCTGATGAGTACCAGGCAGCAGGGGAAATCCATGTAAGAATCTAATAATTAAATGAATTAGAATGCAGACCTGCCAAGAAATAGAGAAAGGGCATTCACAGAGATATGCTCTGACATAGTTGAAGTGATTTTCTCCTTAAATTATAACTTTGTGTTAACTATGAGCATCTATTTTATTTGTCCTAAAATGAAGAGACAAAATTTTACCCTTCTCCCAGTAGGTTAGTGGCCCCAAAATTATACCATGTAAAAAACCTGACCGAGGCACT
Organism: Hylobates moloch; assembly: GCF_009828535.3. Lineage (NCBI taxonomy): Eukaryota > Metazoa > Chordata > Mammalia > Primates > Hylobatidae > Hylobates > Hylobates moloch. Next base: position 12,225,761 of record NW_026652299.1, read on the forward strand.
TAACTTTTTTTCTTTTTGATATATCTCCTGATATGGTTAGGCTTTGTGTCCCCACACAAATTTCAGCTTGAATTGTAATCTCCCAGATGTTGAGGGGAGAACCTGGTGGGAGGTGAGTAGATTCATGTGGGTGGTTTCCTTCACGCTGTTCTCATAATAATGAGTTCTCACTAGATCTGGTGGTTTTATAAGTGTTTGGCAAGTTCCTCTTTCACTCACTGTTCTCCCTCTCCTGCTGCCACGTAAGATGTCCCTGCTTCACCTTCTGCCATAATTGTAAGTTTCTTGAGCCCTCCCAAGCCATAAAGAACCGTGAGTCAATTAAAACTCTTTCCTTTATAAATTACCCAGTCTTGGGTATTTCCTTATAGCAGTGTGAAAATGGAATAATATGCCTCCTTTCCATTTTTATGAACAGATTGAGACTAAGAAGGAGATGTTCTGGATTCTACTCTCAATTAATTTGTAATTCACTGGATATGACCTTGGAAAAATTACTTAAATTGTTTCAGTCTTCATTTTTAATGCTGAAGCTATTGATAACCTTTATTAAACATTTAACTTTTTATTTTAATGAAGCTTGATTTGATGTGATGGTATCTTTAGTAGATATCTATTTTTGTACCTGCCCAGATTTTATCCATTCATCTGATAACCACATCAAATTTTCCTCTGGAGTACCACTCCTCGCTTTACTTTTACCATGTTCAGTTGGGGATAGTTTACTCCACCCCTTTCTTCAGAGGTAGACATTTGACTGAGTAGCATATTTTTAGGTTCACACTGATTATTCAATGAGAGGTTTGAGATGCAATCAGGGTAAATGAGAAACAATAAGGTGTTGGCTGGGATTTCTGGGAAAAAATTCCTTGTCTTTTCCTTGGGATTTGAGGCTGAGAATTCATGAAATAAATAGCGATTTTTGGACTGTGGTGGGGTGAGGATAGAGTTTCTAGGAACTATTGCATGAAACCACAAAATGAACCCAATTAAATGGAAGAAAGACTCAAGAGAGACAAAACAAATCCTGATGTAATCATTTGAGTTCCTATAATGCAGCCATGCCTAAAGATAGAATACTTGGTAATATCAGAATTGTATAACCCAACAACTGGTGTGTGTGTGTGTGTGCGTGCATGTGTGCATGTTAATGCCAGGGTATCAGCTGAAATTGTTTTTAGTACAAACAAAAAAACAAATTACTACAAATGACTTAAATAACAGAGATAATTTATGGATTTATATAGACAAAAAGTACAAACATTAAAAGAGCATTAGATTTGTTTCACTTATGCAGCCTATAAAGTCATTAATATTCACATTGTTTTGATTTCTCTAATCTGATTTCCATAACAAAAAGTTTCATATAAAAACTTGCTCTCTTATGGTACTAAGATGGCCAGTTGCAATCTGATTTACATATTTCCTTGTCCAAGGCAAGGACAGATCTTCCTTTTTCGTAAACCTGTTAGAAAAGTATTTTCCCTACAAGATGCTACATATTTACTAAATTCAGTGAAATGTTCATTTTTACATAATTTCTGTGGCCAGAGGATTTCCATAGCTGATGAGCTTAGAACCAGATTTCCTAAAGCAATAACTATGGCCCTGTGGCTTTAACAAGTCTGACCTCACCTACGCAGATACTGCAGTGAGTCAATCTCATCCACCTTCCATGAGGATAACAAAACAGGAAAGTGGTGAAGGTGATGTTGGCAGACAGCCACAATGTCTGCCACAGCCAAGTCAGTAGAAAATTTTTGTCACTTACCTGTGACACTATTTTTCTAGTAGAGTATCTCATTTAATTTGCACTTCCATTTACACAACACCTATTTGAAAACTGTAGATCAAACCTGGGGGAGAAACTGGAAACCACAGGTGCTGTGTGTTCTTATTCCATCCTTCCTCTGACCTGAAGCTTCAGTAACCCCAGAAAATCTAGATGAGACAAGATGGGAGGACTGTTTACAGAAGAATGGTTTCTGGAAAGTGGATTGGAAACCAAATAAGACAAGAAAAGTTTGCCAAATCCAAAACCTGAGGTCAATCATTAGACCTGCTCTCTATCCTGTTTCTAATCCAGCCAAATCCTCTGATAGATCTTGGGAACTTCATCTGGGTTTCAGGTAGCCTCAAACCCTAGTAAGATTTAAAAGTAAACCCTTTAACAAAGTTGCTATCCTTTGGCTTCAGACCCAAATTGTCTTCCACGACACTGCTATCGGGGTGTGGAGTGTCCATCCACCAGGGGACATATTCCACCAGCTGTAATGCTAACTTCCTTGGCCAGAGCAGGCTGGAACAAAGATGACAACCTAGCTAATGAGAATGTGAACTAGGGGACAAAGACACTCGGGGTCTTCTGCTGTTAAACACTACAGCTATAAAGTTACAACAAAGAGATGCAGAGGAGCTGAAATCACAGTAGAACAGACATCACAAAGGGTATGAAAGAAACTTATCTACAGAGAGCAGAATGGAGAATGAGCACACAGAAAAATAAGAAAGGATGTTGTGATTCTGGAGGGAGGAAGATGGAGAAGGGCCTGTTCGCTGACTTTCTTCCTGTGAAATACAGTTGTACTAAGGTCTCTAAATTCTGACAGTACCCCCACCCCTACCCTATACATGTTTGCTAAAGCTCTTAAATGTAATTGAATGTTTTTCTTCTTTTAAGAGTGAATAATATTAATTTAGATAAGCCTCAAGAAGACATATACAAAAAATAAATATATAGGAGATTAATGTCTCTTGATACCTATTCTTAGACAGCCCTAAAGAAAAAAATTAATACTCACAGAATCATAAGAGCCCTAGCTGAGAGAAAGTCTAAAAGTCATATAAATGCTGGTCTGAAATAAACAAAAAACTACTATTTACTTTGTCCATAACATTTCATATGACCTTATTTAATCTTCATAACAACCACATGACATGTATATTATGATCCTCATTTTTTCAGATGAGAAACTAAGACTCAGAGAGGCTTCATAACTTGCACAGAGGAAAGTGGCAAAGTAAAAATTTCTTCCATAACCTCAGAGGAAAAAGACTCTATACCTTTACACCATTTTTTCCTTTCTCCTTCCTCCTTTCATAATAAAGATTAGGAATCTTCATATATCAAAGTATCACTTTCAAGCCAGATACAATTTATGATTTTATTATTTGTACAGGCAATATGTAGCCAGACGAAATAGCAAATGCAAAGACATATAGGTGTGTGAAGGCCCAGTGTTTGAGAGAACTACATATAATTCCAGTTCTAGAATAGAAGGTTCAACATGAGGAGTGGCTGGTGGCTGATGAAGCTACAGAAGTATAAAGGGGATCAGTTAACAGAGTCTCCTCTGAGGGATTCTAATTTTTTTAGGTTTGCCTATTATAATACGAACTCTCTTAAAGAAGGAGAGTAGAGAAAATGCCATCAAAGGCATAAGTACGTTGTTGCTGAGCTACAGAAACCACATAAAACACAAAGATGCACATACACAGAAAACGACAGATGAAAAAGCCTTGCACTGGAACTTTGAGACAAGAAGAAAAGGAATGTGGAACGATGCGACATTATCTCCACATGCTGAATTTTATTTTTAAATAGATGGTATAGTTCTGCATAAGCATAATAATGCTGAAATCTCCACAGCTAAATTCAGAGCTCTTTTGTTAAACATTTTGTGTAATACCAATACATTTCTTAACAAGTTCACAAAATGAAATTGCTGATGGAATAGGCATTGGCCTGATGAGCGCATAAAAACAAATTTTCCTCCTCAGACCCAGGTAACCTGGGCCTTCAATTCCCACTCAGTCTGCAAGCTGATTCTCTGGGTACCGCCTCTCTAGACACTTGCTGGTGCGTAGATGGATGGTGTTAATTTCAGATTGGAAGATCTGGTAATGCTGTCCCGAACCCTGCAAACAAGGTCGGACATTTGTAGAAGCTGTTGCCCGTCACAGAAACATAGACTTATTTTGTATGCGTATTTTGTCTACAAATTACCTCAGAATAATTCTATGTGTGTCAGGGAACATAATAAATATTTCCATGTTTACCTTTCCTATGGTTTTCAGCAGGAAAAACAGAGGATTTCCTTGGTTTAATTAGAGAACACCTTGCCATCACGCTAGAAAGCATCAGTTGTCTGGAGTATAGCTGAAAACGATGTATGTTTATGATAATTTGTAAAGGTGGCATTAAACTCTTTAAGACCTTATCTAATGAAAATTGGGAGATGGATGACAGTCTTTCAACATCTCCTAGCTCCTTTTTACTCGTGATTACCCTGTGATGCTTCTCTCCTCCTCGTGTTTTTGTTCTTCTATGTAACTGAAGGATGACTGACCTTGGCATTATCATCATCTAATCAAATTTGGCCAATATTTCCTCAGCAGTAGTTATGCCCAAAACTGTGTAGGTACTGCAGAATAGGGTCACCGCCCTTAGAGAGCTTTTAATTTAGATGAGGAGACAAGGCATTTACAAAAGAAATAGTTTAATAACAACAATAATATGAAAAGCTACTACTACAGAGCTGTTTGGTAGTTTGGTTCCTGCCCAGAGTTTACACGACATCCAAGAGGAACTGGTAATGTGGAGTAATCAAAATTTGTAACTAATATTATATCCCCTCATCCTCCCATTGTCACTAGCATAAAATCTGACAGATTGAAGATTCAGAAATGACTCCAAGGTATTGGGCTTGGGTGACAGTCAATGATTATATTCTTCACAAAGACAGAAGGAAAACAAAGGGAGCCATTTTTAAAGAGAAAATGCGTCTAAAACACTGCTTTGATGATGTTATTATCCTACTCAAAAAATGCCCATGACTTCCTGCTGGCTGCTTGTAGAGTTTGGTAGAGCAAAATGATTACCTTTAGCAGCCTTCATGCTAGGGAGTGGTGACACAAGATGTAATAAACTGGACTCTCTGCCACTGAACTCAGTGTAAATAAAGAGTCTTGAAAGTGGGTAAACACCTTGAGAAAAAGAAGGCTGTGAATCAAGCTAAGAAGAATTATTAGAAAGCACACACACCAGCCTTCTGGAATACCATTAGTGGGGAAAAGTCGCAGAAATGAAAGCAGTGACAGTAGGTACACATGATTCTGGCTCTTTGCGTCTGTGGCAGCACATAAAGATATATTAGACTTCTAGAGAGGAACCTGACCCTTGGCCTGGGGGCTTCTAAGCTCCTTGACTGGGGAGGTACCCATCTTTCATGGCATGATTAGGAACTGAGATTCAATACTGGTATGACATCGCAGAACCTGGGCTCAAATGTAGTCCAACATCTAAGCACTCTTTGGTTGAGAGAGCACCAGAGTCTCCCTCCCCTGGAGCAATCAGGAAACCAGGTCCAAGCCTTGAGACTACAGCTATAAGGCTAGTGGAGTGCTGATCTATCACTCCAGTATTTGTGGTTGTGGGAGTCTTATCCCCACCACCAGCATGATCAAGGTGTGGGGCCCAAGTCCTCTAGTTACAGCTATGCAGCCTGGCAGAACCTTGCCCTGAACTGACATTGTAGCACTGCCAAGATTGATTGCCTTAAGCATTCAGTGTACCAGTTTCTATGAAGCTTTGCTGCAGCCAGTCTAGAAAGAATGTCTTGCAATAGTTAGCCCTAATCTTCAAATGTTAAGAAGTAAAATTGGATTTGGGAAATTCTAAATTTAGGGGTCAGGAGAAGGGAGAACCATCTAAAGAGACAGAAAGAGTATCCAAAGAAGTATAAGGTGAATGAGAGTATTCAGGGCCACAGAGGCAAAAAGAGAAATGAACTTCAAGTAAAGAAGGACATTTAATTTGCTCAATGCTAGTGAGGCTATAGGGAGAATGCAGCATAAAAGATGTAAGATTTACAAAGAAAGGGGTATATTAATGAGCATGTTTCAGTAGTGTTATATAGGTAGAAACTAGATTAAAAGTTGTTAAGAAATGAAGAGTGGTAAGAAAAGATGGAAACGGGCAGGGAGAAGAAGGCAATAGTTTGAGATAGGAAGAGGCAGCAACAAAAATCTTTCTTATGTCTACCACAGAGATAACCTGAGCTCTTGTGAGAGGGTTTATGGAGGATGGAGAAAGTTAAGCTGGTTAGAAAGAAATTGTGTTCTCTGACAAATGGTTTCTAGTTCTCATGAATTAACATATATCAAAATTAAAGGAGATCAATGAGGTCTTAAATAAGGTGATTGCTTTCATTTGATTAAGACTAATTTTATGATTCTTTACTCCAGCTTATGAGAATAGTCCTAGCAGTGGTTTTTCAGTCACCAAGGCTAGCTAAGAGAATTGTATTCTGGCTAGGACACTTTTTCATGATCCTTCACATGTCATCTTCAATCTACTTCTTTATTACATATCAAACAGCTCTACCTATACAAAATAGCATAAGCATATGTTTTTCCCCTCCCCTAGAAACTCCCATCAAAATAAATATGGCCAAAATCAGGGGTGGACAAACTGCATGGGAATTTTCCTCTTTTCCTGAAAAATTATATTTTTAACTTCTATTTGTTACAAAGGCAAGAACTAGGAACAAGTGGATTGAAACATTTACTTTTTCTTGTTGGAGACTCAGCACCCTATAAATGTAATTTTACATTTTTAGTATTTTTTGAAATGTAATATTCAGTCAATAAATACAGAAACTGAGGCACAGGAAACTTAAAAACATTTTTAGGATCACAAGAAAGGGGAATAAATGTACCAGCTGTAAACAGCCAGGTGTCTCTGATTATTTTCATTTAGTTTTCTACTACACTTTTCTGTTGATATTGTACAGATGAAAGTAGAGCAGCTTGTTTTGAAGATTCAAAACCATCTTGTATTAGTCCGTTCTTATGCTGCTATAAAGAACTGCCTGAGACTAAGTAATTTATAAAGAAAAGAGGCTCAACTTACAGTTCCGCATGGCTGGGGAGGCCTCAGGAAACAATCATGGCAGAAGGGGAAGCAAACATGGCCTTCTTCACATGGTGGCAGGAAGGAGAAGTGCCAAGCAAAAGGGGGAAAAGTCCCTTATAAAACCATCAGATCTCATGAGAACTATCAGGAGAATAGCATGGAGGTAGCTGCTCCCATGATTCAATTACCTCCCACTGGGTCCCTCCCATGACTCGTGGGGAAGATGGGAACTACAATTCAAGATGAGATTTGGGTGGGGACACAGCCAAACCATATCACATCTTATCCCAAAGTTGAGCTTGAGCTTTACATGTTGTTGGATTTTTTTTCTGTTCTGGATATTTTTACTATTTTGAGGCTTGATGGCCTTCTTTAAGATATGTCTAAGCAATACCATAACATACAGTATTGTCAGCCAAGGTCATCTGAGTGATAATGCCAGTTAAAATTATAGCCTGGTATCTTGTAGAGTCATTTAACCAGTTAAATAACTGTTTTTTGTTCCCTTTACTTTTCAGTTCATCAACCAGAAACATATCCCTAAAACACACACCTTTACATCTTATACCATACACAAGATATTTACTAAATTACATCATATTAAGCAAAAGAGTTAAAGCTTTTTCCTGCTTCCCAATTCAGATGCTTTGTTATATCATTGAAAGTTTCTCAGCATGTATCAAAACCATAGATCTTCTTTAGTTTGTATTTGAGATTTAGGGGATGTTAGCTAGAGCCAGTAATAATTACATTCAGAGAACAGGCATATGGTCTAATTCACACTATCATTTTTTCTCACAATTGAAAGATGCCAGTTTTTAAAAATACATGATTATTCCGCCTATAGTGGTCTGCCTTGCCAATTTGTAGGTCACAGACTCCCGTACGCTAAAGCTGGAACTCATAAATGCTTTATGGAATATCGTTTCAGTAGTAGAGATGGAGATTGCAGGGGCCAGATGGGACAGTATTCATGGCAAAGCATAAGACTAGAAAGATCATTTACTCTTTTTTTTTGTCCTGTTTCTCTAAAGATCTTTTCCCTACAACCATTAAAAGCACTAAAAATAAAGAAGTGTTGTTCCAAAGAGTCCACTTGCAGTAATTTTTTAAAAGAAAAATGTTTATATTACAAGGAGAATCGTGATATGAAAAATTCAGACATCTGTTCTCTTCAGCTGACTACTGTACCCTGCTGATTCCACCTCAAAAATACTTCTCCGGTTGTCCTGCAAATATGGGCCCTCAATACTTCCTACTTGGATTATTGCAATGGTTTATTCCTTGTGCACCCCAGGCTTGCCTCTGCACATGTATGACAGGATATATCACTGAATTTATCCACCTGTATATAACATATATTTTACTTCCATGTCATTTTTATTTTTTTCTTTCTTCTGCCTGCACATAAATTCCATGAAGGCAGATATGGTTTTGTTCACTGGTGTTTCCTCATCTTTCAGAACAATGCCTTCTATTACTACATGCTAGAGGACAAATTTAAAAAGTGTCATGTATTCATACTCAATTCCTCTCAGTAAATATTTTCTGAATAAATAATTTAAATTTGTAGAGAATATGTATCTTAGAATTATATAGAATATATATCTTAGATTGCAGGGAAGTTTCTTAAGAATTGAATAATGAACATTCTTTATCACTTTTCTGCCATTCCCTTCCTTCATTCTGCTCATTGGAGTAGAGACGGATGGCTTGAGATGAAGCAGTTACTGAGGACCATGAAACAAAACTCATTTGTAAGAATGGTGAAGTAACTAAATCTACAAAGTCAAGATACCATGTCTCATTATGAGATAAAATTAAACTTCTATCTTATTTAAACCACTATTATTTTTGGGTTTCTCTTACAACTGAATTTATCTTTATGGATGGAAATATAATGTAATATATAAATTATTTGGAATGACATGTCCTATCCAAATTCCTCACATTTTTTAATCCTCTGTCCACTGTCATATTTAATTTTATAGCTGTGGTTGCCAACAAGAGGCTCAGAGAGATTTAAATGGCACAAGGACATAGTTTTTTGGCCAGTAAGAGTTCAAACACTTATTTTTCCAACATTAAAAGTCATGAGTTACACATAAAATCTAGGATTTGGGAGTCCAAATGCATCATAATAACAGAGCTGAGTTTAGATGAGGCAGATGTTCTGCATTTCATCACAGTCTTTACACCTTCCACTAATCCCCATTAATCATCATACCTAGCCTGTTTCACACACTTAAATTACTTATTGGATGTATTATGGAAAACACCACATATAAGAAGTTCTCCTTTGTTCTTTCTTCTATTCAACCAATGCTTTTGAACTACAGTACTCCCATTCTAAATAATGGGAATATGGTGGTTACAGGGACTACAAAAGTCCTTACATTTTAGAAACTACAAAAGTCCGTACATTTTAGAAACAGAAGACAAACAATCACCAAGTAAACAGAAATGCAAATGGATATTTTCTGATAGTTCTAAGTATAATGGAGATCATGAAAAAACATATGGATAGAGAGACAGTGACTCATGTTAGGGAATGGGATCCTGTGGATTAGATTATCAGGAGAACCTCTCTGAGGAGAGGCCATTTGAACTGAGACCTGAGAGACAACCAGGAGTCAGTTATTCAAGATCTAGGCAAAGACAATTTTAGGTGGATGGAATGGCACCTAAAAATAACCTACAATGAAAATGAGAAAAAATAAACTTTCTCAGACAGAAAAATAATTTCTGGTACATCATATTTTACAAGGTGTTGTGAGCCATAGCTATCTAGGAATTCTCCCAATTTTCCTGGGACTATAAAAATGACAAAAAGACATCCTCTTCTTGGTCATACATAGTGGCTGAAGCCTGTAATCCCAGCACCATGAGAGATGAGGCTGCCGGATCACTTGAGGCTGGCCAACATGGCAAAACCCCATCTCCACTCAAAATACAAAAATTAGCTGGAAATGGTGGAGCACACCTGTAATCCCAGCTACTTGGGAGGCTGAGGCATGAAAATCACTTGAACTCAGGAGGCAGAGGTTGCAGTGAGCAGAGTTTGCACCACTGCACTCCAGCCTGGGTGACAGAGCGAGACTCCGTCTAAAAAAAAAAAAAAAAAAATCCTCTTTTCTCTATTTAAAACTTTCAATTTAAAAAAAAAAAAAAAAAAACAAAAGGCTGATTTTTGCTCAATAATTCCAAAGATTGATTAAATATGTTAAGCTTAACTAATGGAGGGTAATGGTGTCCATAAAATGTTAATTGTATAAACACAACAGATTGCTAGGTATACATATGCTTCTGTTCAGTCTTCCACTTTTCCATTTTGTTTTATTCAAAATATGCTGAAAGTTATTAGTTCATGAATCTCAAGAAGCAGACTGATGCTCATCTCTTAAGCAAATGTTTAAAATATAAATTCCATTTAAATATCAGTGTAAAAACTGAAAGCCTTAGTTGACTAATTTAATGATATACCAACAGCTCTGGAGGAAAACTGAGCAGTCTATGATTATCATATAATCACAAATACACACACACTCAGAAACACACATAAGTACATTTTCTTTTAAAACTCAAGTTCACTTAGATTGGTGGAAAAGCTTCTTTCTTAAACAGCAATTTAAAAGTATTAAGTATTAGCATTTTTTCATCAACTCAATAAATTTATCTTGATTTTTTGCAACTGAAAGAAATGTTGAGTTAAAAAAATTAAACCTTGGCACGTACCTTGGGTGGTGAGTGCATATGTATACAAACAGCCATTCTTAATTAAGGAAACACCGTATCACAAATAATCAGAGCTGAGCTTTTTGAAACGTTCCCTCCTATGCCAGCATAATATTCAACCACCATCAAATTTTCTGCATTCTGCATAATGCGCTGGTAATTAACCTCATAAACTTATTTTCTGAGCAACTCTCATAGTTGATAAATGTAGGTAAGGGCAAAACTCAGCAAGGTTATTGAATAACAGTCAGTGCGTCCAGAATGAAAAATAACCCACCTTCTTCTGAAATAAGATATGAATAGACTTTACCCTAGTAATTGATATTGCTGCATTTTGCATGAAGATAGGGTATTTTTCATTTAAAGCTCATGTGTTAATTTGCCTTCATAGATAAGCCAAAAACTTTAACTCTGTCATCAGACCTTTGGCATCTCGTTTCAGTCTTGCGACTCCGCCAATACACAGCTATTCTGTATTTGAACTTCCATGCTGGAGCTGGGGCATAGATAGTCACCAGAATTCACTTTGTTTTCAACCAGATTCAGATTAAAAGAAGTCACATAAAAACCAAATGCTACTCCTATTAACCAAGCATATGACAAACATTCGTCTGAAAGACAAGAAACCCTAAAAATCAGCATTAACGAAAGCTAAAGATAAAAGCTATCATAGGAGAATGATGATTGGGACCAAGCAGTGCCAAGTGATGACATTTTGCAACAATCTCCCAAAGTCACAGTGATTTGGAATCTTCAAATAACTCTGAAAAATTAAGAGACTTGTATTCCAGTCCAGCTCTGCACCTAGCTGGTGGTAAGACCTTAAAATTCTCATTATGTTTCTAAGAATCTTAATTTCTTTATCTGCACAAAGTGGAGATTGGCCTTGAATACTCCTTAGGCCCCATCCAAAAATAAAATTTGTATGACTTTGGAACGATTCAATTGTTTTCTTTTTTATTTGGAAAATATAAATTACATATTTCCTAAAGCGAGAAGCAATTGTTTATGTGAGTTACAGCTTTTATCATAGTTTCTGGTTTCAAAAAATCTTTCAGTAGCTTGCCACTGTCCATGTAACAAAGGTATTATGGGTCACATGACCCTACAGAATCACATCTCTATATTTTATATTCATCTCCCACCTATTGCTATAAATCTTCATTTTAAATTACAGGATAACTAACTATGTGTAGTTTTCTGAATATGCAATTCTATTTCACTCTATTGCCAATACTCTTTTTTACCACCCCCATTTATGCAGTTAATTTCTGTTTGTAATCAAAACCCTGCTTCCCTAAAGATTATGTTGTGCCAAACAGTTAATCCCTTCCTCTTCTGTACTATCCTTTTGTCACTATCCTTTTGTACTATCCTTTTGTCATACCTCTTTTCTGTCATTTACATTTATGAGCTATCATATTCAATTCAACATAAAACAAAGCTTATATTATGTTCTTCCTTGCATTACCTAGCACTATGCCTTATAGGTAGGAAATGCTCAGTATGTATGGATAAAATTAAAATCCTTGATCTTTTGATGTTGAATGATCCTTTGTTATATGTGCTGATTTAGTTCCATTTACCTTAATAAGCTAGTTTGAGAATATACTTAGGACTTTTATTGGTCAGTTTAGTAAAACATCTTAAAACAGTCAATTACTGTTTGTACAGTATCAATCATTAGAGTAAAAATTGCAACACTTGTAGGAATATTTCTATACTATAATAGGAAGATAGCAAATATTTCTTCTGTAGTTTTAAAGTGTAAATAAATATCAAAAATTCTTAACACATGGCCAGTATTTATAAAGACAATCAAATATTTTAATGAGACAGTTGAAAAAACTGTAAGCTATGCTTCTAAATAGCAGGTCAGTAGTTTTACATCCCATAATTTGTGGAAATCCAAAATGTGGGCTAATGATTAACATGACCAGTTACATTTCAAGATACCTCTTGGTTTATTCCATTTTCACTGAGAACAAATCCAATGTCTCAGGAAAACAAACATTGGTTCTTCATGTTTTAAAAAATATGTCCTCCTTATAGATACATACATAGATAATAGAAATGTGTACGTCTACAGAGCATATACATGTTTTAAATATTAATACTCAGTTGCTAAACATAGATGTGCCATTTGTTGGTAAATGTGCTGTAATATACTAAATGAAATGAGCCAGGCCCCAAAAGAAAAATACTTCATGATTTGACTTATACATGGAATCTTGATAATTTGCATACATAGAAACAGAGTTGGATAGTGTCTATCAGGGGAGGGGAGAAAGTGGAAATAGGAAGTAAGTCAAAAAGTACAAACTTGCAGCCATGTAGGATGAATACATCTGGAAATGTGATGTGCAGCATGAGGAATATAGCTAATAATATTGCATTACATGTTGAAATTTGTGACAACTGTAGATTTCAGGTGCTCTCATCACAGAAAAAGGTAATGAAAGGTGATGGATATGTTAATTTGCTTGACTATAGTAATCATTTTATAATATATGTATATCAATACATCTTGTAAACCTTAAATTAATATAATAGAAATAAATTTAAAATGAAAAATCTTTAGATTCGTAATAATGGTTATTGTAAGTCATTTAAAATTTAACATAAAAAATTCAATGTGCAATAAATAATGATCTAGAATATGCTGTAGAAAAAAGAAAGTGCCAAGTTCAAAAACACTGATACACAATTTTTGAAAGTACAGCAATTAAAAGTATGCCTTGGACATGGTTGATATTCAACATATATTTTTGAAATGAAGAAAGACTATCAGAAATGATTGCTATTGTGATGTGACTTTTTGCTTTTGTTTACTTTTATCCATTTAATTTTTACTTTTACTCTATTTTCCCATTTAAAAAATATGCCCACGATCAAATCTTACTCTCTCACAGCCACAGATATAATAATTTCAGATAAAGTGAAAGAAGTGATGATATTGAAAGAGTAACCAATATTTATTTCTTTATATTAAAGATAAACTAAAAATACCTGATTATACTCTTTTGTGACCATTTTTTTCATTGTTGTGCTTTGTGTGTGTGTATAGTGTATATATATATATAAATATATAAATATAGTATATATTTTCTAAGATAACCAATATTATTCTGAGCAATTAACTCCCTAAAGTCTTAATTAGTATCAAATATCTCTTAAACATTCATTTTAACATGTTGCTGAGACAGACATTCATTATTTGTTATTTTATTTTTTTATCTAAGAAATTGCATGTCATCACAAGAAACATATATATATATACATATATATATATATATGATACTTAACAATTGCTGGTTCAGCATAAGAATGGATGGATGAATGGATAGAGGAAGGGATGGATGGTTGCATGATTCAATGAATAATAGGGAAATGAATAACTGCTTATATAACTAAAAGGGGTCATCTAGGGAGTAGCTGACAAATTGGTGACATATATATAGCATCCAGAGTATGTTTGTTCACAGTATTTCAGGATTAATTTTTATTTTTTCAATCTTTTTCATATTGTCTCATATTAGCCAAACTCATAGAACTGATGTAAAATTGAATGCTAATTTAATAACTTACAAAAAGAAATATAACTGCTAGGTAGACAATACTTAACAGTTTTACTGGCCAACTTATTTACTTTGCAAGAAATTACTTGGAAAGTCAAAATACAAAGACAATGTTGCTAATGAAATATAAATTAGTACAAGGGGTGTTAAGGTAAATGATTATAATGTTAAACCATGTCATGTCCAGTGAATACTTCAAAACTGGTATTGCCAAATTTGGCTTCTGTTGAAAATATATTTTCTAGGATAACCAATATTATTCTAAGCAATTAACTTCCTAATTTCTTAATTAGTATCAACTGTGTCTTAGACATTCATTTTAACATGTTGCTCAGGTATTCATTATTGGTTATTTTATTTTTTATCTAAGATACTGCATGTCATCACAAGAAACATTTTAAAAATATAACATTTTTTTTCGTTTGTCTGGTTTATCACCAGCATTTATAAGACCAGAGCTAGGGAATGGGCTACATCTGGGTACATATGCATGGTCTTAATGTAGCAAATGTTTAGCCTGTCCTGACTCTCACATAATCAGAACATTGAGAATATTCACAGAAAATATGATAACTCAACGAATGTTAGAAAAACAACCAAACATTTATTGATACAAGATAGGATACTAATGTCAGAAGAAATGCTTAATTCAATTGGTGGGAAAGAATATCAATAAAAATAATTATTTGGTATCACCTAAATTGAGATACATCAATTTCACTAATGCTTTGTGAAGAACAGTTTATAACCAGGATAAGTTCTAGACAGTTTTTGTTCTTTAGATTCATGATAAAAATAATAACAATTACATTGAAGTGAATAATGTAAATGATATCTTTAAAACTGTTACTTAGAATTGTTCTGGCAATATGACAGCCTTGATGTTCTGAAAAACTATGCAGTATTAAACACCTAGGAATGCTGAATAAATTTTGACAACTATATCTTTAAATGCATAGGAGAGCTCTCAAGAGGCTAAAGGAAAATCCAAAGAGGGCCAAAACAGAAAGAAAGCTGACACCAAAGTGATAAGCAAGAACTGAAACCACATCTGTTCTATAGATACTTGATGATACCAGAAACCCAAAACTGTGAGTACTAATCATCACCTGGAGAAAGGAGAAAAAGGTCGTGATGGACGGACAGAATCCTCACATACATCCAACATCTTTAAGCTACTACATCTCCAGTACAAACATAGGCTAGAAATACACACACACACACACACACACACACGCACACACGCCAGTAAAACAAACGAACAAATAAGACAGCAAATTTTAATATGGGGTGTTTTTTTTTCCTGCTTTGGTTAAGACTTTGGGGAAAAATATATGCAATCATTGGCCTAAATTAAAAAGAGTTAAGATTTTAATTAAGAATACTTACACAGTTTAGAAAGCCATAAGCCAAAAAAAATCACTCTAATTAGTAATGATAGGTGAAAAAAGATATATAGATATATAGATAGATGAAAAAAGAGATAGGAAAGAAAAGAAAGGAGAAAGAGAGAGAGAAAGAAAAAGAAAGCAAGCCAGCCTTAAAAGCGACTAGACAAAAAAGACACAGAAAATACAGAAGACAATGAAAATAATGACAGCAGATTTCTTTTGGGAGAAAAGACTACCCAGAAAACAGTAGAACAATATCTTTAAAGTATAAAAAGGGGAGAGAAAATAAAACAAAACATGAAAAAAAAAAGAAACCTGTGGATCCAAAATTCTATACCTAATAAAATCATCCTTGAAAACCAAGATGAAGTAGACTTTGAAAAGACATATAAAATCTTAAATAATTCATCACCATCAGATGTCTAAAACATGCAAATATTAAGAAAGTCCTTCAAAGAGAAGGAAAATGACACCAGATGGAAATCTGGATCCACAAAAGGATTAAAGAACACTGGAAACGGTAGGTATGTCGGTAAATACAAAAAAGTTTCTTTTTATTATTATTCTAGTGCCTTTAAAAGATAACTTACAGTGTAAATAATTTTTTACAATATATTGTGGTGTTTATAACATATGCGAAATAAATTGTATGACAATAACACAAAGGCTGAGAGAGGAAAAATTGAAATATTTAGTTGTTAGGTTCTTATACTATATGTGAAATAGTGTAATATCAACTGAAAATAGATTGTGTTGAATTAAATATGTATACTATAAACACTAAAGCAACCACTAACATACAAAAATATTACTAAGAGAAATTAAGGAATACTAAAATTATTGGTGAGTTTTGCCAGGTTCCTGAATCAAAAACTGTAATATTGTTAAGATGTCAATAGTCAAAATATACTGGAAAAAGAAGAAACAAATTAGAGAACTTATACTATCTAATTTCAAGACCTGCTATTATGAAACTGTGGTAATAAATATAGTGCTGCATTAAGAGATACAAAAATAGGTCAATAGAATAAAATTATATGACAAGAAGTAGACTCATGCATAAAGTCAATTAATTGTTTAGCATTCTAGAAAAATGCTAAATCAATTCAGTAAAGAAAGGATAAACTTTTCAACAAATAATAAAACAATTAGATATTCACATACAGCAATAATAAGACAAATGTTTCATAACTTGCACAATGCAAAAATTAACTCAAAATAAACCAAAGATCTAAATTTTAAAACTAAAGTAAAACTTCTGAAAGGTATCATATGAGAAAATTTTTCTAACTATGGATTAGGCAAGCATCTTCTTTTTGCACTATATGATTTCATTTATATAAAGTTCAACAACAACATAAACTAATTAAAGTTTATAGAAATCAGAATAGAGATTACCTCTAGGCAAGCAAGGATGAGGGTAGCAGTGGTGGCATGTATTGAAAAGGAGTGCAAAAATATGTATAGGGTGATGAAATGTTCTATGTATTTTTTAAAAAGGTTTTGTTGTTGTTGTGTAGTTTTAGGTTCACAGCAAAATTGAGAGGAAGGTATAGAGATTTCTCATATACTTCCTGCCCCTACACATTCGTAGCCTCTCCCATTATGACCATCCCACACCAAAGTGATACATTATTGATAAACCTACATTGACACATCATTATCCCGCAAAGTCCATAGTTTATATGAAGGTTCACTCTTGCTGTTGTTTGTTCTATGAGTTTGGACAAATGTATGACACAAATCCATAATTATAGTATTATTGTGGTAGTTTCACAGCCCTAATAATCTTCCATACTCTGCCTATTCATCCCTCCTTCCTCTGTATGCCTTGGCAACCACTGATCATTTTACTGTCTCTATACATCTGCCTTTTCAACAATATCATATAGTTGGAATTCTACAGTACGTAGCCTTTTTAGGTCTCCTTATTTCATGTAGTAGCAGGCATTTAAGTAATCACCATGTCTTTTCATGGTTTGATAACCCATTTCTTTTATTGTAGCATAATGTTCCATTTTCTGGATGTATTATAGATTATTTATCCATTGAACTAAAGAGGGACATTGTGGTTCCTTCCAAGTTTTGGCAATTATGATTAATGATGATGTAAACACCTGTGCACATAAGATTTTTACTCTTTTGGGTAAATTCCAACTCCTTTGGAAACATGATTGCTGAATCATAAAAGTATGCTTAGTTATATTTAAAAAGAAAACAAAACATCAAACTGCCTTTCAAAGTGACTGTACCATTTTCCATTTCTAACAGTAATAAATTAGAGTCCTGTCACTTCACATCCTCATCAGCATTTGGTGTTGTCAGTGCTTTGAATTTGGCCATTCGAATAAGTATGTAGTGGTATCTCATTGTTTTAATTTGCATTTCCCTTGTGATATTTGATGTGGAGCATGTTTTCATATGCTTATTTTCCATCCGCATATCTTGTTTGGTAGGGTTTGCTAAGTCTTTGGCCTATTTTTAAGTTGTTTTTTTTTTTTTTTTGTTTTCTTATTGTTGAAGTTTAAGTGCTCTTTGTATATTTTGAATAATAGTCCTTTATCAACTATGTCTTTTTCAAATATTTTCCCCCAGTATGGGGCTTGTCTGTTCACTCTCTTGAGAGCGTTTCATGCATGGGAAATAAAATTAACTATAGTTAAGTCCAACTTACCAATTATTTGTTTTTTTCTTAATTTTTTTCTTCTACTTTTAGGATCCAGAGGAACACATGCAGGTTTGTTACAAGGGTAAATTGTACGTTGCTAGGGCTTGGTGTACAAGTGATCTCATTACACAGCTAGTGAGCATAGTACCTTATAGGTAGCCTTCCAACCCATACCCCCTTCCCATTCTTGCTTCTCAAGCAGTCCCCAGTGTATATTGTTTCCATCTTTGTGTCCATGTGTACTCAGTGTTTAGCTCCTGCTTGTGAGTGAGAACGTGGTATTTGGTTTTCCATACCTGCATTAGTTTGCTTAGGATAATGGCCTCCAGCTGCATTCATATTTCTGCAAAGAAAATAATTTTGTTTTTTTTTTATGGCTGCTTAGTGTGTGCATGTGCGTGTGTTTGTGTATGTATGTATGTATATTTCACATTTTCTTTATTCAGTCCATCATCGATGAGTACTTTAGTTGAATCTCTTTTTGCTATTGTGAATAATGCTGCAATGAACATATTAGTGCATGTGTCTTTTTGGTAGAACAATTTATTTTTCTTTGGGTATATATGCAGCAGTAAAACTGCTGGATAAAATGGTAATTTTTTAAGTTCTTTGAGAAATTTTTAAACTGCTTTCCACAGTGGCTAAGCTAATTTAAATTTCCACCAGCAGTGTACGTGTTCCTTTTCCTCTGTAACCTTGCGACCATCTGTTCTTGGTCTTTCATTTAAGTCTTTAATCCATCTTGAGTTAATTTTTGTATTTGGTGAAAGGAAAGGGTCCAGTTTCATTCTTCTGTATATGGCTAGCCAGTTATCCCAGCACCATGTTTTGAATAGGGAGTCCTTTCCCTATTGTTTGTTATTGTTGAATTTGTCAAAGATCTGGTGGTTGTAGATGTACAGCTTTATTTCTGGGTTCTCTATCCTGTTTCATTGACCTCTGTGTCTGTTTTTGTACCAGATTTATGCTGTTTTGGTTGCTGTAGCCCTGTAGTATAGTTTGAAGTCGGGTAGTGTGATATCTCTGGCTTTGTTCTTTTTTCTCAGTATTGCTTTGGTTATTCTGGTTCTTTTTTGGTTCTATATGAATTTTAGAATAGCTTTTCTCAATTCTGTGAAAAATAATGTTGATAATTCGATTGGAATAGTATTGAATCTGTAAATTGCTTTGGGCAGTATGACCATTTTAACAATATTGATTCTTTCCATCCATGAGCATGAAATGTTCTTCCATTTGTTTTTGTCGTCTCTTACTTCTTTCAGCAGTGTTTTGTAATTCTTATTGTAGAGGTCTCTCACCTCCTTGGTGAGCTGTATTTAAAGGTATTTTATTCTTATTTTGGCTATTGTAAATGGGATTGCATTCTTGATTTGGCTATAAGCTTGGTCATTTCTGATGCATAGAAATGCTACTGATTTTTGTACATTGACTTTGTTTCCTGAAACTTTACTGAAGTTGTTTTGCAGTTCTAGCAGCCTTTTGGTAGAGTCTATGGGGTTTTCTAGGTATAGAGTGTGCAAAGGGAGAGAATTTGACTTTCTTCAGGGATTGTGCCTTTAATTTCATAACTGAAATCTCATTGCCAAACCCAAGGTCATCAAGATCTTCTCTTCTGTTATTTTGTAGGAGTTTTATAGTGTTGCATTTTACATTTAGGTTTATGATCCACTTTCAGTTAACTTTTGTGAAGAGCCCATTTTTTTCCATGTGAATGTCCAGTTGTTCTTGTACCATTTATTAAAGAGACAATTTTTTCTCCATTGTATTTTCTTTGCTCCTTTTTAAAAGTTCAGTTTATTATATTTATGTGGGTCTATTTCTGAGCTCTCTATTCTATTTGTAGATTTTTTTGCCAATACCACACTGTTTCTCTTATTATAGTTTTATAGTTAACCTTAAACTTGAGTAGTGTTAGTTCTTCAAATTTGTTGTTCTTCTTCAATATTGTTTTGGCTATTCTGGATCTTGTACATCTTTATATGAACTCTAGAATCAATTTACTGATAGCTAAAAAAAATAATAACTGTCTGGCATTTTGACTGAGACTACATTGAATCTGAAGATCAAACTGGAAAGAAATGGCATCTTGACCATACTGGAATCTTTGCCTTGTTCTCAATCTCAATAAAAAAGCAGCTTTTAGATCAAGTTGGTGAAGTTTCCTGGCATTCTATTTTGCAGAGAGATTTTTTATCATAAATGGGTATTGGATTTTGTGAAATGCTTTTTCTGCATCTATTGATATAATCATGTGACTTTTCTTCTTCAGCCTGATTATGTGATGAATTATATTAATTTATTTTTAAAAGTTGAATTAGCTGTGCATTCCTGAGAAAATTCCCTCTTGGTTTTGGTGTACAATTGTTTTCATACAATGTTGGACTTTGTTTGCTAGTATTTTGTTGAGGATTTTTGCAACTATGCTTGTGAAAGTAATTAAACTCTTTTTAATTATTGTAATGCATTTGTCTGGTTTTAATATTAGCATGATGCTGGACTTACAGAATGAGTTCAGAGGTATTCTCTTTGCTTCTGTCTTCTTAAAGAGATCCTTTTTTTTAACTGATAAAATTTCTTCCTTGAATGTATGGTGGAATTCACCAGTGAACTTATCTGGACCTGGTGCTTTCTGTTTTGGAACAGTTTTAGTAAGTTCAGGCTGCTATAACAAAATTATATAACCTGTGTAGCTTTTAAACAAAAGGAACTTATTTTCCATAGGCGTAGAGAATGGAAAGTCTAAGATCAAGTTGCCAAAAGTTTTGGTGTCTGACGAGGGACATAGATAGCTTTTCATAGATAGCTTCTCCCTGTGTTCAATACACTGTGTGTATTGAAAGGGGAAAGACAGCTTTCTGGTGTTTCTTTTATAAGGATACTGGTTCCATTAATGAAAGCACTACTCTCATAATCTAATCACCGTTCAGAAGCCCCAGCTTTGAATACCATCACATCGATGATTAGATTTTCAACATATAAAATTTGGGTGGGACAAAACATTCAGATCATACCATTCTACCCCACCTCCACAAAATTTATGTCCTTCTTGCTTGTAAAACACATTCATTCCATCCCAATAGCCTCAGAAGTCTTAACATGTTCCAACATCAACTCAAGTCTGAAGTCCAAAGTTACATGAAAATATTATCTAAACTAGATATGGGTGAAACTCCCTAGTTGTGAGTTTATAAAATAAACAGATTATGTTCTTCCAAAGTACAGTGTTGGTACTGGCTTAGGATATACATTCTGATTCCAAAAGGGAGCAATAGGAAAGATGACAGAGGTAACAAGTCCCAAGCAAGTGTGAAACCAAACAGGGCAAACAAAATTAAATCTTTTTTTTTTTTTTTTAAGACAGAGTCTCGCTGTTGCCCAGGCTGGAGTGCAGTGGCGCGATCTCGGCTCACTGCAGGTTCCTCCCCCTGGGGTTCACGCCATTCTCCTGCCTCAGCCTCTCGAGTAGCTGGGACTACAGGCGCCCGCCACCTTGCCTAGCTAATTTTTTGTATTTTTAGTAGAGACGGGGTTTCACCATGTTAGCCAGGATGGTCTCGATCTCCTGACCTCGTGATCCGCCCACCTCAGCCTCCCAAAGTGCTGGGATTACAGGCGTGAGCCACCACGCCTGGCCTAATTAAATCTGAAGGATCAAAAATAATCTTCTTTTATTCAATGTCCTGCTTTCTGGAAATATAGGATAGGGTTTGGGCACCAGGATCCAGGCAGCCTTGTCCTTCAAAGTCTGGATGGAGATAGGCACATCTCAACAGTTCATGCACTCTGTGCTCTGGGGAAGATGAGATGGCACACAGTGGACACTGCCAATGTTGAGTATTTGTGCCCTCTGGAGAGGTAGCCAACTCAGTCCACACTGCACCTGAACCCACTGGAGCCACATCTAGGGCAGCCAAGGAGCACTGTGCTAAAATTCATGGAGCAGAGCCTTGAAATGCTTCAACCTCCAGTTTCTTGCACTCTGGACTTATGATGGGAGGTGGTAACTCCAGTAATTTACACAATGCCCTCAGGATTATTCCTCTATTGTCTAGATGAGTAGCCCCTGGCTACTCTTGAGACAGCAAATCCAGACTAATCTTAGGAAAATCACTTGTCTCTACCTTTATTCTCTCCTGAACATATTTTATCATTCCTTGCAACATGAGTAGGCTGAGAATTTTCCAAATTTTTAAGTCTTGCTTCCTTTTTGATTAAAAGTTTGGCCTTTAATCATTTCTCTTTTCTTACATTTTATTATAAGAATTGAAAAGGACCCAGGACACACTTTAAGCACTTTGCTTAGAAATTTCTTCAGCCAAATACCCAATTCATTGCTCATAGCTTTTGCCTTCCACAAAACACAATTCAGCCAAGGTTTTTGTCAGTTTATAACAAGGATTGCTTTTTCTCCAGTTTCCAATAACATATTCTTTATTTCTGTCTGTAGGGATTTTTTCCCAATATTTACTGTGAGAACCTGAGTAAACTCCTGGAGGGTAAACTCATGAAAGTGTGGGGTCCCCCTATGACTAGGTCCCTCTGGAGTTTTTAATTCTCATACTTGTCCACACCTAGCCTCCAGCAATGTCAAATACAGTTTAGGTTTTATTACCTTGACACTGGTTCCCATGGAAGTTTTTCCTCTGATATGTTGTGATTCCCTATATCCCCCTGTCAGTTTCTCCAATTTTAGGGACAGTGGTTTGCCCTGTGATCTGACTTCTCGTATGGATCTAAGATTTTTTTTTACTTTATTTTTCAGTTTGTTCAGCTTTTTGCTTACTATTAGGATGGAATGGTGACTTTTAAGCTCTTTATTTACAGAACCCAAGATTTTTTAGATATGACACCAAAACTATGACCCACAAAAGAAAAAAAAAGTAAATTAGACTTTATCAAAATTCATACTTTATTTAATCTTCAAAAGTTCTGCTAAGACGATTAAATGGAAAGACATAGGATGGAAAAAAATAAGCATTTGTAAATAATATTTTTGATGAAGTACTTATATCAAGAGTATATAAAAATGTCTTCAAACCCAACAGCGAAGCAAACAACCCACAAAAGGTCTGCAATGTATTCGTGCACATTACCAAAGAAGACACACAGATATAAGCATGTGAAAAGATGTTTAGTTAAATCAGTCATTATGGAAATATCAATACATATCTTTTAGAATGTCTCATAGAGTGTTTGCTAGTCAGAATGTAAAATGACACAAGCTTTTGGAAAACTATTGTATTTTCGTTTTTTAATTTTTAATTTTAGGTTTGGGGGTACATGTGGAGGTTTGTTACATAGATAAACACATGCCATGGGGGTTTGTTGTACATATTATTTTATCACCCAGGTATTGAGCTCAGTACCCATTAGTTATCTTTTTTGCTCCTCTCCCTCCTTCTACCCATTCCAAATAGACCCCTGTGTCTGTTGCTTTCTTCTTTGTGTGCATAAGTTCTTATCACTTAGCTTCCACTTTATGTGAGAACATGTGATACTTGGTTTTCTGTTTCTCCATTAGTTTGCTTAGGGTGATAGCCTCTGGCTCCATCCATGTTCCCATAAAAGACACAGTCTCATTCTTTTATGGCTGTATAATACTACATGGTTTGTATGTACCACATTTTCTTTATCCAGTATGGCATTGATGAGCATTTAGGTTGATTCCATGTCCTTCCATTGATGGGCATTTTGGTTGATTCCATATTGTGAACATGCTACAGTGAACATTCACATTCTTGTTTCTTTATGGTAGAATACTTTATGTTCCTCTGGGTATATATCCAGTAATGGGATTGCTGGGTCGAATGGTAGTTTGCTTTTAGCACTTTGAGGAATTGCCATACTGTCTTCCATAATAGTTGAAATAATTTACACTCCCAGCAACAGTATATAAGGGTTCCCTTTTCTCCACAACCTTGCCAGCATCTGTAATTTTTTCACTTTTTAAATTATAGCCATTCTGACTGGTGTGAGATAGGTATCTCATTGTGGGTTTGATTAGCATTTCTCTAATGATCAGTGATTTTTAGCTTTTCTTCTTTGATTGTTGGACCCATCTATTTCTTCTTTTGAGAAGTGTCTGTTCATGTCCTTTGACCACTTTTTTATGAGTTGTTTTTCTCTTGTAAATTTAAGTTCCTGATAGATACTGGATATTAGACCTTTGTCAGATGCATGGTTTGCAAATATTTTCTCTAATTCTGTAGGTTGTTTGTGTACTCTGTTGATAAGTTTCTTTTGATATGCAGAGGTTATTTCATTTAACTAGATCCCATTTGTCAATGTTTGCTTTTGTTGTCATTGTTTTTGGTGTCTTTGTCATGAAATCTTTGCCTATTCCTATGTCCAGGATGGTATTGCCTGGGTTGTCTTCCAGGGTTTTTATAGTTTTGGGTTTTAAGTCTTTAATCCATCTTGTGTTGATTTTTGTATATGGCATAAGGAAGGGATCCAGCTTCAATCTTCTGCATATGGCTATCCAATTTTTACAACACCGTTTATTGAATAGGGAGTATTTTTCCCATTGTTTGTTTTTGTCAGCTTTGTCAAAGATCAGATAGGTGTAGATGTGCAGTCTTATTCCTGGGCTGTCTATTCTGTTCCATTGGTCTGTGTTTCTGTTTTTGTACCAGTACCATGCTGTTTTAGTCACTGTAGCTTTGTAGTATAAAGTCAGTTAGTGTGATGCCTCCAGCTTTCTTCTTTTTGCCTAGGATTGCCTTGGCTATTCAGGCTTGTTTTTGAATCCATATAAATTTTAAAGTAATTTTTTCTAGTTCTGTAAAGAATGTTGTCGGTAGTTTCATAGGAATAGCACTGAATCTGCACTTGCTTTGGGAAGTATAGCCACTTTAATGATATTGACTCTTCCTATCTATAAACATGGAATGTTTTTTCACTCGTTTGTGTCTTCTCTTATTTCTTTGAGCTGTGTTTTGTAGTTCTCATTGTAGAGATCTTTCACCTCCCTGGTTAGCTGTATTACTAGGTGTGTGTGTGTGTGCGTGTGCATGTGTGCCAATTATGAATAGGACTGCCTTTCAGATTTGGCTCTCAGTTTGGTTGTTTTTGGTGTATAGGAATGCTAGTAATTTTTGTACATTGATTTTGTATCCTACAACTTTACTGAAGTTATTAGCTAAAAGAGCTTTTTGGCTGAGACTATGGGGTTTTCTAGGTATAGAATCATGTCATCCTCAAACAGAGATAGTTTGACTTCCTCCTATCCTATTTGGATGTCCTTTTTTTTTTTCTCTTGCCTGATTGCTATTGCTAGGGCTTCCAATACTTTGTTGAATAGAAGTTGCTAGAGAGGGCATCCTTGTCTTGTGCTGGTTTTCAAGGGAAATGGGTCCAGCTTTTACCCATTTAGTATAATGTTGGCTGTGGTTTTGTCATAAGTGGTTATTATTATTTTGAGGTATATTCCTTTAACATGTAGCTTATTCAGTTTTTAACATAAAAGGATATTGAATTTTATCAAAAATCTTTTCTGCGTCTATTGAGATGATCATGTGCTTTTGTCTTTAATTCCGTTTATGTGATAAGTCACATTTATTTATTTTCATATGTTGAACCAAACTTGCATCACAGGGTATAAAGCCTGCTTGATCATGGTGGATTCACTTTTTATGTACTGCTAAATATGGTTTACAAGTATTTTGTTGAGGATTTTTGCATTGATGTTCCTCAAGAATATTGGCCTGAAGTTGTTGTTGTTGTTTTTGTTGTTGTATCTCTGCCGGGTTTTGGTATTAAGATGATGCTGACCTCAGAGAATGAGTTGGGGAGAAGTCCTTCCTCCTCAATTTTTTGAAATATGTTTCATGGAATGATACCAACTCTTCTTTGTATATCTGTTAGAATTTGACTGTGAATCCTTTAGGTCCTGGGCTTTTTTGTTGGTAGGCTATTTATTAATGATTCCATTTCAGAGCTCAGTATTGGTCTGTTCAGGGAATCAATTTCTTCCTGGCTCAGGAACCTTCTTGGGAGGGTGTATGTGTCCAGGAATTTATCCATCTCTTCTAGGTTTTCTAGTTTGTGTGTGTAGAGGTGTTTGTAGTAGGTTCTGATGGTTGTTTTTATTTCTGTGTGGTGAGTAGTAACATTCCCTTTGTCATTTCTAATTGTGTTCATTTGGATCTTATCTGTTTCCTTCTTAATTAGTCTAGCCAGTGGACTATTTTATTAATTTTTCAAAAAACCAACACCTGGATTTGTTGATCTTTTGAATGTTTTTTTTGTGTGTGTCTCAATGTTCTTCAGTTCAGCTCTGACTTTTGTTATTTCTCATCTTCTGCTAGCTTTGGGATTGATTTGTTTTTGCTTCTCTAATTCTATCAGTTGTGAAGTTAGGTTGTTAATTTGTGATCTTTCTAACTTTTTGATGTGGGCATTTAGTGCTATGAATTTTCCTCTTAACGCTGCCTTAGCTATGTTCCAGAGATTCTGGTATGTTGTATCTTTGTTCTCATTAGTTTTAGTTGATTTCTGCCTTAATTTCATTATTTACCCAAAAGTAATTAAGAGGATGTTGTTTAATTTCTATGTAAAAGTATAGTATTGAGCAGTTTTCATTGTGTTGACTTCTATTTTTATTGTGCCTTGGTCCAAGAGTATATTTGGTATGATTTCAGTTCCATTACGTTTGTTGAAGATGGTTTTATGCCCAATTTATGTGGTTGATTTTAGGTTACGTGCCATGTGGCAATAAGAAGAATGTACATTCTATTGTTTTTAGGTGGAGACTTCTGTAAAGATCTATCAAATCCATTTGGTCCAATGCTGAGTTTAGGTCCCAAATATTTGTTAATTTTCTGCCTCAATGATCTGTCTAATACTGTCAGTGGAGTGTTGAAGTTTCCCACTAATATTCTGTGGGAGTCGATGTCTCTTTGTAGATCTCTAAGAACTTGCTTTATGAATCTGGGTGCTCCTATGTTGGGTACATATATATTTAGGATAGTTAGGTCTTGTTGAATTAAACCCTTTACCATTATGCAATGCTCTTCATTGTCTTTTTTGATCATTGTTCTTTTGAAATCCATTTTGTGTGAAATTAGGATTGAAACCCCTGCATTTTTCTGTCTTCCATTTGTTTGGGAGATTTTTCTTCATCCTTTTATTTTGAGCCTATGAGTGTCATTGTGTGAATGATGGGTCTCTTGAAGATAGCATACCATTGGTTCTTGCTTTTTTACCCAGCTTGCCACTCTGCCTTTTAAGTGGGGCATTGAGCCCATTTACATTCAAGGTTAGTATCGATATGTGTGGATTTGATCCTGTCATTGTGCTGTTAGCTGGTTTTTATGTTGGGTTGTTTGTGTGGTTGCTTTACAGTGACACTAGTCTGTGTGTCTAAGTGTTTTTGTATTATCTGGTAGCAGTCTTTCCTTTCTATATTAAGTATTCCTTTCAAGTCCTCCTGTAAGGCAGGTCTGGTGGTAGTGAAGTCTATCAACTTTTGCTTACAATAGTAAAGTTTTAGCTTTGTGACTTGATTTAGCCAACAGAATATGGTTGAATCAACATTGTGCTAGGTCCAATCTGGGCTTTAAAAAAGCATTACCACATTTCTGCTCACACTCCTGGACCTCTACTTCCATGAGGCAAATAAGCCCAAGCTAGCATGCTAGAGGATGAGAGACCAAAGCTTGTTTCATCCACAGCTATAATAAAGCATCCAGCCTAAAGACCCTCCATTTGGTCGCAGACAGTTGAACACACCTAGCTAACATCATCCAAGCCCAGCTCATATGAGAAGGACCAACCACCTGAACACAGACCTAAGTGCTGATGTAAAGAAACATAAGCTGAATAAATTATTATTCCATAAGCTGAATAAATTATTATTCCAAGTTCAGAGTAGTCTGACAAATAGTAAAAGCTAACTGATACATATGTGAAGAAGTTATACAGAATATAACACAGACTTGCAGAGAGAGAGAATATAAAATTGGCTGTGAGACTTCAAAGACAGCATGCAAAGATCTAATACTCACTTTGAAATTCTTAAAGAAAACAACAGAATAAGGAAGAGATATTTGGAAAGATAATAATGCTTGTGGTGGGTTAAGTAGTGGCCCACCCCCTACCCCAAAGATAATTTCATCAAGAATCTCAAAATGTTACATCATCTGGAATAAAGTTTTAATTCACAGATACAATTAAAATACAGATCTGAAAATAAAATCATACTGGATTAGGATGGGCCATAAAACCAATCACGGCTGTTTTTATAAGATACATAAAATGAAAAGACACAGAGAGGAAGCTTACGTGAAGACAGAGGCAGAGATTATAGTGATATATTGATAAGCCAAAGAGTGTTAAGAATTTCTGGGTTCCACCACATCCTAGGAGACATTGAATGACTCTTCCCTTCTGAGACTCCAGGAGGAACCAACTCTGCTGACACCTTGATTTTGGACTTACAGCCTCCAGAACTATGAGATAATACATTTCTGTTGCTTTAAAGTACCCACTTTGTGGTAGTTTGTCATGGCATTCCTAGAAAACTAATACTATGGTTAAGGAGTTTTAAAAACTAATGAGGAATATGAATTCTCAGTTTCAAAATTCTAACACATATTAAAAGAGTGAAAAGGAAAAGACAACTATACCTACACAAACTGGCTAACTCACTATCAAAGATAAGGTTATATGATAAAAAGTCTCCTAGCCACCCAATTCTCTTCCTCCCTGACACAACTACTCCTATCATTTTGTTTGCATGTATGTATCCCCTGCCCTAGATTTTGTATTTGGTACTAAATTTAATATTTTTAGAGACATATTTTAGTATCAATTGTTCAAATTAAAAGTATGTAAATTTTCTCCAGATTGAGAATAGTCTTAGTTCTTAGGGGGTATTCATCTGTTTTTGCCTCTTAGGGTAAAGTGGGGGTATCTAGGCATTCTATATTGTGGTTAACTTTGGTAAACTTTCTTTTACCAACCTAAATATCCACAATTGGCTATTTTGGTTTAGGGGTGACAAAGTAACAATCCTCAGACAGCATTTATTAGAGGTGAGTTTGGTTTAGCTAGCATTGTGATATTTATTTATGTTTTTATTTTACAAAAATATTAATTTAAAATTCATTAGGCTGGGCTTGGGTTTTCTGGTTGTTTCGCAGACCTCCATTGTCTAATTTAGACACTTAGGTTGTCTGCTTGGTCTCTTCTAAGCATTGACATTTTCTGTAACTTATTATAACAATAACTTATTAATTCATTATCAGAATAATACTACACTGTTATAAGTGATATTGGGATAAACTTTTATAACAAAGAAGCGTGGTCTTGATAAATGGTTTAGTGGGAATAAAAAGGATATGCTACTTGATGCTATAAGAATATTTAACTAATAATACATAAGGAAAGAAACATCAGGGAGAAACTTTACCAAAATGTTGGCAACAGTTATTTCTAGGACAAGATTGTAAATATTGCACTTTTTTTGTTTATGTAAGTGTTCCAATTTTTATATAATAAAAATACATTACTAAAATCATAAACTATTCCAAAAGTTAGAGGGAAAGAGGAAAACCATTGTTTTTTTTTTTTTTTTCTCTATTGGACTTTGAACTGTATTTATTGTTATTTCATTACATTCCATTTTCTGTTAGGAACAACACGTTGATAATTAAAACGACCAATTTTTTAAAAACCTATAAACTAAAATACAATACTACTTGTATTGTAGAACAACGATCCCCAGCCTTTTGGCACCAGGAACCGGTTTTGTGGAAGACAATTTTTCCACAGACCAGCATGATAAGCGGATGGTTTCAGAATGACTAAAGTGCATTACGTTTATTGTGTGCTTTACTTCTATTATTATTACATTGTAATATACAGTGAAATAATTATACAACTCACTATAATGTAGAATCAGTGGGAACCCTGAGTTTGTTTTCCTGCAACTAGATGCTCCCGTCTGGGAATGATGGGAGGCAGTGACAGGTTCTCATGAGCAGCGCACAACCTAGATCCCTTACATATGCAGTTCACAATAGGGTTTTCATTCCTATGAAAATCTAATGCTGCCTCTGATCTGACAGGTGGTGAAACTCAGGCTGCAGTGCAAGAGATGGGGAATAGCTGTAAATACAGACGAAGTTTCACTCGCTCACCTGCTGCTCACCTCCTGCTGTGTGGCCTGGTTAGGGATCCCTGTTGTAGAGGACCAATACATTGACCAATACAAAACTTTCAACACCTTCTCTTTTCCTTTCAGCTTAAGGGATTTATTACAAATACAAATGGTCAAGAAAGATTAGAACTCTACAATGTTTTGAATCCCTACTTAATCATACACTACCATTATGATTTTGGTAAAATTTTTAATCCCTTCATCTTAGTTTTCTCATCTGCAAAATCTACAGTTGTTTCAAAAAGGTTAAAAAGATAGTGTTGAGAAAGTGTCAGGTATGTTGTAGATGCTCAATAAAGTATGTGTAACTTTCCTCGAGACTGAATTTTTCCTTTTCAATTGATATCAAATGAAGAAAATCTGAGCATTATAAGACACCAAAACTATGTTTCTTTAGTTTCTCTGGCTTTTTAAAAAGGGGTTATACTTCTTTGTGATAGATTAAGTCAGTTTTTAAATAATCACAATGACATGGATATATGTTGCAATTGTTACACTTTTTTCTATATATTTTTACATTTCCAATGGTTGGAGACCGCATTTCTATTTTTCTGCACTCCTATTTACTTTATACGCATTAACATATGGGTAATTTTTACACATACAATATACTTCATATTGATGTAGCATGCAGGTAGCTCTCCAGGGTAACACTCGGTAGCTTTCCCTTCCCCTCTGTTCTTTGTATACATAGTCACACAAAGATATTCATGTACAATAAAGCAAAAAGTTTGTAACAATGTAAAACATT
Organism: Hylobates moloch; assembly: GCF_009828535.3. Classification (NCBI taxonomy): domain Eukaryota; kingdom Metazoa; phylum Chordata; class Mammalia; order Primates; family Hylobatidae; genus Hylobates; species Hylobates moloch. Next base: position 12,256,963 of record NW_026652299.1, read on the forward strand.
GATTTACCATTTCCCTAGCTCTATATGACTGTTCTTTTCTTCCCTTCTTCAGTTTTAGAATCTCATACTTATTGTAAGGCATTCATATTTTGAGTCACACTCTTAGAAATAATCCAAATGTCACATTCATTTACACATACAATCTGGTTATTAGAATTCATATATATCCAGTTTTTAATGCTTCAATTGAATCACTTCTCACAAAAATATTGCCCCAATACATACTTTTTAAAAATTTCACCCATCCTTTTATACTAATTCGATCTATGCCAGTTTTGATCTTCTGTGATTTGTGCATTTGTGCATTTCATTGTTCAAAGGGCTAAACTATTAGTTCCTGTTACATGCTCAACAAACTTACCACTTGATAAAGGAAAAGGCACCGTAAACAAAACCCTGGAAGTAACTGATATCCTACAAAGCCTTCTATTTTATATCTACCCTACTAGGTGAGTACCAGAACCAAGAAGAAAGAAACCATCAATATGCTTTCCTAAATAAATAAAACTACATCATTGTTTTAATGGTTCCTCACAAAGAGTAATTGAGATTTAGTATCACATTATGGTTTGAACTTTTATTGACTTTCTCCCGGCATAAACCAGCAGAGATATTTCTTTATAATGTTCAAATGTGCTTCTTTTTTTTCTTTTCAATTTTACTCTGGGCACTGATTTTGGTATTACAGGCAATATGTTGTAGCATTTATGTTATTCAAACAATTTTGGTTTTAATAAATAAATCTATAATCTGTCACTCTTTCTATACAAAACCTAAAATAATTTTATTCCTCTGATTTGAAAATCCTAGCAGCCTTATGTCTTTTTTATATGGTATTGCCAGAGGCCATTCCCTTCCTGGAGCCCTGGGCATATATAAATTATAGTAAGCACAGAGTTGGGTAATGATATACGCTGATACAAGGGATGTTAATAGAAAACTGAGAATATGTCACTCCAAAAATCCGGTTGAACATTTATATTAAAAGTAATAAACACTTTCTTAAATCTATAAATGTATTTAACTATATTTTCTCTTGAATTTTTACTCTCGCTTCTGTATTTTATTGCAATGCCTTTTTCTTACTCAAATGCTGAAATGCAAGATCCTGGTCAGGACAAAACTTTCAGCACTTTCTCTTTTCTTTTAGGCTTAAGAGGCTTATTATAAATGCAAGTGGTCAATAAATATCAGAACTCAGTAATATCACTGTGAATCCCTACTTACCCATAAACTTGCATGACTATTTTGGTAAAATTTTTATTATGTCTTCATCTTAGGTTCCTCATCTTCAAAATAAAGTTTAGAGTCACTTCAAAAAGTGCTAAAAAGATAGTGTTGGGAAAATGTCAATTGTATTGTAGATGCTTAATAAGGTATTATGACTTTCCTCTAGATTGATTAATTTCAAGTTGATTAGGCTTTTTGAGGACATTGTAAAGATTGATTTCTACATAAACAATACTATCAGTTCAGTTGTCCATTTATTTCAGACATTTGGGTGTCTAATCCCCTCTGAAACTCACCACTTATTGCTTGACTTATGTATCAATCCTTTTCTTCTACTAGAGTCTATGTTTTGCTCTTTAAACTGTGAAGATTGCCAGGTTAGCAACTGTGTCTTGTTCACTATTGCTACTCTGAGGTCTATCAATAATGCCTGAAACAGAGTTGATGCTCTAAATAATCTTTATTGAGTGAATTCAATGGTGAATTTCTTCTCTCTCCACCTCTCTCTCTCTCTCTCTCTCTACCTCTATCTCTGTCTCTATCTCTCTCCCTCTCCTCTACTACTTTTCCCATTCAAGTTAGGCATCCATCATAAGTACTTTAGTAACACCATCTAACACTTCTGTGGCACATGCCATATGCAACTAGATTATAATCTTAAAGCAGCAACTGGCCTTTTGCAGCGTTTGCAGGTTGAGCCCATTTGCAGTATTAAACATATGACAGACTCATAACTCAGCTATTGAGTGAATAGGAAAGTAAACAAAAGAATAATCCATTCGTTACTAAAATTTTAGTATTCAAAGAAGTTTGGGCACTAAAGAAAAAATGGAACAAGTTTGACAATGACTAGCTATGGGGTGAGTGATTGTGCCATCCTTTCATCCATCCATCTACTCATCCATTCATCAATTTATCAATTAGCAAGCAGGTATTTAGAATTTGTTTATGACATCAGCACTAGGCTTTGGGAGATAGAAATAAAGTATATAAAATATATGAGAAGTGGTTCCTAACCTTAAATTGTTCACAATATAAACAAATGCAAACAATACTACCTCATTTATCTGGAATTTTGAGGATTCCGGACCAGCATTAAGTGGGTAATAAAATGTCATATCAGATTTGTACTTCAGTCCATGGGCTTGCAGTAATGAAATACTCCTGATTGTAGTTATTTGAAATTATAACTCAACTGTCTAATGTATAAGCTAAGCTCATTGGTTTTAGCACCAGTGAGAATTCATGTACTTACTACACATATAAGATAACATATTTAGAAATAAAAAAATAAGCAAGTAAATGAGATTTCCAGTAAATAACGTACTAAATTTACTATATTAATAAATAATTGCTACTCATTTGTTTCAGCAATGCTATCCATCCAAAATGTGCCAGGTCAGTTATGACTCCAATCCCAAATGTCATTCTTCTGTCAAAATATGGCAGTCACTGGTGTTAGATGTTTTTTCCAAGAACAAATTATTTCCGGCAATAAAAGCCCATCTGTTTATCCAATTTGTGAATGTGCTCTGCCTACATTATCATTTGCCCAACTAGCCTTGAAATGAAATATCTCGTATGACAAAATATTATAGGCCCTGCCATGACATCATTTCTTTACATAGCTATTGGAGGACAGCAATTTCTCTAGCTTGGGGAATGAAATACTCTGAAGCTAACCAACAATTCACTCTCCAATAATAGGTGCCAACTCTTCTGAAATACTGCGTCAGGTACCGCTGGGGATGGCAAAGGTTAATTACACCACCTGAGCCCTCATGAAGATTACAATTTTCTGGGAGCCAGAGCAGTCTATTGTAGTACATTTATTATTTTAATTGATTTTTTAAATACATTCTCTTTGAAATAAAACAATCAAATTAAAGGTCATGGGAATTTAAAAAATGCTAAATAAAGCGAAGATTCATGCACATTATACATAAAAATAAAAAGCTGGAAATACAGTCATGCTTCATATACAAACTTTTAGTCAACAACAAGTATTATATTTGTTAATGATAATAAATCACTATTTCTAGTTTATGTATTTACTATACTTTTATATGTATACTATACTTTATATGTTTATGTATATACTATACTTTTTAGTGTTATTTTAGAGCCTACTCATTTTACTTATTTGAAAACAAACTTAACTGTGAAACAACCTCAGGTCTGTCCTTCAAGAGATGTTCCAGAAGAAGGCATTGTTAGCATAGGAGATACCAGCTCCACGGTGCTACTATCCCTGAAGACCTAGCCGGACAAGATATGGAGGTGGAAGACAGTCATACTGATGATCCTGACCCTGTGTAGGCCTAGGCTAATGTGTGTATTTGTGTAGTAGTTTTTTACAAAAACATTTAAAAAGTTAAAAAATGGTGTTTAAAATGGAAAAAAGCTTACAGAATAAAGATACTTTAAAAGAAAATATTTTTATACATCTAAACAATGTGTTAGTGTTTTAAGCTAAGCGTTACTGCAAAGAGTCAGTTTTTTTTAATTAAAAAGTTTATAAAGCAAAAATGTTACCATATGCAAAGATTATTATTGAAAGAATTTTTTAAATAAATTCAATATAGCCTAAGTGTACAGTGTTTATAAAGTGTGCAGTACCAAACAATATTGTCCTAGGCCTTCACATTCACTCACCACTCACTCACAGGCTTACCCAGAGCAAATTCCAGTTGTGCAAGTTTCCTTCCTGGTGAGAGTCCTGTACAGGTATGTCATTGTTTATCTTTTATACTTTATTTTTACTGTACCTTTTCTATGTTTAGATACACAAATCCTTACCATTGTGTTACAATTGCCTACAGTGTTCAGTACAGTAACATGCTGTACAGATTTGCAGCCTAGAAGCAATAGACTATACCATATAGACTGGGTGTATAGTAGGCTGTACTGTCTAGGTTTGTGAATGTTCTCACAATGCTTAACAATGCATTTATCAGAATGTATCTCCCTTGCTTAGCAATGCATGACTATATACTAATTAATCAATCATAGTGATAAGTCTCACACAATGGAGCCTTTGAAGTCATGTCTGTGAAGACAGTAACATAGAACATTTTACTTTTTACTTATATATATCCCTCCAAAAAAAATTCTCAAATGTAACAAATTGGAAAAAAGATTGAGAAAAAAATCACATTGTCTGAAGTGACAGAACTATAAATACAGAAATTATTTTTTATTTCTTTTCTTCTGTGTTCTTTAAATTTTAAAAAACACTTCATATCATGAAAAATCAAAATACATCCCACATAACTTTAGGCTTGCCCTTCTTGCCCTTCTGACTTACCTACTTAACTTGTACATAACCTGGGGCCCAAAGCTTCCAGATTGGCAGAAATGTTTTTTTTTTTTAAAAAATAGGTTTATAGATGGAAATTTTTGTGCAGGACCCCTTAAATAAAGACAGTATTTTCAAGTACTTTACATTTCACCAAATGCTTTCAGAAATACTGCGTCATTATCTTTTCACCAAATAACCCTGGACAATAGACATTATTCTTGTTTTAGATCAGGATATTCTAACTCAGGTTAAATGGCTTGACCCAAATCAAGGATTTAGTAAACATCAGAACTGAGCTTCAAATCTCCCCCATTTCATAACTCTGGGTCTAAGGTGTTTATTCTGCACATATTGTCTCTCACTACAATAATAGCCTCTGACTTCACTTGTATGTTGGGACAAGTTATTTCAACAAAAGGAACATTTTAAACATTGGTTTCCAAGCATTTTTTTTTTTGCCCACAGTTATATATAAACAATTTGTTTTGCCTTTAAAAATGAAAGCCCATTTGACATTTTATTTAAAATAATGCATCCAATGTTCAATATAAACCAAAATGTATCTGGGGTGGTTATTTCTAGGTCTCAAATGCCTCTTATCTTCCCTTCTAGGTCATAATTCATAATGCTTTTCTCTGTCACCCCACAAAAAAAAAAAAAAAACAGGATGAAATGCAATGTGGCCTAAGTGTACAGAGTTTATAAAGTGTACAATAAAGTGAGAAAATGTTTTCATGAGTGATCTTAATGTCCGGGCTAATACAAGACATGTACAGGCTGGGCGCGGTGGCTCACGCCTGTAATCCTAGCACTTTGGGAGGCCGAGGTGGGTGGATCACAAGGTCAGGAGATGGAGACCATCCTGGCTAACACAGTGAAACCCTGGCACCCAGGAGGCAGAGCTTGCAGTGAGCCGAAATCGCACCACTGCATTCTAGCCTGGGCAACAGAGCAAGACTCGGTCTCAAAAAAAAAAAAAAAAAAAGACATGTATGATAACCACAATACCCCACATCCAGTCCAAAAGAGAAATAACCTTCCAATAAATTTATATAAGGCATTTATTTTGAGACCTACCAATAACTTCTGCCTCTGTGTCACCTTATGCCTGTGCCACAGAGGACAAAACAGTAAATTAATTTTATATCATCTAAGTAAGATAACTTTAATCAAGAGTATTTGTTCAATGACCAATATGTGGATAATTTTCAAACTTTGATTTTTCAGAGCTGTCTCTAGACTAATGGGTAGCAAACTCGCCTTAAAACGAAAGACCTGAATGTCACATAGAGCTATGGAAACAAGAAATCACAAGCACTAATAGGACCCCTTGTTCAAGTCTTAGTATAATAAAACATTAATAATACTGCATAGCAATGGAAGAAATTATATATTTCTTAAAAACTGTTTGGTGCCACTACACGTTTCTGGTCTCCACCTCATGTGTATCTTCTAAGCCATGGCCAAGCCCTCCAATTGTTTTGGCCAACATGTTCTCCAAGGTCTTTTCATCACTGCCCTTAACCTCTATGCCCCCAGGCCCGTCATATTCAGCAGACAGAAATGCAAACAGGTATCATCTTTCTCAAATACAAAGCTTCTCTTACACAACTATGCAACCACATATTTGTTTTGATTTCTGTCTTTGTAATATTTTTATTCGTTCTCAGATGTAGTGTCCCTTCTATTCAAAGGCATTCTACTCTCTCTTCCTTGTACTTATCCATTTCCTAGGTCCTAGTTTAGATTTACATTTCTCTGTCTCTGTATACCCCTGAGCCTAAATCCTCCTCCAATAATCAAATATTTTTCTTGTATTTCTCATCTGACTTCAAAACATGATCTATCCTCACTGTTACCACTTTCTGACCTCATGTTCATTCTTAATCTATTGAATTCCAGCCTCTGTCCCCTGACTCTACTAATTTTCTCTCTCACTAAAATCAAAAAGAGCGTCCAAATTTTTTAATCTGGTGGATATTCCTAAGTCTTTATTATACTAAATCTTTGCATTCAATTTGCCTTAATTATTTCTTTCTGTTTAAAGTGTCATACTCCTCTCTTCTTACCAATGTTCAACCAAAACAGCGTGGTACTGGTAGAAAAACAGGCAAGTAGATGAATGAACAGAATAGAGAACCCAGAAATGAGACCATACAACTACAAGAACTGATCTTTGCCAAACCTGGAAAAAAAAAAAAAAAAAAAAAAAAAAAACCAAGCAATTGGGAAAGGATTCCCTATTCAATAAATGGTGCTGGGATAACTGGCTAGCCATGCTGAAGATTGAAACAGGACCCCTTCTTTACACTATATACAAAAATTAACTTGAGATGACATAAAGACTTAAATGTATAACCCCAAACTATAAAAATCCTAGAAGACAGCCTAGGCAATACTCTTCAGGCACAGGCAAAGATTTCATAACAAAGATGCCAAAAGCAATTGCAACAAAAACAAACATTGACAAATGGGGACCTAATTAAACTACAGAGCTTCTGCAGAGCAAAAGAAAGTATCAACAGAGTGATCAGACAACCTAGAGAACAGGAGAAAATTTTTCGAAACTATGCATCTGACAAAAGTCTAATATTTAGCATATATATCAGGAACTTAAACAAATTTACAAGAAAATAAAACCCCATAAAAAAGTGGGAAAAGGACATGAACACTTTTCAAAACAAGAAATAAATACATGTGGCCAACAATCATATGAAAACAAGCTCAATATCACTGATCATTACAGACATGCAAATCAAAACCACAATGAGATATCACTTCATACCAGTCAGAATGTCTACTATTAAAAAGTCAAAAATAACAGATGTTGTTATTTTATACTCAAACATTTATACACTGCTGGGGGGGTGGTAAATTAGTTCAACCACTGTGGAAGACTGTATGATGATTCCTCAAAGACCTAAAAACAGAACTACCATTAGATCTAGCAATCCCATTATTGGGTACACCAGGATATATAAGCATTCTACATAAAGACACATGCACATGAATGTTTATTGCAGCACTATTCACAATAGCAAAGACATGGAATCCACCTAAATGCCCATCAGTGGTAGAATAAAGAAAATGTGGCACATACACAAAATGGAATATTATGCAGTCATAAAAAGGAATGAGATCATGTCCTTTGGAGGGACATGAATGGAAATGAAGGCCATTATTCTTAGCAAACTGACACAGGAACAGAAAACCAAATACCACATGTTCTCACTTATAAGTGGGAGCTAAATCATGAGAACACATGCACACGTAAAGGGGAACAACACACACTGGGTCCTTTCAGAGGGTGGATGGTGGGAGGAGGGAGAGGATCAGAAAAAATAACTAATGGATACTAGACTTAATACTGGATGATGAAATAATCTGTACAACAAATCCTCATGACACAAGTTTACCTATGTAACAAACCTGCACATGTACCCCTGAACTTACAATAAAAATTTAAAAAGTCATAGTCCTTTACTTCTATGGCACCATAACTTCTTGCTTTCTGCGCACTTCTCTGAGTATTGATTCTCTCCCAGAGCACAAACACTTTTAAAATTGTTAAAAATAATTTACTAGGCAATTTCATCAGTATCACCAAAAAAGATACCTATTTCACCATTCTATAAATTTTTTAAAGTTTAAAATGGAATCATGCTTAGAAATTCTATGGAAAACTAAAATTTTAAAACAAATTATAATTTCAAAATTTTTTTGATATCAAACAAGTAGTATGATAGATATATTTTGATGGTTTTGTTTCTCTTTTGGCTAATTTTAAGAATTAATTAATTGACCATATTTTTAAAATCTATTTTAAGAGTCTTGAGACATTAGTTTTAATTCCAGTACTGCCTCTAGTTTCAAGGGAACTATTTAATCTTTTCTTTGTTTTTTACCATTCTATAGATTCTTGAGTAAAATAAAATGCTATCCCTGCTTACAGATAATCAGGAATGAAATAAACTGTTAAGGAAAGGAGTTCTCGTATTTATAAAAGTACAGACTAAAAAATTATGTTAATTTCTAATTCTAATCATCTTAAAGAACTAGAGCATGCTCTGCTTACCCTGGGAAACTTTCTTCTGTTTATTTCCAGATTGCTTACTGTCTGCGTGACTTATTTGTCATTTACTACCTTGGAGTAGTAGTAGGTTTTTCATCTCTATAAGCTCTTATTTTACCAAATAGAATGTAACCTCCTTGGGAGAAGAACTACATTGTATTCTTATTGTATTTCTCAGGTTGCTTTTTCAAAATTGTTTTCTGACTACTTTATTATATATTTATTAAAATATAGTGTTTTTTATTCCTACTAGAGCATCATATATAGATTTTTTTTCTCATTTGACATCTACTTTGAAGAAAATTACTGCCTGTTCAGTTTCTACTACATGGAGGTAGAAGGAAATAACTATAAAAATATATTTGTATATAAGATGTGTCTTTCACCACTCACATACTTTTAAATACCCTGGAAAGGGATTATTGCAAATAGAACAGCTTTGGAAATAAAAATTTGGTGCGAATAGGTTTGTAATAGTTATCTATTGCTGTATAACAAATTACCCCCGTATTTAGTGGCTTGCCTAAAAACATAGTAACATTTGTTATAGCACAGAGGAATATGTTTCAAGTCCTCTGGCTGTAGGTCTCTATCAAGGCTGGGTCAAGGTGATGGGCAGTAGGGGCTACAGTCATCTTTAGGCTTATTTGGGGTTAGTCATTTCCAAGCTCAGTTAAGTGATTGTTGGCAGGGTTTAGATCTTCACAGTTTGTTAGACTGAGGGCCTTAGTTCCTTATGAGCTGCGGATCAGAAGCTTCTTCCCTCAATTCCCTGCTGTGTGGGATACTCCAGAGAGCAGCTCCCAATATTGCAGCTAGTTTCCTCCAAGTGAGAAAACAACAAGGGAAGAGAGTGTGGGCTAAAATGAAGTCAACAGTCTTTTGTAACCTATCCTAGAAAGTGACATCCCATAACGTTTACCTGCCCAGTGCATTAGAAGGCAGTCAGTTGGTCTTACCCACATTCAAGAAAAGAGGATTACACTGGGGAGTGAGTACTAGGAGGAAGGGGTCATTGAGAGCCATGTTAACGAGGTGCCCACCACAGGGTGATTTTATTCTTTCTTTCTAATGAGAGAGATAAAATTTGGGGATAGTAAAGCACGGAGGGATGAATTGGGAGAAACTCTCCTGAGCTGAAAATTGAAATCAGGATATGAAGAAGAAAAACTGTTATATAGAATATTAATAGGAATAATAACTTTTAAGTAACAATCATATCTAGGCTTTGTGCTAGACTTTATTGTCTCTAACCCATTACAATCCTTTGAAAGTGTGAACCCTTAAAAGTATTAAAGACAGGTCTCAGTTAATATAGAAAGTTTGTTTTGCCAAGATTGAGGACGCACACCTATGACATGGCCTCAGGAGGTCATGACAACATATGTCCAAGGTGGTCAGAGCAGTTTTGTTTTACACATTTTAGGGAGACCTGAGACATCAATCAACATGTGTAAGATTAACATTGGTCCAGTCTGGAAAGGCGGGACAACTCGAAGCATAAGAGGGACAACTGGAAGTGGGGAGGGGACTTCCAGGTCATAGTTAGGTAAGAGGCAAATTGTTGTATTCTTCTGAGTTTCTGATTAGGCTCTCCAAAGGAGGCAATCACATATGCATTGATCTCAGTGAGCAGGGGGGTGACTTTGAATAGAATGGGAGGAAGGTTTTCCCTGAACAGTTCCCAGCTTGACTTTCCCCTTTAGCTTAGTGATTTTGGGGCCCCAAGATTTATTTTCCTTTCACAAAAGATAGCATTATTCATGGTTAACAAATTAAGAAATGGTAGTTCATATAAAGAGAATGACTAATTAAGCCTCATTAATTATCAAGTGACAGGGCACAACCTATATTAGAACACAATTCTTCTGGTCTTCAAAACTCACAAATTTAAAATAAGAAAACTAATATAGAGTTGGAGTATTTCATTTTTAACATAAAATCTCCTTTTATCATAGATCTGTATCTTCTTTTTTAAAAAAATTATAATTCAGATGCTTTAAAAAATGGCATTCTTCTGGAAATGGCATTTTTCTGGAAAACACAGCACATCAAGTTGCAATTTGGTGCTTGCTACTTTGATCAGTTTTCAATCCTTCCTGAAAAGCCAAGTTTATTTTGGAGAGAGATAAATGAAATGCTATTTAGGATATATCTGTGTGGGATGTGTGTTTTTAAGAGGTGAGCGGTGGTGGTTGCCATATCCTGACTTATACGAGGGGAGAAAGTAATACAGATATGGGATTCATGGTTCTGAGTCACACACATCACTGTAATTCTGGTACTATTGATCTCCCTGTTCAGGTAAGACATACATCTTTATTTGTATCTATAGGTAGAGCTGTATCATCTGTTTAACCAGCCTCATCTCACATTCAAATATTGCCTCATAACCTATTACTTCATTAATCTTCACTACAATTTAATTTGAGGAATGTTAACTTAGCCTAATAATAAAAATATAAGTAGTACAATTTATCAAATTAACTGAATAAAGAAGAAAATCATATGATTATCTTAATAGGTAAATAAAAATTACTTGTTAAATTTAAAAACTCAGTCATGATAACTACTCATTGAATTAAATTAAAAAGAAAACTCTTTGCTTTGATTAACAGTTACCTGTGAAAATTATACCACTTTATACTGAAGGTGAAATATTTAGAGCTTTTCCTAAACTGGAGGAAAAAACAAGGACACGTGTTGCCAACATTTGTATTCACCTTGAATTTGAGAAGCTAGAAGTGTGCAATAGAGAAAGATAAAAATAGGATGTAAAACAATAATTATTTATAGACGACATAATGATGCAGGTAGAAAATCCAAGTGAATTCATATGGGAATATTACAAGGTCACTAAATATTGTAAATATGTAGAATCAACTGTATTGCTATATATTAGTAACAAACTAATTACTAATTAGGAAAGTGAATTTTAAATGATAATATGTGCTATATTATAATAACTATAACCCATTAATTGTTTTCGTAAAAGATATGAGGCATATACACTAAAACAAACTAGCAACAAAAACAGCAACAAAAGGCCTAAAATACCACTGAGATAAAGAAAACTACATAATTGGAGGCAAATGCGATGTTCACAGGTTAGAAGATTCAATACTATAAAGATAGCAACTCTCCATCAGATTTATCTATAAAGACAATGCAGTCTTAACCAAAATCTCTACATTATTTTCTTGCAAATTTGCAAGCTTATTTTGAAACTTACATTGCAATACAAAGAGCTGAGAATAGCCAAGACAATCTTGAAGAACAAAGCCAGGGCATTTATGCTTCCAAAAATCAAAACTTGTCATGAAACTACAGTAATTTAGATAATATTATGTTGATACATAAAAAGTCCAATGGACAGAAGAAATGGGGAGAAAAGGGACCTGATTCAATGCAGATTCACACAAATATAATAATTTGCTTTATAACAAAGTCGCTTGCTTTATAACACTGCAGTGCATAAGACAAAGAAGGCCTTTCAATAAATGATGCTAATGTATTAGAGTTTCCATATGGGGAAAAAAATTGAATCTTTACCTCTACCTCACACCACAGATAAAAACCAGTTCCAGATGGATTACAGATCTAAATATAAATGTTAAAATAATTGGCTATTTGGACAAAAACAGTAATAACATCACGGTAGATCTGAAGAAAGCAAAGTTTTAAAAAATGAAACACAAGCACTACCTATATTGGAAAATATTGGTGAAATGAAATTTATTAAAAATGAAAACTTAGATTAAAATAAAATGAAATCAAAAGTTTCAGAGAATGAAAATACAGGCCACAGAGTTATGATGGATATTTTCAAAACATATATGCCACAGTGAACTCATATCCAGGATATTCAAAGAACTTTTACAGATCTATAGAAAAAGTAAAGACTCAAAAGAAAAATTGGCCAAAACTTTTGCAGACACTTTTCAAAAGAAGATATTCAAATAACTATTAAATATATGAAAAAGATCCTCACCCATAGACATCAGAGAAATGTGAATTAAAATCAGAAAACCTATCAGAATTGCTAACAATTACAAAGAAAGATGATGTTAAGTGTTGCCGAGGCTATGAAATAACTGTAATTCCCATACACTGATGGAAGTTATATAAATTGGTACAACACCTCTTGAAACTGTTTAGTAATAGCTACTAAAGCTGATAATAGACACAAGTTATACTCTGGCCTTCCCAATCTAATTATACTCCACAGAAATACAGACATACGTTTACAAAGACACATAAAGCAATGTTCATAAATAGCACTATTGTAGTAACTACCCAATGTTAGAAGAATCGACGGATAAATTGTGGTATATTTTTATAGTACAATGCTATATATCAATGAGAGAAAAACTATAATTAGAAGTAACAATAAATACGTATCACAAACATGGTTTTGAGAAAAACAAGGAACATACACTGTGATTGCAGTTATGTAAGTTTCAAAAGTAAGCAAAATTAACTTACGGTTTTGAAATTCAGAGAAGGGTCATAAGAATGTCTTCTAGAGTGTTAATAGTGTTCCATATCTCGACCTAGGTGGTGGTTAAAAGATTGTCTTTACTTTGTGAGAATTTATCAAGCTGTACATTATTATTGATTGTGTTTCTTTATCATGTGATATTTTAATGAACTGTAAATTTAGAAAAGGGAGAAGGTACACTTCTCTTTTTTCCCTTTGTCCTTTCTTCTACTTGGAATATAAATGTGATGGTTGGAGCACAAGCAGCTGTTTTAAGTCAGCAATCTTGAGACAACATTCTCAGGGTGGCAGAACAATAAGAATGGAGGATCCTGGGTCCCAGATAACACGAAGCTGCTATACCAGCCCAAAACTGGCAACTTCTGGGCTTTTCTTACATGATACATATATTTTTATCTTGTTATATAAAAAGTAAAGAAGCAGTATTTTTTTCCCACGCACTAAACAGAATGACTAAATTAGAGTTCATACTGCCAGAGTTTAGACAGTCCATTTCCTTTCTTCTTGACTAAAAGGAATAATAAAAAGGGACTTAAAAACCATTCTTCAGGCCCACTTTTGAATTTCTCCATCATTTTCATTAGACATACAATCTCCCAAACAGATTAATGAAAAAGATGTAGATTTAATTATTTTCTCATGGGCATTAACAAAAGCAGTAACATGCACTTTATTTATTGGGGCTGTTTTACACCATCACAATTCTTTGGGAGACTTTCCTCATCAGCATTCTTTACTTGAAAAGAGTGATGACTTTTCTGCTGAAATTAAAGTAATTCCACCACTCAGCTTTAGTGAACACCCCTTAGCACATTAATGAATAATATTTGTGCATTAGCAAACATGCTCCAGAGACAAAATCAAATCAAATGGGCTTGGATGTTCATAAATTCTGACACTTCTAAGCTCTCCTAGAGAAACTGCTTTATAATGAATTGCTCAGGTTACATGCATTCCACTAGGAGACTGAAGGCTCTGCTGTACTTCAATAGAGTGAAATTTAGTTAAGGATAAAACAGCAACAATAATTAAGAATTTTCACAAATCCATAAGGATTTAATTAAAATTTGACTTTCTAATCATCAACTGTGTACATTCGGTGTTGATTTAAATCACCTAACCTTTGGCAATGTTCTTCCACATACTGTAGTATACACATTGATCACACAGTTTTTCAAAAGTCTCCTACCCCCTCCCAATTACGTTAGTTAGTTCCTTTTAGGGGCTGGGATGATGACAGAAGAATTTCTACAAAGGAGGCTTAGAGAGTAAGTGGATTTCAAAATGAGTACTTTGCAATGGTTATTGCTTAAGAGAAGCAGAAAAAAAGTTTTTAAATAATTAAACCACTAATTGAATATAGGTCTTGATAAATCTATAGTTCTAATTTCTTTGTGTAAACCTTCCCTCCTATTAAAATTGATCTCATTATTTCAAAGTTGTCTGTTAATATCCTTTTCTGCTCTTGTTCTAAATTCTCTTCCCATCCAAACTTTTGTTTGTGATGCTTATACTTTCCATCGACATTTTCACACTTGCCATTCAAATTTAAATCATAAACTGTTTTACTACCCTACCGCTTGCTGAAAACTCAACTTGCTGTAACCTTCTCCAGCCTCCTTGTTCTTGAACACAATGGACACTTTTCCGTCTGTTTGACTTGTGTAGCACTCTGAAACATTACACAATCTGAGTTATCTTTTGGGAAGAAGCCATTGTTCCCTGGTCTCCTTAGGTCCTTGTTTCCCATCATTTCAATGGACTTCTTTCAGTTTTGTGTCAGTTCTTCACCATCTGATCTTCCTGTAAGTTTGTTGTTGTTATTCAAGGTTCCATACTAAGCTCTTGTGGTCTCACTCTGTTACTGCTCTTAGAAATAGCCCATGCACTTCCATAGCTTTACCTACCTTCATACCACTAACTCCAAATTAAAGATCCTCATTTTGTACTCCATACCTCTAAATACAGCTCTCTACAGACACCACAGGCCCAGAGAAGGTGTCTCCACTTGCATGCCTTCCAATGCCTCAAATATTAAAAGTCAAAAAAGGAACTAATTAAAATCTGACTTTCTCATTTTCATCTGAGTACTTCAAGTTTTGATTTAAGCTGTTAACCTCTGGCAGCGTTTTTCCTTTTTAAATATGCTAATCTGACATGCCCGTTTGAACAAACAATATATTTGATTGTAATTATAGCTGTAAAATAGGGAGTTATCTTTCATCCCTTTCTCCACCACATCTTATCATATTATCACATTTTTTTAAAATTCTGTATTTTAAGTGGTTCTTAGAAATATATACTTATTGCTACCACCATTGATCTCAGTCCAATCTACCACCTTATCTTCTATAATTATAATAGCCTACTAGATGTGCACTAATTTTTTTAACAACTATTCTGGTAGACCTATCGGGCATGTAGGATATCATTTCTCCTCCTCCATAGATGTATCATCTCAGTTTGCTCCTCACTCTATAGCCACAGTGACTGTTTTAAAAATAAATCTGATGATCATGTCACTCTCCTTGAATTTGTTTGTTAATTATCTCAGCACCTTAAGATAATGTAGGAGTTTAAAACTCTTAATCTATTCATTCTTCAGATATATTTTGTTTGGCACTTTTGGTGTTTTAAAAACGTTAGATTTGAATGTATTCAATTAGTGGCTTCACTCATCCCCTTCAATACAGAACTCAACAGTTTCCTGTATCTTACTTCCTGGCATTCTTCATGTTAGACACCTTTCTGCGTAACCCATGAATTCATTTGAATTTGTGGTTCTTTAATGGTTTACTTTGTCTTTTCTGATTGTGTCCATGCTTATTCCAGCCTTAACTATTGCTAAACTCTTTGCTTCCCTTGGCCTCCTTGGGTCTTTGTTTCCCATAATTTCTTTAACGGTTAACTTCCTCTTTTCTGATTACTTCAACCTAGCCAAAATTGTATTTCTTTCCGAAAGCATATAAAGTTCAATCTGTTGTGCTTTGCATATACTGATCCCTCTGTCTCAAATGCATGCCTTCTCCCTTTCATATGAAATACACTCATTTTAACACTCAGCTCAAATGACAGGCTTCCATAAACATTTTAATTCCGACCTCAGATAAACGACTTCTTTCTTTGCGTCAACACTGTAACATCAGCATGCTTCTAATTTAGACTCATTGCCATGATTATAATTTTAAAAAATACATCCATATACCTTAATAAACCTTTTTTAAATTTCTTGTACTCCTAGTGCTTAGCATAATCCAAGATGCACAGTGGGTGGCTCAATAAGAACTTCTGACTAAACAATATATAAATGGATCGTTTTACTTTGTATTTATTTATTTATTTTTTGCTAAAATTTTATTATCCCGAGCCCCATCTACTGGTCATTTCTTCAAGCTACAGACACATAATCCCTGGAGCTTTTAAGGAAGTATTAGCTTTTAAGGATTGTTTTCATAGAATCAATTTATAATGGATTTGTCACAATCACATCACCCCTAGTAGAAACTGTAAGTGCAAGGATGAATGCCACCCAATTAAATAACCCAAATGTCTTTAAAAACTGAGCTTCTCCAGCAGGAGTAAGTAATTATTTAAAGCTCTTCAAAATGTGGGCCACAGACCAATTTAGTATGTCAGGATTTTACAACTTAATTGGACTCAATACATAAAAAGAAAGGCTTAGGCCCTTTTCCAACAGCTGTTAGCTGATGGAGGAGTCATATGGTTATCATTTTCATTGTTGAAAGGGCGTCTCAGATAGCACTATCCAACTTTATGACTTCCAAACACTTTTTTATTGTTTTTCCCCACAGGAAACATTATACATATCAAAACAAATACTCTGCCTTCCACTACTAACCAGGAAAAGTGTAGATTACAACAGCTGTCTGAACAATTGTTTCTTAATTAGTTACCTGCTTTGTGTAATTAAGCTTTGAGCTTACTTTTTACTTGAGAAAGAATGTTCTGTGCAGTCTTTTCTTGGTTTTCTACAAAAAAGCAAGAAGCTAGGTAAATCAAAAAATGTTCGGTAGGTGATGTGCTCAGCACGATTAGTGAACATTTACTGTTGATCCTTAAGTGTATAAGACACAGAATTCACTTTGGAGAATTAATTTGAATATAATCCTTTCGTCTAAATATATCTGGAATCTACTTGCTTTCCACTGTTTCTAATGTCACCTACTCTGCTGGGCCAGTTTAATTACCTGCTTGTGTAACCGGAGTTTCTTCCTTCTGGTGGGTTCGTGGTCTCGCTGGCTCAGGAGTGAAGCTGCAGACCTTCGCGGTGAGTGTTACAGCTCTTAAGGTGGCGCATCTGGAGTTGTTCGTTTCTCCCGGTGGGCTCGTGGCCTCGCTGGCTTCAGGAGTGAAGCTGCAGACCTTCGGGGTGAGTGTTACAGCTCATAAAAGCAGTGTGGACCCAAAGAGTGAGCAGTAGCAAGATTTATTACAAAGAACGAAAGAACAAAGCTTCCAGACCGTGGAAGAGGACCCCAGCAGGTTACCGCTGCTGGCTTGGGCAGCCTGCTTTTATTCTCTTATCTGGCCCCACCCACGTCCTGCTGATTGGTAGAGCCGAGTGGTCTCTGTTGACAGGGCGCTGATTGGTGCGTTTACCATCCCTGAGCTAGACATAAAAGTCCTCCACGTCGCCATCAGGTCAGTTAGATACAGAGTATAGACACAGAGGTTCTCCAAGGCCCCACCAGAGCAGCCAGAGACAGAGTGTCGATTGGTGCATCCACAAACCTCTTGCTAGACACAGGGTGCTGATTGGTGTGTTTACAATCCCTGAGCTAGACATAAAGGTTCTCCACATCTCCACCAGACTCGGGAGCCCAGCTGGCTTCACTCAGTGGATACCGCACCCCGGCTGCAGGTGGAGCTGCCTGCCAGTCCCGGGCCGTGCGCTCGTACTCCTCAGCCCTTCGGTGGTCGATGGGACTGGGCGCCGTCGAGCAGGGGGTGGCGCTCATCGGGGAGGCTCGGCCGCACAGGAGCCCATGGAGGGGGTGGGAGGCTCAGGCATGGCGGGCTGCAGGTCCCGAGCCCTGCCCCGCGGGAAGGCAGCTAAGGTCCGGTGAGAAATCGAGCGCAGTGCTGGTGGGTCAGCACTGCTGGGGGACCCAGTACTCCCTCCGCAGCCGCCGGCCTGGGTGCTAAGCCCCTCATTGCCCGGGGCAGCAGGGCCGCCGGCTGCTCTGAGTGAGGGACCCGCCAAGCCCACGCCCACCCGGAACTCCAGCTGGCCCGCAAGCGCCGCGCGCAGCCCCGGTTCCCGTTCGCGCCTCTCCCTCCACACTCCCTGCAAGCTGAGGGAGCCGGCTCCCGCCTTGGGCAGCACAGAAAGGGGCTTCCACAGTGGGGTGGTGGGCTGAAGGGCTCCTCAAGTGCCACCAAAGAGGGAGCCCAGGCAGAGGAGGTGCCGAGAGCAAGTGAGGGCTGTGAGGACTGCCAGCATGCTGTCACCTCTCAATGTCAGTCTTGCTGACTGCTAAATTTTTAGTGCCTACCATAGTACCAGACCCTCAAAATACCTTGCCTCTCCGTAGGGCAGCTCTCAGCATGGCGGCTTGCTTTCCTCAGATCCAGCACATGAGAGAGCGAGAAAGGGTTCTCAACCTGAAACCTTGTTGGGATCTAGTCTTGGAAGTGACATATCATCATTTTTGATGAATTATAATTGTTAGAAGCAAGACTCTAGGTCCAGCCCACCCTCGGAGGGGTGATTACACAAGGTGTGAATACAAGGAAGCAGGGATCCTTGGCAGCCATTTCAGAAGCTACCTACAGCACAGGGTAAGATCTCTCCTTTCCATTGCTGGCAGGACGCTGGCTCTAACTGCAAAACCATGAGAGCCATGGTTCCTGGTTTATCCTGCAGTGCTCTGCTAGAGAGAGGCACTGGCTTCACCTCTTACCTCTGGATAGTTCTCTACTCTTTGAATACACTTAGAAGGCCTTGATTTTACTGTTTTAAGTGTTCTGTTTTCTGTAGCTATTCCTGTTGGTACCCTGAAAAACAATTGCTAAGAAGAAAAAAAGAAATAAGAATGAATGTACAAGAATCCTAAATTATCCTCCCATATGACTAATATTTCTGAGTCACTTAAAAACTTAAGGATATTCAATGATTAACCACTAGCACTTGCTGCAAGCCATAATGTTTTTATTTTTTTTATATATTTTATGGCAGTTGATCCATGAAAGAGCTACATATATTGCTATTGAGTGTGTGCACATTTACATGGGTGCTTGTATATAAAATAAGCTTATGACAGTGATCTACATGAAATTACACCACAAATGTTGCCCATTTGATGATCTCCATCTTGGTTCTTCACCGGAAAATAGAAGTTTTAGCTTGATTTTGTTTTTTAAGCACTTCATTTTTCAGAATAAACATTTCATAATGAATGGTGATATATATTTAGGACTTGTGGTACATGGTTTGTTTTCATCTTTATCTTGCTTTTTTTTGTAACCAGTTATGAAGCTGTTCTTTACCTAAGAAAAATAACCAAAGATAAAATAAAATAAAAAGTTAAAATGCACTCAGTGAGAGAACTGTTATTTTAGCTTTGTTGTTCAAGTTTTCTTGTTTCTTTACTTGCTTGTTTTTAAACGAGAACACAGAGCACACACCTTATGCAACCTGAAAATGGACAATTCTGGGCACCCATTTGTTTGGTTTTGAATAAATTACCAGAATCTAAGGGTATACTCTAAAAAAACTGAAGTAGTTGGGAGAATTTCTGAATTAACACAGGCCTCTAATGTATGTTCAGCAAGGGGAAAACCTGTCAATCAGCTTGAGTCCCTAGTCAATCATGAGCAAAGCTCTTCTGAAGGAAAGTGATCATAGAAGTCAGACTGGCCCAACAGTAGACAGCCCCTCTTTTCAAAAGAAAACAAAATAGAATTTGGAGTTGTTATTCAGGAAGTTTGGATGTCTAAATGGCTGCATAACCAATTATTTTTTCTTTCTTTTCTTCCAGTGATTTCTGGGCTATTTTCCAAACATGGGATACTTCTAAAGTATTTAAGATTTAATTATCCTAAGCAACTATCTTTCCTATGAATGCCAGTGACTTTAAGAGGAAATAGGGTTTATAAAAATTTCATTTTCATTTATTTCCAGAGACTAATCTGATAATTAGGATAAAGTGCTAACAATCTCAAAATACAGAAGGATACAAATTTTTCAATGCAATTATTCTATATTAACTAACCACTTTTTCTATATAAATTATTATGCTTGGCATAGAGATGAGAAAAATAAAATACCCACTTTTAAGAAGTTCACAGCCCTAATGGGGCAAGAAATACATACGTATAACTCTACTGCAAGAAACTTCTATTCTTCTGGAAAAATTCACATGGGAAGTTTCTGCTTCTACCATAGATCTAAATTCTCCAAATTGAGACATATGAAAAACATGACTTAAAAACTCATTTTGTCTTTAACAATTTTTTAAATTAAACTTATGTGATTCTGAAATTTAAGACTCTTCACGTATTTTCTATAAACGTGCATTTCCAAACTGTATCCCTTGGAATCAATAGAGCTCAGAGGAAACTTCCAGGGGATCATAAATAGAACAAGAAAGGGGAATACGGAAAGAAGTGGCAGATGATTGACCAGGGCTCTACAGTCAGTCTGTCTAGATGGCAGGTTGGCCAATTATGTCTTGTTCCCAAATCCCACCATGTGTTTTTGTGAATAAAGTTTTACTGGAACACAGTTATAACTATTTACTTATGTATTGTCTGTGGCCACTTTATGATTCAACAGGAGATTTTTGTTGCAGGAGTTGTGACAGAGATGAGTTGTGACAGAGATGAGTTGTGACAGAGATCATAAAATGAGAAAAGTCTAAAATGTTTACTACCCCTGTCTAGGAAAAGTTTGCCCACACTTGATCTATATTTAATTTGAGTCAGATTTGGTGATCTTATCTGTTTCATGTATGGGATTAAAATATACAAGTAGAAGAAAAAAATGAGAAAAAAATTAAACTGTCTTTTCTCTCATAATCCAGGGGAGTAGTAGCAATTGCCTTAGAGGTCAAAGACTCTTATTCCTGAAAATATCGCTTCTATTCAGTTTCACTGAATTAAAAGTGACAAGTAAAAGTTATACATATTTAAGATGTACAACGGGATGTTTTGGTATACACATATATTGTGAAAAGATTGCCACAATCAAGCAAGTTACTATATCTATCACATCATAGTTTCCTTGTACGTGGGTGTGATAAGACCATTTAAGATCTACTCTCTTAGTGAGTTCGAAATACACAATACAGTATTATTAACTGTAGTCCCCATGTGGTGGATTAGAACTCCAAAATGTATTCCTCATACATAACTGAAACTTTTTACCCTTTAATGAACATTTTCCTGTTTCCTGACTCCTCAGCTCCTGACAACCACCATTGTACTCTCTACTTCAATGAGTTCTGCTTTTTAGATTCCACATATAAGAGAAATCATGCAGTATTTGTCTTTCTGTGCATAGCTTATTTCACCTCCAGGTTCATCCACGTTGTTGCAAATGGCAGAATTTCGGTCTTTTGTAAGGTTGAATAATAATCTACTGTACATATACACCATATTTTCTCCATCCATTCATCCATTAATGGAGACTTAGCTTGATTTTATATCTTGGCCATAGTAAATAATGCTGCAATGAACATGGAGTGCAGATGTCTCTTCAACATACTGATTTTATTTCCTTTGGATATATACCCAGAAATGAGATTTCAAGATCATATGGTAGTTTTTTTTAATCTTTTGAGGAATTTCTATATGTTTTTTCCTAATGACTGTACAAATTTACATTTTTACCAACAATGTAAAAAGGTTTCCTTTCTTTCTACTCTCACTAACACTTATCTTTCACTTTTTGATAATAACAATTCTAATAGATGTAAAGAAATCTCCCTCTGATGCTTTTATTTGCATTTCCCTGATAGTGATGTGGAGGAACATTCCATACTTTATTTGTTGAGAATTTTTGTCATTAAAATATTGGATTTTTTGGACTGCTTTTTCTGCCTCAGTTGAGATGATCATTTTATTTTTATTCTTAATTCTGTTATGTGGTGTATCACATTTATTCATTTGCATATGTTGAATCATTGTTGCATCCCAGGGATAAATCTCACTTGATCATGGTACATGATTCTTCTAATACGCTGTTAAATTTGGTTTGGAGAAAATATCTTAATAAGCCTTTTGATGAAAAAGCAAAGTTCTTTGGGCCTGATATAGATAAGAGCTTTATACCAAATATGCAAATTATACTGTATTATAATATAAGAAACATGCTCAATTTCCTCCTGCTATACCTTTGAAACAAAATGCTGTCAGAATGGTGGTAGGAGTGACCTTGGTGTGCACGAGAAGCGGAAGACAGAATTAATGGAAGGGCAGACATGGGGAGTTTGCTCTGCAACACGGTACCAAGTGAAATCTCAGAAGATGACCAGTAAGAATGTTCTTGTGGTGGAGATGGTCGATGAATTTTAGAGTTCAGGGTATTAAATTATGATTTGCTTTATTCCTTTTGCTAAAAGTATCCCAACACCACTTCCATAATCTGTAAAACTTTAGTAATAACGTGATACTAATAGCCATGTTTATGTTACAGGGAAAGTAGAGAAAGAGCTGCTCTAAATTGGGTCCTTCTACGGGAATGGAGATCATGTTTCAGAGATGCTGAAACAATGCTTATGAGCTAGATAACTGCAGAAAAGCAAGCTGCCAATACTCAGGAGGTACATTCAGGCAATTCTGCTTTCCCTCCAGGATAGAGAGGAAGGAGATGATGGATGAGAACTGAAATAGGGAATAGATTCCACTATTATATGAGATAAGGTTTAAGCCTTTCCTTTCCTTTTATTTTTTTTGTGGAGGACAGGGAGAAGGGAGTGACAGGAATTTGGATTATAAATGTAAGAGACTGAATATACCAATGGACAATGGCCAGACCATATATAAAAATGAAACTCTGACCTACAACTGGCAGCAACCTGCCTAGGATCCCAAGCAGGAAGCCAGCCTGCCATAAGTCAGACTTGTGGAAAGCCAGATTGCCATCTCGAGTAACAATCTAGAAGCAAGAAATTCTGCAACAATCAGCTCTGAATAGTCAGAACTTAATAAATTACAGCCTTTCTAATTTTGGTTCCCATGTCCAACTTAGGACCAATCAGAGAATGTATGTATCCCTTAGCCATTCCATAGGATGTCCTACTTCTAGTTAGCCTGTAGCATTCCCCATGCCAACAGCCTTTGATCAGGGCATAATTAAACCTTCTCTTTCTCCGCTATTTAAAACTTTTCCACTCTTCTGCCTGCCTTTGAGTCTCTGCCAAAATGCAAGGGACAAAGGCTAACTCCCTTGCTATAGCAAGCTTTGAATAAATGCTTTTGTTTTCTCATTTGGTTGGTCTTTGTTTATTTCCACAAATGTAAGATTTTTCTTAAGATATAGATTGAGATTTGTGTCCCCTTTCAAAAAAAAGTGGAAGCCATTTTGTAATCCAACATTTTTATTATATAGATGAGAAACTTGATTTTGGAGAATATCATTGCCTTGACATTAGACCAATGATTCACAACCTCCTGCACATTAGAATCAGTTGGGGATTTTGAAAATATCTGATGCTCGTGTCTCTACCCCTAGAAAGACTGGGGTAAAGCCAAGTATAAAGATATATATTAAAAGCTTCTTAGAAAATTATAATAAGCCACAAGAATCTAGATTCTCTGTCTTACAAGATGGTAAAAGTCAGATGCATGTGCAGGAAACTGAACTCTTCACCTCACTATTTTCCATTATCCTCTGACATCTGAAACCTTTCATCTCAATGGAGAAAATGATAGGTAATCCAAAGAAATACAGTAACATCCCTCCTGGGTAGAATTTAAATACCAAGCAGCTTCACCTGTCTAACAAATAAAACAAAGGAACACAAAAATGACCTGTAGGTAGTCAAAATAGTGTCATTTATTTATAGAGGACTCCCTCAAGACTTCAGTGAGAAAATAGGTATTCTTATTTTACACATACCTCTGATATGTTTGGAAATCCAGGTTTCAGATTTGCAAGTTTTAGGAGAAATGCAATGCTTCATGCCCTGCCCGTTTTTATGATTGCCCTGAAAAAATGATACTCAAGAGCAATGGAGAAGCTGGGAAACTTACAAAATCCACAAAATCCAGGACCTGCATAACTTCTTATGCTATACGTCTCAGTAGATCCTGGTATCACAAAACAACCAGAGATCATATATCTGGGGAAAGAACACAAATAATTAAAACACAAATATGTTGTTTAGCTAAAAACATTTATTCCCAATTATTCAGACAAGTTGATATTTCAAATGGCACATTTCTCTAAACTTTTGCACAGCAGAAATGTTTTGAAATTTACCAATATTGTGTTTTAAATAAATGAGGAAAACTGTATCAGCTTTTACTTCCAAAAATGCTTACCCAGTGAGGTATATTTTGCAAACACCAAAATATCAGTCAAAGCTATGAATGATGCTCCATTTTTCATGTATCTGCTTCAACACTTGCTGCTTTTTCAAAACATTTTTCTCTTAGAATTTTATTTAAAATGAATTCTTGGCTGGGTGCGGTGGCTCACGCCTGTTATCCCAGCACTTTGGGAGGCCAGGGTGGGCGGATCACTTGAGGTCGGGAGCTCAAGACCAGCCTGGCCCACATGGTGAAAAACCCACCTCTACTAAAAGTACACAAACTAGCTGGGAGTGGTGGCAGGTGCTTGTAATCCCAGCTACTCGGGAGGCTGAAGCAGGAGAATCACTTGAACCTGGGAAGTGGAGGTTGCAGTGAGCCAAGATCACACCACTGCACTCCAGCCTGGGCGACAGAGCGAGACTGTCTCAAAAAATAAAAATAAAATAAAAAATGAATTCTTATAATTTACAGCAAGTGAAAGAGTCATTGGTTATGATATTCCTACTCCCATTGTTAGTTTAAATAAAATCCTCCTAGCTAAGCCACAAGGGAAGTTAACCCTCAGTATGGAGAAAAACGTCCTCTATTGACCCCTGGGTTTCTGTCAGTTCTAATCTTTACTGCTTGTAGCCTAAACTAATAAACCCTTGCCCTTGAAAACCTGCTTGAAGGGTGATCATGTGAATGACATGAAGGCAAACACAGACAATATGTATATTTATTTAATATTTAATGTTCCTTTCCTGCATATACTTTAAAGTGAACACTTTGCATATTGCCTATACTGGTACTTGAAATAAAGTGGCAGCTTCAGTAATAATAAATGCAACAAAAATATTCATTTTAGTGGAGATCCTAATAAATTTGGAACATTGCAAGCAGTGTTTACAAAATGACCCAAATCCAAATATTGAAAACATTTTTGTGTTAGATGTTACATTTCATTCAAATATTTGTCATTGAGAGACACTTCTAAATAGACTCTGCCATTTGTATCTCCTCAAAGTTAAATATCAAATGTCACCTGTCGTGACATCCACAAACTACCACTAGGCTAAGCCGGAAGGAAGAAATTTAAATAAAATTAAAAGGCATTAGTTATTTACATTACGTATTTTAAGTGACTGTCTAAAGTAGTAGAGTTTGGTGGTCTCTATTGCCTGAGGAGTCTGCCTTCTATTTAAAAACCTTTGTGTGACCTATCAGGCCTGACCACAAGCAATTGCAAAGGCTTTGCCTGGCAGATCTCACGGAGAAGAAAGCTGCCCTCTCCACTGCAGAAAGGGTGCACAGCCAGTGCACAGGGAGGTCTCTGCAGGGGGTTGCAGTCAAGGACTCAGGTTCCCTAGGCAGGTCATGCTCTTCATGCATTTACC
The DNA here is from genome assembly GCF_009828535.3 of Hylobates moloch. Classification (NCBI taxonomy): domain Eukaryota; kingdom Metazoa; phylum Chordata; class Mammalia; order Primates; family Hylobatidae; genus Hylobates; species Hylobates moloch. Next base: position 12,282,942 of record NW_026652299.1, read on the forward strand.
TTCCTAGCCCAGTTGTCTTTTTTCCTAGGTCTCTATCTGAGGCCTTGGGCAGAGTTTCTCTTCAGGTGTCTCTACCAAGGCTTCTTTATGGTTTGTAGGTGGGGCTTAAAGACACTTTTCCCCACTCTGACACAGCACCCAGCACTTTTCCACTACTACTGTTCTCCCTTCACCTCTCCACCAACCCCAGAGTCCTTAACATTGCCAAGCCTTTTGTTGGAGGCTCCCTCAGCTGTGAGAGGACGCCACATCTATATTGATTCACCTGACCTCCCATAGGTGCTCTGTTCTGTGGTGGAAAATGGAGCAGAGGGAGTCTGTGTTTTCTCTGGTTTTAGCCTCTTGCATATATCATAGCCGTAAGGGATTAAAATCTTAAGGTTTTCTTTTTTGGCTTACTGTTTTATTCGGCTATTCTGACACCTGACAGCTCAGCAATCTCGTTCTCTCCCAACTTAGCTGAATTCCTGACACTAGTTTCAACCCATATTATGATCCAGTTCCCAAAGAAGGATCTGAATGAAATGTTTCTGTGCTGTCGATAAGCTTTGAGAATTTAGTATTAGTGTACCTCATTTCCACAATTTTAAGGGAGCATGTTGTTATCAAAACCCACAATGCTTGAAGAGTGTGACTACCTGAATGTGTGAAATATGGGTCTTCTCCAACCTCCACTAGATGACCTCATTTTTCTCTTTTATTAATTCCACTACTACATTCTGAGAACCCCAGTGCTATCCCTTAGCAAACCAAAACCATGGACTCTCACAGTACATGGTAATTTGTGTCTCACAAGCCTACTCTCTTCTTTATATGTTTCAAGTCTAAGCAGAACTTTCTTCTTTAATCTAAGTTCTTCTCCCACTACATATCTGTTGCTTGTGCAGATTGATTTTAATGAGCCACATAGGAGAGTCTGCTGATAGTTTTATTTCAGGAGGCTCTCTGCAATGCTTACACCTATTTCTGTAGGCAGATACTTATTCTTCTTCTTCGTAATATTGAATCTGTACCTTCCTGGGTAGGACACCAGCTTGATTTATACATAATAACTATTCCAGATTGGCAAAAAGCTGTTGAATGTATTGCAGCTCAGAAAATAATTCTCCAAAGTATGGCACTTTGGCATGCTGAGCACTTTAAACTAAAGAAAATTAAAATGCCTTGGAAGCAGTCTCAGAACAATGGACTTTCTGACCTTCTGTTTCTACCCACAAGCATAGGGTGAACTCTCCCTCTGGAGTTCCCTTATCTGAAGTTCCTCCAGGAGGAACTTCCCTAAAATGTATTAACCAGGGAAAATTCAACTCATATTGTAGAAAGGAAGACTGAGGAATGTCATCAAATATAGACTGACTTTGTCACAAGCCATTGTCTGTTCTTCAGTCCCATTCAATTTCCAAAGAGAATCATTTGCAAACTATTGTCTGTTTTTTGGGCCCATTTGATGGTCCTAAAAATCATGTACTACCCCTCAAATTTACCTACTTTTCCCCGTCTCCCTGTTCACTATGAAGAAGAGTATATGAGCTTCTGTACCTCACTGGGTCATTGGGTAATCACTGTCCTGTGATTTCCTTGCACTCATACTAAACTTTCCTTTTTTTTCTGTTAATCTACTGTCAGGTTTTTGTTCATTTGTTTATTTGCTTGTCGTTTTTTTTTTTATTTAGCTAATTCAAACATTTGAAGGGTAGGGAAAATTCCCTTTACCCCTACATATGTTAGGAAACTCATTCCTGCAAGTCTCATTCCACAAATGTGAAGACTAATCCACACAAATGGTCACCAGAAATTACATTAAAAAGCAAAAAAAAAAAAAAAAAAAAAATTGAAATGCTGATGGTGATGGTTGGTGGTATTGGAAGCTGAGATTTGACTAAGATTACTGCATAGCAACAGGAAATTTCTTCTGATGTTTACTTTTAAAGCACAAAAACAGATACACAATGGATCTTACAAATGAAAGCACTCCTTAGGTGGCAAAAAAGCAGATAATTTGATTAAGCAGAGATTTCCCGAAAGAAGAGATTGCAGAGAAACGGCTCTAAAATGTCCTGGCCTCTGGGGCATGCCCATGATTGTTTACCTTGTCTCTGTGAATACATATGAAGGGGCATCACTATCCAGGGTTGATCCCTTTTCCTTGAGGTGAATGAGCCAAGCAATAGATCTAGTATAATGTGAGCTTTTTGAGAAAGTAAGCAAGGTTTCATTTCTTGTTGTTACTATTATTACACTCCACCCAGTAGCATTTATTGTCTCAAGGAGAAGTATACATTAGCCTAGAACAAACAGGACTTAATAATTTATAAATAAATATTTTTGTTTGTGTAGCAGAAATAAAAATAAAGTTCAGAGCACTTCTTGATAAGAGCCTGGCTTTCATCGAGTAAAGAATTTTTTGAATTCTTGAAACCTGACTCTGGGTATTAGGAGAAAATTTTAAAGGCGTTATAGTTTTGAGTGAGTAAAAAAATGTGATGATTAAAGAGCAGTTTCCCTAATCTCAAGAAAGGCCATGATAATTGAAAATCTTCTTTAGGATTCTGAATGCAGGGAGAGTTACGATTGGGAGAGAAGAGCTGGAGAATTTAGAAACAACTTGGGGAGTTATATCACTAACCCACGTGTGTTCTTTGTAGATGAAAGTTTAATAAAGGAAATTATTAAGTGGTGATTTGACAGCAAAATTATCTGTCATGAGTATAAATTGTGCCACAAAGGTTAGTCTGACTTCACTTATAGCACCACAAAGCAAGTTCCCAAAAATACACTGATGCTGTGACTATATATTTACTTATATTTGAATAAATTTAAGTCTATATAAAAATATATTTATATTTAGATATAAATATATTTATATTTAGAACATAATTATATATTAATTATAATTATGTACTATATTACATAAATATGTAATCAGTTGTGTTTATATAATTATAGACATTATATATGTTAACATCCTGTTTGATACTGTGCTATCATTTTGGATGGCAGAAATAAGGGGACAGTTCAGCCAAACCTGAGTCCAATGACCAGAGGACGTATTCTGTGTAAGGTTTCCAAGGACAGATACACATATTAGCCTCCTATTGCTTCTGTAACAAATTACCTCAAACTTAGTGCCTTAAAACAACATAAGTTTGTTATTTTATAGTTCTGGAGTTCAGAAGCTCTAAAGTCCAGGTGTCATCAGTGCGGCTACATTCCTTCTGAAGGCTCTAAGGGAGAATGCTTCCCTTACTTTTTTCAGCTGCTAGAGGCTATTTACATTTCTTGGTTCATGACCCTTTCCCTCATGTTTAAGGCCAGCAGCCTAGCATCTTTAAATGCTTCTTTTACTGCCCAACCTCTGCCTCCATTGTCTCATCTTGTTTTCTGAATCTGAACTTTCTGCCTCCCCCTTATGAGAACTTTTGCAACACTATTGGGCTCACTCTCAAAATCCAGGATAATCTTCCAATATTGAGATTTTTTAAGTCTACAAAATGTCTTTTCCAACATAAAGCAACACATTCACAGCTTCTGTGATTACATCATGTATATCTTTTGGGGACTGTTACTCTGTTTACCACATTACGGTTTCAAGTGTAATATGTAAACCTCATTAAATCAGAATCAAGGCAAGAAATTCATCATTTGACCACAAAGCTTTACTGTCAGAATGTGAGATTTTTGGAACTACAATTAATTTCTTATCCAATTCCTATAGCAGTTTCTGGTCTCATACGTCTCAACAAGACAGGAAAAGGAAATTAGTTAATTTGCTAAGGTTGGAATTAATTGGTAACTACTTTCTACCATTATAGACAAAAGGATTATTTTCAGTAGATTTAATAAACGTGGGGAAACTGTCGTGTACAGAGCAACATCATGCCACTGATACACTACAGTCGTTTTGTTATTCATCTCATTTGAAAGCAAAAAAGGAAAAGGAAAAGAAAAGCAATTTCCAAACTTTGTTAAGTGTACAGTTTCTCTAAAATAATATCATACTTAATAAGTTACACACGTTTTCATATAAAATGTTACTTTAGGCCAGGCGCGGTGACTCAAGCCTGTAATCCCAGCACTTTGGGAGGCAGAGGCGGGTGGATCACAAGGTCAGGAGATCGAGACCACCCTGGCTAACACAGTGAAACCCCGTCTCTACTAAAAATACAAAAAATTAGCCGGGCATGGTGGCGGGCGCCTGTAGTCCCAGCTACTCGGGAGGCTGAGGCAGGAGAATGGTGTGAACCCGGGAGGCGGAGCTTGCAGTGAGCCGAGATTGCGCCACTGCACCCCAGCCGGGGCGACAGAGCGAGACTCCATCTCAAAAAGCCCTGTTTTGTTTTGTTTTGTTTTGTTTTGTTTTGTTGTTTATAACATTGACTTTTTTGAAGAATCCGGTTCCACCATTTTGCAGAATGTTCCTTGTTTTGGATTTGTCTGTTTCCCTATGATTAGATTCAAGTTAAACAATGTTGTTGGGTACACTATACATGATGTTGTATTCATCTTAGTGCATCAAAATATGATGTCAGTTTGTTCCATTACTGGTGATATTACAATTAATTATTTCTCCAAGATACAAGTACCTTTTCCCTCTGTATTTAAGAAGGCTGTATGAAAAATGAGCAAAGGATTTGAATGGACATTTCTCCAAAGACATACAAATGACCAAACTAGCATGTGACAAGAGAATTAACATCATCAGTTGTTAGGAAAATACAAAGCAATACTATAATGAGCTACTACTTCACACCTACTAGGATGACTATAAAATTTATTTATTTATTATTTATTTATTTATTTATTTATTTATTTATTTATTTATTTATTTATTTTGAGACAGAGTCTCGCACTGTCCCAGGCTGGAGTGCAGTGGTGCTATCTTGGCCCATTGCAACCTCCACCTCCTGGGTTCAAGCAATTCACCTGCCTCAGCTGCCCAAATAGCTGAGATTACAGGTGCATGCCACCATACCTGGCTAATTTTTGTAATTTTTTTTTTAGTAGAGACGGGGTTTCACCATGTTGGCCAGGCTGGTCTCGAACTCCTGACCTCAGGTGATCCACCTACCTCGGCATCCCAAAGTGCTGGGATTACAGGCGTGAGCCACTGCGACTGCCAGAAGAATTTATTTTTATAAACCTACGAAATCTTTTGATAGTCCATCTTTTTTCAAGAAGAATTAAAGTAGACTGTATGTTTGAGTTAGTGTCACTTTAACTTTCATAAGTGTACGGGTTTGATAAATTATATGACCACCTCAGGATAATTCTTTCTACATTAAAACACAAATAGAAGATAATTCAATTTGTTGTCTGCCTTCTCCATAATCAATATATGTTGAGGATATAAAAGAAAAAAATATGCAAATGCCTAGAGGTAAAAGGGAATATCTTGGAGCAACAGATGTTGTTAAGGACCTTAGAGACTGAGGGCAAATGGGGTCAGATACAGGATTAGAACAGTAGCCTGGGGCCCTTGCTGAAAGCTGGGAGAGGGCTGAGATAGAGGAGCAGCAGCCAACAGTGTTGTGCAGTTTCTCAACTGGAAACATTAATGAAGCAAAGAACTACCAGACATCCAAGAAACACCAGAGCCTAAAGAAACTGAAAACAAACAAAAGACATTATATCCAAGGGAAGAGATGACAGAGCAGCCAGAAAAAGTCAAACCAAATAAAACTGACAATTTCAGGAAGATGAGAGAAGGTATTTAATCAAAGGAACATCAGCAGAGTGTTAGAAAAAAATGTATAAACAAACACCTGGAGATGGTGAAGGTGAAGATAAAAAATACAGTTTTAAACAAAAACAGTCCATTGTTGCACTAAACAGTAAACATATCCAAATTTTGATTTAGCAATTTTCTTTCATTACATCAGAATAGAATAATGAGATGACAAGTGTAACATAAAAATTTAGAAAAGGAAGATAAAGAAATGGAATTCAAAGAGAGAAAAGAAAGGCTGTAATTGTAATTACTGAAACTAATGGAAAAACACTACTGCTTTTAAAATATTGATCTTGTATTCAGATACCCTATTAAACTTTAAAAAAATTAATTCTCACTTAAATTTACCCATTTATTCTTTTGGTTGTCCTATATAGATAAAATGGCATCTGAATATAAAAAAAATCTTCATTTTTAATTATTTTACCTATACTTTCACATGAATATAAAAAGATGTTCACAATAATTCATAACAGCAAAAATACTGGAAACAGCCTTTCTTCCATCAGTGAAGGAAGAAATCAATTACATTACGATGAAATGCTATATAGCAATTAAAAATGATCTGATTTATAAGTATCAAAATGAATGAATTTTTAAAATAATGATAAGAAAAAATTTTGCAAAGAAAACTGCAGTGAGATACATTTCAATATAATATCATAGATTGAACATCAAATATTGTTGTTCTTGGTTCATTGACTTTACACATATAAGAAACAGTAAAAAAAATAGATTAGCAACATTCACCTTAAATATGTTAAAATGGATGTCAGAATAGGAAAATAGAACTGGGAATGGGGTATAAAAGGATTAAAAATAAAAAGTAAAAAATGGGATATTACTTGGACCAGTGAAGAAATGATGTCACCAACCTAAAGAATATTAATCAAAACAATGTTATTCTTTCCACATAGTCTGGTGGATCAGGATAAAAACAAACCAAATCCAAAGCTAAAAGAATTTTTTAAATAAAATTAATACATAAAAATAAATGAGCAGAATTTAAGAAGAAACAAAAGGAAAACCATTTGTATCATAATGACCATCTTTTCTAGCAGACACTGAGAAAGGAGGGAAGATGGATTTTTCTAACTTACTATTCAAAAAGTAGTTACAATGGACCCTTCTTCACCTAAACCCTACAAAATGCATTTGCATGTATATAGGGTGATATTGTGGGGATAAGAGGACAATTTCTTATTAATACCTTCAAAGCTTGAAGAAATAGAATTCCAAATGCTGGTTCTTATAGTGCCCTCTGATAACAATCAAAGTCTTGATTATGAAGGATAATTCAGGATAGCCAGTATGTGAGCAACAGCATGAAAAGTGCCAACTTTGTTCATTGCACCTTGCTGAGGACTATCTGTATGCACCAACTCAAAAAGAATAATAAAGAAATAATATTTACTAATTCATATGAAAAAGGCACCCAAATGTAATGGAATTACTGAAACTAACAGAAGTAAATGACTTGGTAGGGTGACTAAACTTATCTCTAAATAACTAGAGTAAGATTTATTACCTACAATTAGAAGAAAGGGCTTCTAAATGTGAAAGCAAGATTTATTTCAGGCCTAAAATACATGACTTTTACAGTAGAAGTTTCTTCACATTTGTACTTTTAAACCTGTTTCTTTCTACTTATAAGAGGGGAAAAAAGTATTAACAGGTCTAAAAAGGGCTGACCATACTGCTCATGTTCAGTATTTGAACTACCAGTGTTCTATAGCCTGTAGAGTTGTTTGCTCCCAATTTAACTTCTGTCAGTTCAAACAGTGTTTCCATTCATTGGCTGGTATGATGATTTCTGGGGATTTGGATGCCACGATTGATTAACTTACTGCCAAACCTTTACTAATACACAATCTGGACTGGGACAATTGTTTCCCTAAGGGTTGCTTCTCAGCATTAGTTACTGAATGCAGGGGAAAAAAAAAAACAACCCGGTCTTGTTGATCAATAGATAGAATCAAATACAGCTGAATGGCAGCCTATGGGACAAATCTAGGTTTGTTATTCTCTTAAATAACTCTAATAAAGTTTCATTTTATTCTAAAATGCCAATTTGTCAAAATTTCTGATCTGGATAAAAATCTTGATGCTCAGAATAGGGCAGGGAAATTGAAAGATCAGTGTTACAGGTCATGTTTCTAAAGTTCAGTCTGTGGACCACCTGGTTCAGATTCATGGGAGTGTGCTTATTAAATATTCAGATTCCTGGTCCTTGCTTACTACCAAATGAACTCTATAAAGCAGGCCCCAAAAACACACAACCTAGAGGGTTTTAATTTTAACTCAGTAGTCTTAATAATTCTTCATTATTTCTCATTAGAAGAGTTCTGTTGAATAATTCAAAGTCATTGATTATTAATTTTAAATGCAATATGGATCCTTGTAGGGATCTTTCCTGAATAGAAATCTGCGCAGGGATCCTAGGTCCAATTTGCAGTGGTCTGTTTTCAAGTATTAAAGAATAATGATGAATTCCATTAGATAGAGACTTTGGATTTCACATCTGAAGTCTCTGCAAAATGACTAAATGATACATGAAAATTCAGAAACGTTTTGACAAATCTCATAGGAGAATCTTTTCATTAGCCTACTGTTAGATCAGAAAGAATTTTGGTTAGAATATACTACTGTGCTGCCAATTTTAGTTATTTAGAAGTGAACACTTCACCTTTGGAGGACCACTACATGGGACTAGGATGATATTCAAGGATAATTAGAGGGGAATGTGGCCCAACCATAGCAGGCACACAGCAGAGAGCGGTTTAGGCAGTAAAGGAGAGAAACCTAGATTAGCTTGAATCAGAGTCTGAACAGATAATATAAAACCAGAACATTATATTCAGAAACTTCTAAACTGCATATATGTTGACTTCCATCAATTTTTTTTGATGTTTCAAAATGTAACACACATAGCTTATAACCCAATAAATACCCACATCATAGAAAAATGTCAGTAATAATTGGAGAAAGAAAAAACAGACCAACTTCTTATTCAAAATATGTTTTAGCTTTTAGATCCAAACTAAACATGTCCAGGAATTTTATTTGCCTCATTATTTAACAAAAATGAAAAAGAGAGGTCAATACTAAGCAATACTAATAAGAAAAATAAAATAGTGAGGGTAAAAATAAACTGAATTAGGACAGATTTTTAAAAATATATGGTTAATGAGCTAGGATAATTACATAACGTTAAGAGATGGTTGATATGAAAAAATCTTGAAGAAGAATAAAGTAGAAAAATAAGATTTGAAAAGATAAAACACTTATGAACACAAATTTAAAAAGTTTTTAAAAAGGACTAGAAATTTAAGGGATAAAATAAGAAGACACATACATAGGAATACAAGAACCACTTATAAGGATAGGGGGCTAAAAGAAAAATTCAAGTTGTATATAGAAAAGTCCAAAGTTTAACACCCCCGAGAACTAAAAACAGTCTTCTAGGATGAAGCACCAGCAAATCTCTGGAAAACCTCTTATCTTTACCTCTGACTTAGCCCATTGAGACTATTATAAGAAAATATCATAAACTGGGTAGCTTATAGACAACAGAAATTTATTTCTCATGGTGCTGGAGTCTGAGCAAAGTCCAAGAGCAAAGCACCAGCAGATTAGTTTCTGGTGAGGGCCCACTTTTGGCCTCGTAGTCAGATGCTTTTTTCCATGTCCTCTTTTATAAAGGCACTAATCGCATTCAGGAGAGCACCACCTTCATGACCTAATCATCTCCTCGAGCTATTTTATGCCCTGAAATGTTATATGATTAGTTTATTATAACATAGTGCTCAAATGCCACAAGTATTTTCATAATTCTAGCTATTTTTTTTTTTTGAGACGGAGTCTCGCTCTGTCGCCAAGCTATTTTTTGTTTTGTTTGTTTGTTTGTTTGTTTGTTTGAGGCTGAATCTCGCTCTGTCGCCCAGGCTGGAGTGCAGTGGTGCCATCTCGGCTCACTGCAAGCTCCGCGTCCCGGGTTCAAGCCATTCTCCTGCCTCAGCCTCCCAAGTAGCTGGGACTACAGGAGCCCGCCACCACGCCTGGCTAATTTTATTTTTTTTTTCAGTAGAGATGGGGTATCACCATGTTAGCCAATTCTAGCTGATTTTAATTTGTCTACTCTTGATATTCTTCATTTACGGTGGGCAAATATGAAATCATTGCCACCTTTTAACCTTTTAATATTTACTCCTCAGGTAGTATTTTAGCTTGTTCTGTGGTACGCAGTACAAGAAGTGGGACAAATACTATTTTGCATCAAAGAAAAGGATGCATATTGCTTTGCCTCTTTCTGCACTTGCACTTCTTACTGTGTGTTTTAAGAACACTAGTAGTAATCTGTGTGGTAAGTTATTTAATCAAGCTTTGTACAGTAAAATATAAGGTCATATTGCTGGATGTTTACTAGTTGCAAAAATATGCTAATGGTACATAATTGCATATTACCTCACCACACACTTCACCCTCTTAAATGAGGAAATAGCTCTAACAGCATTTCATACTCTGGAGGGGTCATTTCTTCTTGAAAGGAAGTTTGATACACAAGTTTTTCTTCCAAAAGGATTTCACCAGAAAATATAGCATACCGAGATGGGCAAAATACAGCTTTTTGCTCACTCTATATATATATCATTAATGTCAGCTGTTTCAAAATGGATGTCTCTTAGCCAGTTTGCGGCATGTTTTATGGCTGCAAAAGTGTTTAGTGTAGATATAAGTCAAAATATGATTTGTTCCTGACACCAGATGCTGCCTGTGACGTTTTGTCTAGAGAGAATAATGAAGGGAATCTGCCGCATAGATTCTATTCATTAGGCTTTTCTTTTTAATCAGGTCACAGTTCGAAACCTTCTGATGGTGCCAGTTCTGCACTGATCCAAGGATTATCACGATTGATGGACAGTGACTATTCCACCTCAACTTCATTTGGACTGATGACTGGTTACAGTTTGCTAATGCAGCATTTGTTTTTATATTAGAATATGAGAGGATGAAAGAGTTCACTGAGTAATTTTCTTTTAAGATTAATTCAATAGAAGGAGAATGCTAAAGTTTTTCTGTCACTTGTCAACTAATCTATTAACAAAACTGCAGAATTGATACATTTAAAAGTGAGTACATTCAACTCCCTGAGTTTGAAGGCCTCTATAAAAATAGCTTCTAAAAGTTGAAACCAGGAAATTTCTGATTTGAAAGTCAGTATAATATGATGACAGAGATCAACCACGAAAGCTGGTGAGGATTAAGAATAGCAATAGTTCATAGCTAAAAATTTGCATATAGCTAAGTAGTTATTTCTTTTTAACATATTGCAGTCAAATCTGAACATTCTCCTGAACAACTTAAGATTTACTGGTCTCATGAAGGAGGTCAATCCTCATTACCTGGCAGGACTGCTCATTCCCCTCAGCTTCACTTTTCCTGAGTAGGAAAATCCAACTATTCTAATCAGCTTGAGACTCATTTTCTGAACTCAGTTATAAAGTTTTTGTGTTGTCATCTTTCACTGGTTTGACCCAAATAGCTTACCAAAATGGGTTTATTATATCAGTGTGTCTGTGCTGTCTCTGCTTTTTTCTATTTATTTCTGCTATGTTGCCATAAACATATTCTCTACTCTTTTAGACCTATCAGTGAAATTGATTTTAAAAGGTACTCACTAAGAAATTAAATCAAAATTGATAATATTCTAAACATAAGACCTAAAAGTACAAAACTCTTAGAAGAAAGTTTAAAAGTAAATTTTCATTACAGAGTTTTAGGCAATAGTTTCTTAGATATGACACCAAAAAGACAAGCAACAACAACAACAAATATAGGTAAGTTGGGCTTCATCAAAATTAAAGCCTTTTATTAGTACAGCCATTATGGAAAACAATATGAACTTTCCTCAAAATTAAAAATAGAACTACCATTTTATAGTAATCCCACTATTGAATATATTCAAAGCACATGAAATCAGTATGTTGAGGAGACATCTGCAGTCCTGTGTTCATTGCAGCATTAATCATAATAGCCAAGACATGGAGGCAACCTAAATGTCCATCCATGAATGAATGGATAAAGAAATTGTGTTATATACACAATGGAATACTATTCGGCCATAAAATAGAAGAAAATCTTGTCATTTGTGACAACATGGATGGATCTGGAGGATATTATGTTAAACGAAATAAACCAGACACAGAAAGAAATACTGCAAAATTTCACATATGTGGAATATAAAAAAGGTGGACTCATAGAAACATAGAGTAAAATGGTGATTACCAGAGGCTGGTGGGTGGCATAATTGATAAATGTTAGTCAAAAGAAAAAAAATTTCAGGTAGACAGGAGAAATACCTTCATGAAACCTATTATATATTATGGTGACTATAGTTGACAACAATATACTGTATATGTGAAAATTGTTGAGAGTAGATTTTAAGTGGTCTCACTCCAAAAAAACTGATACATATATGAGGTATCACATATGCTCATTGGATTTAGCCATTCCACAATGTATACATATACTGAAACATCATATTATACACCATAAATATATGTAATTTTTACTTGTCAATTAATGAAAAACCTTTTGTGTTGAAGTTAATTCCATTAAGTAAAAAGGCAAACCACAGAATGAGATAAAATATTTGCAAATTATATATCTGATAAGAAACTTATGCCCAGAATGTATAACTAACACTCATAACTCAATAATACAAGAAAAATGACCCATTTTAAAAATGGGCTATGCATCTGCATAGCCATTTCTCCAAAGATACACAAATAGAAAATAAGCACATGAAAATATGTAAAAATACTTTTAAAATAATGTGTCAATAGGAAAATCTAAATCAATACTATAAGGAGATACAGCTCTGCACTCACTAAAATGGCTACAATGAAAGAGATAGATAATAACAAGTGTTGGCAAGAATGTGGAGAAACTAGAACAATTATACATTGCTGATGAGAATGTAAAAGGTAGAGCTGCTTTGGAAAACAGTCTGGCAATTCCTCAAAATGTTTAATGTAAAGTTATCATATGACCCAATGATTCCACTCCTAGATGTATGCTCAAGAAAACAGGTGTTCATACAAATGCACATACACACACACAAAATAAAATATGCAAATAAATGCTCATAGCAGCATTATTCATAATAGCCCCAAATTTAAAACAACTTTATTTTCCTTCAACTAATGAATGCATCAACAAAATGTGGTATATTTATACAATAGAATATTACTCGGCAATACAAAAGAATGAAGTAGGCACTAGAAGGAACTTCAAGACGGCTACCTATAGGCATTTCATACTCACCTCCTTCTCTAAGAAGAACCAAATGGTGAGTAGATAACCACACTTTGAGGAGATCATCCAAGAAAGAACACTGGAATTCAACAGAAAAGTAACAGGAAATATGTAAAATAAGGAAGATGAAGGAAGGAAGGCAGCCTGCTCAGCTAGGATTGGCTGGACGGCAGAAGAGACTCCCCAGTGTGGGTAAAGTGTAAGTGAGAGACTCCCAGAGGACCACGTTTCCATCATGGACTCCCCAACTCCTATCAAGAGAGAGCCCCTCAGACGTCATGGGCCATGAAACTAACATAGGAAGCTGTCAGGAGACCATGTGATGGCACTGCTACAGGGAGGAAGCTCACACTGAATCCCACACACTCCTTGAGATCTAAGCAGCTACAGCAAGGAGCCATTGTAGAGCTCTGTCCCCAACAGACTATACGCTGTCCTGGATCCCAGTGGTGCTGTAGGTGAGTCACAAGAAAAGAGCAGACTGCTGCCCCCAGAACTGAGACATGAGTGACTACAGACTACGGCAGACAGGGCTGAGGCATGATTGAGATGTAAGCTACCACCACTGGGGCTGAGGTGTGAACAACTGCAGGCTACCCTACCCAAAGCTGTGAGTATCAGCTAACACAACAGGGACTGAGTCACTAAACCTGCCTCAGCTGAGGCACAAATAGCACTCATGCTATACACACCTGCCAGCCTAAGCTGCTGTCTCTGAGAGTGGCACCTCCCTCTCCAATGGCAAAGCAACAGTGTGACTTCTGATGCCCACCACCCAAGCATTCTGATGGTGGCCTGGGAATCAACCCACCCCTACCTACCATGACTGGCTCCTGCATATACTATCAAGAGACCTAAAAACAAGACTCCCTAGCCCAGCTTTATCTCACATCCCATGCCAGAATATATGGTGTGGAGGCCAGAGGATTGCCCAACCCAGTCCATCACCATTGACACTAGAACACTCCTCCCAGGGCCTGAGGTTAGACCTACCCACCCAGTTTTTAATGCCACAACTGGCACCTATCTGCATGTGCCACCTGTGGGCCTACACACTGGCCTACTGAACTCATTGAAGCCACTGTCACCACCGGCACACACCACTCAAGATCCTGAGGGTCATCCCACCATTGCCAATGCGATCACTCATACCATATGGCTGGCCAGGGAACTGAGAAGCCACTCATCCACTTGGCCCACTACTGCCACTACTGGAATCCAGATAAAGCACATGGTGATCAAAGGATTGACCTGCCTGATTCGTTAACACCAGTGTCAGTGTACAATACTCTGGAATCCAAGGGCAGATACACTAAGCTCACTGCTACCACTACTGGGGCACAAAGACTGGCCTACCAGGAATCTGGGTCTCCAGAAAAACTTCACCCACAGCCCCCATGAAAAACCACACTCTAAGCAACTGAGAAAATCACACATACCACTGACACTGTTTACAGTGAAGAAATCATACAGAGACTGCATTACCACACACACCAAGAAGTAAAGCCAAAGTGCCCTACCCAACTGACACTACAGATACATACTCAGAAAAGTCACCTCCTATGAAAGCAAATTCAAAAAATTGGAAAAAGAGCTTGTTATATCAGATGTGTAGATATCAAAATAAGAGCACAGGAACCCCCCCCCAAAAAAAACAAGGAAATAGGACACCTCTAAAGGAACAAAATAACTTTTCAGAAACAGATCCCAATCAGAAAGAATTTCATGAAATCTTGTAAACACAATTCCAAGTATTGATTCTGAAGAAGCTCAGACTAAATTCTAAATATATATGGATCCAATACTGGAGCACTCAGATTCATAAAGCAAATATTATTAGATCTAAAGAGAGAGACTATAATAGTGGAAAACTTCAACACCCAACTCTCAGCATTAGACTGATAATCGAGACAGAATATCAATAAAGAAACATTAGATTTAAAGTGAACTTTAGACCTAACAATCAAAAAACATTTTAACCAATAACTGCAGAATACATGTTCTTCTCATCAGTATGTGGAACATTCTCCAAAACAGACCATATATTAGGCCACAAAACTAGTTTCAAAAAACTAAAATAATATCAAGTATCTTCTCAGATCACACTGGAATAAAACTAGAAATCAATACCAAGAGAAACTCTGGAAACTATAGAAATTAAACAATGTGCTCCTGAATGACCATTGAGTCTATTAAAAAATTAAAATGCAAATTAAAAAAATTCTTGAAACAAATGAAAATGAAAAAAACAATACCCAAACCTTTGGGATACAGCAAATGCAGAGCTAAGAGGGAAGTTTATAGCAACCAATTCCGACATAGAAAAGGTCAGATTTCAAATAAACAATCTAACGATGCAGCTCAAGGAATTCGAAATGCAAGAACAAACCAAACCCAAAATTAGCAGAAGGAAAGAAATAATATACATGAGAACAGAACTAAATGAAATAGATGTAAAAATACAAAAGATCACCAAAATGAAGAACTTATTTTTGAAAACAAACAAAAGTGATAAACCACTCACTGACAAATCAAGGGAAAAAAAAGAGATGACACAAATAAAATCAGAAATGAAAAAGGAGACATTACAATTGACATCACTGAAATACAAATGATCACTGAGAAACTGGACAACCTAGAAAAAGTAGATAAATTTCTGCACACGTACAAGCTACCAAGATTGAATCAGGAAGAAATAGAAAATCTGAACAGTTAAATAACGAATAGTGGAATTGAATCAACAATGAAAAGTTTCACAACAAAGAACACTTCAGAACTGGATGGATTCACTACTGAATTCTATGGAGCATATAGAGAAGAGCTAATATCAATCCTCTTGAGACTAATTCAAAAAATGTGAAGAGTAGAGGATTATCCCTAATTCACAGTGCCCAAAGCAATCTATAGTTTCAATGTAATCCCTATAAAAATAACAATGTTATTTTTCACAGAAATAGAAAAACTTAGCCTACAATTTGTATAAAAGCAAAAAAAAAAGCCAGAATATATAGAGCAACCTTGAACAAAAAGAACAAAGCTGAAAACATTATACTACTTGACTTTAAAATATATAACAAGCCTATGATAACCAAAACCGCATGATATAGTATAAAACTAGAGATATAGACCAATGGAGCAGAACTGAAAACACACAAACAAATACATATATATTATAGCATACTTATCTTTGACAAAGACATCAAGAACATACAGTAGCAAAGGATACCCTCTTCAATAAATGCTGCTGGGAAAATTAGATATCTATATGCAGAAGAATGAAACTGGACCCCATCCCTCACTATATACAAAAATTAACTCACAATGGATTAATAACATAAATGTAAGACCTCAAAATATAAAACTACTAGAAAAAATAGGGAAAACACTTTAGGAGATTGGTCTAGGTAAATATTTTATGGCTAACACCTCAAAAGCACAGACAACTAAAACAAAAATAGACAAATGGGACTATATTAAACTAAAAAGCTTCTGCATAGCAAAGAAAAAGTCAACAGTAAAGAAACAACCTGTAGAATGGGAGAAAATATTTGCAAACTATTCATCCAACAATGGACTAATATCTAGAATACATAAGAAACTCAAACAACTCAGCAATAGAAAATAAAACAAATAATCTCATTAAAAATGGGCAAAGGACATAAATAGATAATTTTCAAAACTAAATATGCAAATGACCAACAGGTTGATGAAAAAAATGCTCAATATCACTAATTATCAGAAAAGCAAAAATAAAAACTACAATGAGATATCATATTGCTCCAGTTAAAATAGCTCTTATTAAAAAGACAAAACATAATAATAACAGATGCTGGCAAGGATGTGGATAAAAAGGAAACTCTTATATACTGTTGGTGAGAATGTAAATTAGTACAACCACTATAGAAAACAGTATGGAGGTTTTTTTTTTTTTTTTTTGAGATGGAGTCTTGCGCTGTCACCCAGGCTGGAGTGCAGTGACGCCATCTTGGCTCACTGCAAGCTCCGCCTCCCAGGTTCACGCCATTCTCCTGCCTCAGCCTCCCAAGTAGCTGGGACTACAGGCGCCCACCACCATGCCCAGCTAATTTTTGTAGTTTTAGTAGATAAGGGGTTTCACTGTGTTAGCTAGGATGGTCTCGATCTCCTGAACTCATGATCTGCCCGCCTTGGCCTCCCAAAGTGCTGGGATTACAGGCATGAGCCACTGTGCCCGGTCGGAGGTTTTTCAAAACATTGAAAATAGAAGTACAATACCATCCAGCAATCCCACTACTGGCTGTCTACCCAACGGAAATCAGTATATCAAAGGGATACTTCCCCCTCATGTTTATTACAGCACTATCTAAACTAGCAAACATATGGAATCAACCTAATAGTATCCATCAACAGATGAATGAGTAAAGAAAATGTGGTATGTATATACAAGGGAATACTATTTGGCCATAAAATGAATGAAATCATGTTATTTGCAGCAACATAGTGAAACCGGAGGTCACTATGTTAATTGAAATATCCCATACACAGAAAGACAAATATCATGTTCTCACTCATATGTGGGAGCTAAAAAAGTAGGTCTCATATAGGTAGAATAGAATAATAGATACTAGAGCCTGGGAAGGTGAGCTGAATGCAAAGAGGGATAAAAAGAGGTACGTTAACGGGTACCAACATAGAGCTAGATAAAAAGTTTAAGTATAGTTAGTTACAACGTATTGTATATTTCAAAATAGGTAGAGGAGAGAACTTAAATTGTTCCAACATGTAGAAATGATAAGCACTCAGAATGATGGATACCTCAAATATCCTGACTTGATCATTACATAGTCTATCCACGTAACAAAATATCACATGTAACCCATAAATATGTAAAATACTATGTATCTATAAAATTTTGTTAAAAAAGAACATCAGAAAAAAGATGAAAATTCTTATACATGCTATGACATTCTTAAGCCTTAAAAATGTTATACTGTGTTAAACCAGTCACAGAAGACTACACATTGTGTAATTTCATTTACATGTAATGCCTAGAAAAAAAAAAGATACAGAAAAAAACTCAATTAGTGGTTATTCAAGCCAGGCAGGAAGGAGGGGACTGGGTGAAGAGTGACTGCTAATGGGTACAAGATTTCTTTAGGGGGTAATAAAAATGTTATAAAATTAGATTTTTGTGATGATTGCTCAACTCAGAGGATATGCTGAAAACCATTGAACTATGTACTTTCAACAGGTGAATTTGTGGTATGTGAATTATATCTCACTAATGCTGTTTAAAAATGGGTACTAGCAACACAAAAGAATATTGACTTTTAACTGTTGCTTAAAAATAACTGAAGTGTACAAATCAATCTTTATCATTTGGCTGTAATACATTTTTGAATCAAAACACCAATTTAGTTGTTTAATTATTTTATCATCTTTTTAGAACAGGAAATAGAGTAGAATAAATCAAAATGGAGTGGAATATAAAGAATAGAATAGAATAGAATAGAATAGAATAGAATAGAATAGAATAGAATAGAATAGAATAGAATAGAATAGAATAGAATAGAATAGAATAGAATAGAATAGAAATCAGAGAAGAAAAGGAAGGAAATAGAAATAAAATAAATAATAGAACACATTAGTGATCTTATTTATGAGTTACATTTTAAGGCTGGTGATCAAAATGCATTAAAATGCTTATATATGTCTAATCTACTTCCTTTCTACCACTTCCCCTCTCTGCCAGGCAAATAGATGAAACTACTGTATCTTCACATAAAATTTCAGACTGTGTTTAAAGGCCTACTTACTGTGTACCTTTGCTGTTTGTCACATGAATGGAATTTCACCTTTCTATAAACATGACAGAATTTTGTAAGAGAGCACTACCCATCACTGTTTCCAGAGGAAAACCACCTGGATTTTAGCCAATGTTTATGTGAATTACAACAGTTGTATAAACTATATCATTTTGGCAGGACACTTACTTGTCCTTGTTTTCATCTGCTTTCTTTGTTCAGCTTTGGTATTCCTTAAAGTGTTATACCTTTTAACCAAAGTGACACAGGTTAATATTTGGCTCAGCCATGATTGCTTACTGTACAGCCCATGTGAAATTGCCAAACAACAGTTTACTGTATCTGAGAGCATTTTAACTCCAATATAGAAATATCTTCCATCAAAAAAAAATAGCAGAATAAAACGATTTTCTTTGTTCCAGTACCCCAGGGAGCACACAGCCAGCAGAAGAGACATACAGAGGGTATTGAAATTCGAGACAGAAATACCCATAATGGCAGCCCTACAAAACTCTTCACATTAATTCATAAAGTAAGCAGGGTTTGTAGAGTATATTTGAGGAAGAAGAAAAGATGTCCCCACTAGTCTGTTAATTACAAGGTCTCATATAAGATTAGACTTTGCCTAAAGGCATGAGTAATGCCTAACACCTGTTGGGGATTGGTTGTAAAGCTTTTGAGAACAACCCAGGATGCTTTGTATGGTACAGATGATGTCAAGAAGGAGTCAGTGTGAAGATATATGTAGGGGACCTGAGAACCATGAAGATGCAATGAGAAGCCAAGATACTTATAGACTATATCCAAACTCTGTTGCTCCAAACCAATGCTATATCATAAGAAAAAAATGTAGACTAATATTACACTCCAATGCAGATGTATGATTTTTATTGTGTTAATTTCAGCTTGGTAACCTTATTTTTAAAATAATCATGCATTTAGAATACCAAGAACTCAGCTTCTCCCAAGAGTATCATCTGTTCTGCATTAGAAGGCTTTAAACTGAAGAACAAAAATTTCCCCCGGTAATGTTATATACAGGGATGTCATATATAGGGATGTTATGTTATATATAGGAATGTTATATATAAGGATGTTATATATAGGGATCCCTGGGCCACACAATTCTTCTGACTCTCAAAAAGTCAAGTAATTTCTCCTCCTTTTAAAAGGCTGTCTTCCTGGGGCTTATTTCCTCTTAGATGTTCTACTAAAAATACATAATACCTTGAGATAAACATTCTGTTAATTTTCCAGGTGGACAGTTTATATTGTCCTGTTTCTCCCAAGATGAGAACAGAGTTCCCCCTACGACCAACAAAAATCTTGGTTGTGACACAGTAAAATGAAATCTTTTCACTCAACAGCTTGAAGTTTCACATTAGCCTATCTCTATTGTTTCATGCAGCGTAAGAAGTGATGGATGAAGGCTTAGGAGTCAGAAAGAACCAAGTTAAAACAATAACTCTTCTACTTATCACCCATACCACCTCAGGCGTCACTTAGCTTCTCTGTTACTTACATAATTAGAATAATAACCTGTGGTAGGTTTTATAAAGTAATTATAGAGTGTTAAAATGTAATAATTAAGGTAAATCTCAATCCTTAACAAATTTCAATGGAGTTTATTATTTGGGGATAACAGAAAGTTTAGTAGTCTTTCTGTATCTTTGTATCTTACTGATTTTTTTTTCACTTGTTACATTTTCGCTTTCAGATTTTATTGTGGTCTTTACTCATTAGTGGCAAAAATAGTACTCTTGCTTTGAATATGCCAGTTAATATGCAGAAATTGAATTGAAACCAAACACACAGGGCTAAATTATACAGAAAGGACTGAATCAGACTAAAATATAGAGAAAGAGATAAATAGGACTCTAGGACTAAAATATACGGAAAGAGAAAAAGTGAGCATAATTCTGCTCCAAAACACTGGTTGTTGTTTATGCCTAGGCTAGAATTTCTCAGTTTCAGCACTATTGGCATTTGAGGCTGGATGCTTTGTGGTTGTGGGGGACTGTCCTGTATATTATTAAATTTTTAGCAATATTTCTGGCTTCAAGCTACTAAATGAAAGTACCACCCCCTTCCATATAGCAATCGGCTTATTATTGCTGCAGCTTTCTGCATGGAAAGAGTCTAGGCTGCAGGGGAGGAAGGAGATCCCAGACAGAGCCCACCGGAATTCATGAGTTGAGGGGATGGAGCTGAGATTCAATGGAAACCACAGTATCTAGAGTTTGCCATACAGATACATGGGAAAAGATACATGACACAGCAAGAGAAGACATAGAAACCTGGGAGTTAGTTGAATCAGTGAACATAATAGATTAGAGTTCTGAGGAAAAGCCATACAGCAAACCAAGCAGAGAGAAGAGAGTGAGCAGAGCGAAACCTTGGTCACTTGAGATCAAAGATGTAGGTCAAAAACCCGTCAAAAAAAGGTCCAGAAACTTATGAAGATGGAAAGGTAGGGCAAAGCGAGAAAGCCAGCATGTAGGCAAGCAGCTGGAACAGGAGACATGAGACACAAACTGCAGGATGCTATGATAATAAGATCACTGTCTGAAAATCAGAAAGAGTCAGATGATCTTTCCACTATTCTAAAAGTGAATTTGAGAGCCTGCAGTGGAAGCAGATTAAAAAAACTGATAGAACAGTAGACATTTCAAGATTATGGTAGATCCTCACACTTAGCCAACCACAGATGAGTCAGAAGTATTTACAGAATTAACAAATAACTGAGAGATACAAGGCATCTCTGTATTGCACATTACAGAGTGTTAAATATTAAAGGGTTAAGCCATATCTTAGATCCTTCTCTCATTCGCATGCATGGAACTCAATTAATTATTTTGTGACTCTCTAAAATGTTTGCTTTCTTTTCTTAGACCTGGCACCTTAGTTTGATGCCCTGTTTGGTTATGAGAGTGTTCTTGTCAATATGTCTTGCTTCCTCAACTAAATTCTGTGTCTCTTAAGGTCAAGAACTTCATCTTCTTTGCATTTCCCATGCTGCTTAGAAAAATGCTAAGTATTTTGAAGATGCTCTGTTAACCTGTCTAGAATGAATAATAAATATTACTATCCCCTGTGTGTGAGCATCTGTTTTAGAAATGACATGAGATGAGAGAACTGAGGGGTTTTGGAAGACATTTGATGGCATTGTGGGTTTGGGGGGCTCATTGTTATAGTACTAGAAATGATGTTAAGTTGGTCACCTGGGTCTAATTTATTATGTAAATCTTAATGAATATAAAATGATATTAAATTAAACAATGAATTTAAATGAGGAGATTTAATGAGAAATTTCCATCTGCATATTTTAATCTGGGCCACTGTTACTGTTTCCCAAACTCTACATTAGGACACTCAGGTGTGCTCAAAAGATCAATGAACTATAACATCCTGGACTTTTCCAATCAATTTAGCCATTTTAAGATGACAGAATAGAACAAATAAGAGTCAGTCACGAAAAGAAAAAGGAAGATGAAAGATGTGTGATGGTGGAAGGGGGGAGCAAGGGATGTGTGCTTGCATATGTGTCTACAGACGTATTAAATTTTTATGATTTCACATATATTTATGGATGAAATCTATTCCTCTAGTAATTCATCATGAAGTTTCTGAGAATAATTCATATACATTCTCTTAGACAAGCACAAAAACATGCTGAAGACTACCTTATATTACTTGTGTTTGGAAAGGACACATGTTGAAAATGATTGGGGGGAATAAACTGACTTTAGGCTAAGATTTCTAAGGTTTCATGGGAATAAGAAGTGAAAGTGATATGAAGGTCAAAGTCATTCTCACCAGGGTGAAGTTCCAATGTCAGTCATTGCTCTCTGGCAAACCAGTAAAATTAGTTATAACCATAAAGCTACTACAACAATTCGGTTTAAGATGTTTCATTGAGTAAAACTAATTCTAACCAATAGAAAATTCCATAACTTTGCTGATAACTTAGCTCTTTTTTCTCTCTTTGAAAAATGTTGCTACTCTTATTGTGTATTAAAATACAATTTAAAATATATGAAGAATGTGTAGAATTGTGTAAATTTATATAACATAATAGAAAATGTTAAATTGCCAAATGGTACATATGCTATGATTATAATGATATAAAATTTTATAGGCAAATGAACAAAATAGAGAAGATATAAGAACTTTAATTGTGCTAGGTTGGTAGAGTTGCAGATGATTTAAAATGTGCTGAAATATTGTGAAAATACAGTTTTCCTTTTCTAAAAAATTATAACATAAACACTTTAAAAAATAAGATCACCTTTTTCTAACCAGATACTTACAGTTGTTATGGAATTCTCCAGGCTGACACATTAATCAAAGAAAATGTCCATCCCACATCTTTGGTGTCATTGTTTTACCTTCTTAATTCCTTGCATTAAGAGGCAAAAGATCCATATCAAATTATGCCATGCCTTTTGATAAATACATTTATGTGAAAACATGTAACTCATAACTCTTGATTTTTTTCACCAAAGAAAGTAGCTGATAATAAAAAATGTTCCATTTTTCATAGTACAAGCTCTATCAATTTGAGCTTCTTGATGCATTTAAGTGTGATGACATTAATTACACTGGCAAACACTCCAAAAGTGTACTTTCTTTTATAGCAAAATGCCTTTTAAATAAAATGTTTTCAATCCTGGCGAAGAAAGTTTAGAAGGGAGATAAGCCTCATTATTACTTGTGATTATTATAAATATTAAACCCTTTTATGTCATAAATTATAGATCCTTAAAAATGAATTATCAGCTTCAAGCTAAATGCTAAAATAATTTTTCTTCATAGCAATATATCTCAAAGCAATGTGTGCATAATTATAACTTCTGATATGTTATTAGAGCTAAATTTTGATATGAGAAAATTTTAAAACTTTTTATTTTAACACAACTTAAGATTTTTCCAGTTTTTTAAAATATTGCATATTTGATCAAAGTGGTTGTGATGTAAGACATAAAAATTCCCCATTTTTGGTAAACAAAGTCTTGTCAAAGGATGAGTAGAAACGATGTAGCTATGAAAAGGCTAACTCATGTATTAGGAACAGTTTTACTGCAGAAAATTTAAATCGGCTTAAGATGTTTATACCCTCCCACTTTCTACTGCATCAACTCTATAATGAGGGAGGTCAATTGAGCATTTTACCTGCTTTCAAAAATAGCACAAAAATAGTTCTTAAGAATTATGTTGAGTGAGAATTAGAGATTGAAAATTATCTGCAAGAATATATATATATATATCTGCCTTCTCCCAACACCATCAAACGTGTTTCTCTCCTTTGTTCCCCAGATTGGTTGAGGAATTACCATATACTCAGTACCCCAAGCTACCTCTGTGGAGGTAAGGTTTTGATGTCAGTTCAGCAATCAGATAAACTGGGGTTTTCTTGGAACTTCAGTATCTGTAAGCAACAAGTACCCGAACAAATGATCTAAACTCTTTTAGATTCAGGATCTTAGCCCATTTACATTTAAGGTTAATATTGTTATGTGTGAATTTGATCCTGTCATTATGATGTTAGCTGGTTATTTTGCTTGTTAGTTGATGCAGTTTCTTCCTAGCCACAATGGTCTTTACAATTTGGCATGTTTTTGCAGTGGCTGGTACCGGTTGTTCCTTTCCATGTTTAGTGCTTCCTTCAGGAGCTCTTTTAGGGCAGGCCTGGTGGTGACAAAATCTCTCAGCATTTGCTTGTCTGTAAAGGATTTTATTTCTCCTTCACTTATAAAGCTTAGTTTGGCTGGATATGAAATTCTGGGTTGAAAATTCTTTTCTTTAAGAATGTTGAATATCGGCCCCCACTCTCTTCTGGCTTGTAGAGTTTCTGCCGAGAGATCTGCTGTTAGTCTGATGGGCTTCCCTTTGTGGGTAACCCGACCTTTCTCTCTGGCTGCCCTTAACGTTTTTTCCTTCATTTCAACCTTGGTGAATCTGACAATTACGTGTCTTGGAGTTGCTCTTCTCGAGGAGTATCTTTGTGGCGTTCTCTGTATTTCCTGAATTTGAATGTTGGCCTGCCTTGCTAGATTGGATAATATCCTGCAGAGTGTTTTCCGACTTGGTTCCATTCTCCCCGTCACTTTCAGGTACACCAATCAGGCATAGATTTGGTCTTTTCACATAGTCCCATATTTCTTGGAGGCTTTGTTCGTTTCTTTTTATTCTTTTTTCTCTAAACTTCAGGATCTTCTCTCTCTTGTTTCAGGGGATGATTACCCAATTTTCCATGATACGATTCTTAAGCATGGCATGTCTGTAACAAAACATCCCATGTAACTCATAAATATACATACCTACTATGTACCCACAAAAATTAAGAACTAAGCATTTTTAAAATGAGGATAATGATATCTATTTCTTAAAGTTGTTATAAGTCTTAAAGTTGTTATAAGTACTAAGTAATAATCTTTAAGTAGATAATATTTATTTGAATTCCTGCCTCCCCTTCATCTCTAATATCCAAACAGCAAGCACATCACATAAATTCTAACTTTAAAAAATGCCTCTCATATCTAAAACATTTTCTTACCATCTCTCATCTTCCATCTCCTCCTCATTCTATTTATCTTCTGCAACATTGTTAGTATTCCCTTTCTCAAAATCCATCTAGTTATATCATGTTTCACCATTTGCAATGACTTACTGTTAATTCCTTCTTGTTTGCATTCTAAAAGTCAACAACTTGGCATGCCATTCAGAAATGGCCCAGTCTAGATTCATCTCACATCTTATGTTTTGGATTTTACTGTAACCACATCACAGTTAGTGTTCAACAAACATTCATACATCTATGACTTTGTCTACACTAATCCCTCTAACTAAAATATTATTCCTCAATGTCTCATTTTCATATCCCATGTCAATGTCATATCTGTGAAACCTTCCTCATTAGTGTTTCTATAGTACGCATTTCTAGTATAAACTTGATTATGATATATTGTGAATTTATATGGCATTTACACAGAATTGTGAGCTACTTGAATTCCAACAGCCAGTCATTCTGTAAATAGAAAACATTAGCATATAGTAGTTTTTGATTGAATAAAAACACCTGCAGATAGACTTAATAAAAGGAAAAGAAATCTTTGTGGTGATTTGACTGTACTTAAATATTAACAGGTTATAATATTTTCAAAGCATTTATTTAAGCAAAAAACAACCAGTGTATAAAATTCTACAATGCCATGTATTAGCATTATTTCAGAAAATATATCTTATGAAGAGCTATATAGCCATCTGCTGTCCTACATTTATTTACACTAGGAGCAAGGTTCGATGACTTGATATTTTCAAATCATGATTCAGGCTCAACTTTGGAAGATCTACTAGGAAGGGTGCTTTCACCCTGAAGAACTTCAACATAAAAACAGAAATTTTTTAAATTTCAATATTTAGTGATTCCTTAAGTTAAACTGATAAGCTGTACAAATACAAATTTTCTTGGTTTAATTCAAAGAAAAATTGATCAAGCCCAATAAGTTTTGAAATCATGAACTACAAATACCAGGAAAAATAAATGTATAAGAGATGTTAAGAATAAGACCAAATATATCATTTATCACAATAATTATGAATGGGTTAGTACCCCCTTTTAAAAGCCAAAGGGGCCAAAAAAATTTAATTAACAGTATGAGCAAGGATGTGCCAATATTTCAAGCAAACACACATAAATTAAAATAGAAATTTAGGCCAAATATATTAGATTGGCAAAAGAAAAAGTAGTAATTATGAAAGCAACAAACAATCAAGGATGAAATATATTTATATAATATACGAGCAGTGCAATGCATAAGACAAAATTCTTAGAAATACAAGGAAACTTTGAGAAAGCGCAATTATAGTGAGGAATTTTAATTTACTTCTCTGGAATTTGAGCAATGAAGAATATAAAATATGGATTAGTATGAAAACAATGTTAATGCTATAATTAACAGAGGCTACAATTTTTGTTTGTAAGACATTTTGTAAAATAATTTTATGTTTGAACATAAGGAGAACGTAAATAAATTCTAAATAGTAAAGGTGCTTTTTCTCTGACCAAAAGTGATAAACAGACAAAATCAACAATGAATAGATAAATTACAACAAAACACATAAAAATAAAAGTTTAACCATATTTGAAATGCTTAAAATATTTGTTAAAATTAATATTAGATTTAAAATAACTAAACTGCAATGTAATCAAGAAACTAATGGAAATTATTAAACTAAAAATAGAGAAACTACTATAGTTAACAATTATATATTTTAATGCAACTGTATGTTGTTTGCTTTCTAAAATTTTGATGTAGTCATTTTTGACTGAGTCCCAGGCATCTCACTTCTGAAAAACATCCAGGTTGTTCAAGAACCATATATTGAAAAAGATCAATCACTGAGAATCAATATAAATCATTGTACTCAATAGAAAAGTAGTCTTAGAGTTTTTATGTTTTTAAGTTAAAAAAAGATATATTCAGATTACTTCATTTAATAAAAGACACATACATAAAATCAAAGAAAATATATAAAATTAAAAAATAAAAATAGGCCGTGCACAATGACTCACACCTGTAATCCCAGTACGCTGGGAGGCCAAGATGGGCAGATCACTTGAGCTCAGGAATTCAAGACCAGACTGTGCAACATGGCAAAACCCTGTCTCTACAAAAAATACAAAAACATTATCCAGGCATGGTGGTGCATGCCTGTAGTCCCAGCTACTCAGGAGGCTCAGGTGGGAGGATAAACTGAGCCCAGGGAGGTTGAGGCTGCAGTGAGCTGTGATTGCACCACTGCACTTCAGCCTGGGCGATAGAGTTAGATCCCATCTCAAAAAAAGTAATTAATTAAAATAAAAGCAAAGTTAAGAAAACAGAAAATTATAAATATCAAAATTAATAAAAAATTATAATGCTTATAAAGGATTAGTAAAACAGACACAGCTAACCAATTTGTCTAAAGAAACACTACGAATATACAATAACATTGAGTAAAAGAAAATAAATGAGGTTAAGTAATCAGAAAAAGTATATTCAATAAAATTTCATGATAAATTTGGAAACTTAGTTAAATGTTAAAATACATTTGATCTTAATTCACTCAAGAAGCTAAACTGACAGCCGTAAAACACATAGAAAATATCATCAAAGATTAAGCACTGTATTAGGAGTCAGTGTTTCACAGACAAGTTCTTCTTTTTTTCTCTATGTTACCTATTCAAGAACACAAAAGACAAAAAACATTTCCTGATTTATTTAATAAATATTAATGTTAGTTAAAATAATAATTTACTATAACTTTATTAACTATGCCAATTATAAAATAATACATTACTTAATATCTATAGAGTGCTTGATATATATTCTATTTAAATGGTTTTAATTTTCATAAAGTAACTTTTAATATAAACAGCATTTTCATGCCCATATTAGAGATAGGAAGTCTGAAATTTAAGAAGGATACGTGTCTTGCTCAGAATACTTATATGGGGAGAGTTAGAAGTAAATATATGCACCTTCACTGCAGAACTTATATTTCTGATATCTACGCTATGTGCTCTTAAAACTAAAATGTCTAGCAGCACACAAAAAAGAAAATTTTTAAAATACCAACAACAAGAGAAGAGAGAAAGGGAGAAGAGGAAGAGGGAAGACAAAGAAAAGGAAGAGAACAGAGAAAAGAGAACACACTTAGTCTCACTTATGAATATGGTCAATGTTTCAGAGGAATACAGAAATGTTATTACTTCAATTTGCCTTCCATACCTTTCTGATACCTAATAGGTTTCTTGCTATAGGGTAGTTTCTTTGTATCCATAAAGGATTGGTTCTAAGTAACCCTTCAGAAACCAAAATTTAAGATGCTCAAGTTTCTTATATAAAATAATGCAGTATTTGCATATAATCAATGCACATCCTCCTGTGTACTTTAAATCATCTGTAGATACTTATAATAACTAATACAATGAAAATAGTATTTATACTGTATTTTTATTTGTATTTTCAGTTGTATTGTTGCTGTTGTTTTTAAAATTTTTGATTCATGCTTGGTTGAGTCCACAGATGTAAAACCCATGGATACAGAGGGCCAACTATATACTTTTTAAACAAGAAAAAAAGAGATACGTTTTAAGTAAAATTATATTATTATATTTATTTTGACTATATGTAAGATTTTCAGAATCTGGAGCAGTTCCAAGACTGCGCAGTGAAACACGAGGGACGGGTATCTTGGTAATGGTTTCTTCCTAGAAGACGATGAGAAGATTTCAACACTTTAATTCCAGTGTGGCAGTTGTTTGAAGAACAGCAAAATAGTTCCCTTTGCAAAATGGCTGAACTCTGAGAATGTTTCTTTCTTCTTGAGGTAAAATTGTATATGATAAGACTGGATTCCAAGAGAGAGAATTGAAACTGAATACACAAGCCTGATCATGTCTGGTATACTTCAGTGTTCAGGTTTTCAAAGCATATACGAAGAATCAAATTGATCTGAGGGGACAAACAACTGAGTCAACTCATCCTGAATGCTTCACCAGCAACACTAGGTGACTCTCAAGAGATGCTTCAGTCATCATGCCGTTGAGCCAGCATTGCCCGTGGATGGGTCCTATGTCATGGCTCAACTTCTGATTATGTAGAGTCACCCTTCTGCCCTGAGAGTACCTGGCATCATGACCCCAAGACAGGACTTGAAACCCATTTTACTGTCTTTGAAATTGCCTCTATTCACAGCTTACTGTTGGATTCCATCTCATTATTGCCTTGGCCCACACTTAACAGAATCAGATTACAAAAGCCAAGAGGATTTTTTAAAGAAGCAAGAGAATGAGAAGAAGTGGTGGAAGAAAAGTCAGGAAGTTATATCTCTTTCAAAAGAGCACTGAAGTGAATAGAGCTTTTAACTATAACATAATAGAAAAGAAATGTGGCTTGGAATTTTTTGTATTTTTTTCAATAGCAGAAGCACTGTGAAAATTGTCAGCATCAAAATGGAGTCATTCGTGTTAAAGCCCCTCGCAAAAAAACCCTGACAAATAGAGCTGGATAAGGCCATGAAGGGCGAATTCTCATGCATAAATGCCTGACAACAAATACTGTCACAAAACACTGCAAAAATTACAACACTGCACACAGGTCATCACAGCCTTACACAAAAAGCACTTCTGAAAGGACATCTGCCCAGCAACTGCCTGTCCAAACTTAGAATGATGTAACCCTTGTCATTGATACTTGTAGTCAAGGATAATTATCTCAAGACAGTAATGTAATCCACCTCATTCTTCCTTTAAAAAACTTTGTCTTCCTTTACCTCCCTGAATACACTCGTATGTTACTATGACACACATATTTTCATTGCAATGTCCTATTCTTAAATATCATTTGCTTTTAGATAATCTCTCTTTATTTGTTATTTAGGTTGACAAAAATAGTGTCAAAAACGGGATCTTAAGAAAAATCACTAAAAAAAATTGTTGATTCTTGAAATTTGTGTGACGTACTCATTTGAAACTTTTGAGCTCTTTGTTTCCACAACTCACCTTTTCTCCCCAGGTGAGTCTTCTCTCAGACTGAGCCTCCCTCTTTTGCTAGAAGGTTTTCAGTTTATTTGAGATTTGGTTTGGTTATAAGTCTGGCTTAATAAAAATCTTTACACCCCTCTTGGGATGATAAAATACTTTTTGTATTTTCTGGCAAGTTCTTTCAGGTATGAAAACAAGTATCCTTCTGGTTGGAGCAGTCTGGTTTTTACAGAATTTGTTCTGCCTGTGAGGCATGACTTTTCTGGTAAGGTTACTTTTGGTTTACTCTGCATGCCTAATTTAATATTTTGTTTGATCTGTACGCTTGGGTTAAATTTTTTGTGAACACTCTGTTATTTTATTTTAATTTAGTTACATGCATTCATAAATTATTTGATTCTTTTCCTTTGCTTGTTTCTAAAAATCCTCTGAGAGCAGAAATAAACTCTCTAAACAATGTGCACACGGTGGCTAATGCAAAGTGACCAGTCAGTCACCACCATCTAAAATACAGGTCCAAATTTCTGACACTCTGACAGGATTTATAAAATTTTTCACTTCTTTCAGAAAATTAATAGGAAATATAATGGGATTCTCAAACATTATGGAATGCCATTGTTGGACAATTGTAATTTTATAAAGATCTTTCTCATATTAAGCAGAAATCTCATGAGCTACATTTTACCATTCCCATATTCAGGCAATTCTAATAAATCTAAATGCCTTTGTAAGGCATGACTTAAAAACTGTCCTCACATAACATTTTATTAATTGATGCATTTGTATATTTTAATAGTATGAGCAATTCACAGTATGGATTAGGTATCTGTATATAGTCTCATTTTAACTCACTTGTATATTGAGAGAGAGAAACAGAAATACTTTATTAGTAATACAAATATAAGAAAATCTTGAGGGGATAAATAGCCTCTATCATGTTGTAAGTAAATTAGTGCAAACCAAAATATTAGTGTTCTGTTGTAATTTTTAAATCTAGCCAGTTCCTGGAGTTTTTTTTTTTTTTTTTTTTTTTTTTTTATTAGAGGCGTGGTCTTTTTTTATCGCCCAGGCTGGAGTGCAGTGGCGCAATCTCGGCTCACTGCAAGCTCTGCCTCCCGGGTTCACGCCATTCTCCTGCCTCAGCCTCTCCGAGTAGCTGGGACTACAGGCGCCCGCCACAACGCCCGGCTAATTTTTTGTATTTTTAGTAGAGACGGGGTTTCACCGTGGTCTCGATCTCCCGACCTCGTGATCCGCCCGCCTCGGCCTCCCAAAGTGCTGGGATTACAAGCGTGAGCCACCGCGCCCGGAATGCCAAAGTTTTATGTGACTCTAGCCAGCTACACAATGTAGTTCATTCTTGTGTTCATTTTTAATTTATGGGCAAATTACATCAAGGAAAGTTCAGAGTTAAAATGGTCACTATTGAAATTCTGTTACAAAACTTGCAAAACAAGTATCAAATGCAACATGTAGAGTCTTCTATGTTCTTTATAACCGTTTTGTTTGTTTGTTTTTCTGCCATTTGAATCTCCTGACAGGTCTACTGATGTTGAAATAAAACTCACTGCTTATGATATTCCAACCAATATTAAAAATAAAATACTAAAGGGCTTTTAAATTAGTGGTTTTACAAATTACAAGAGCTCCATGTTAATCAACAACCCAAACACATTTTGGAAATGTAAATTTAGGCTTACCTGACTAATACTTGCTAGGGTGATAGGACAGTTAATTGAAGGCTTGATAGTCAATGACAAAAGAACTAGATAAATGTTTATAAAAGTTAGGCTTTCAGGTCAAATAGGTCAAAATCTTGATATCAGAGTAATAATATACATTATTTCAGTCAGGCATAGAAATTAATTGTTGTGCCATGCAAGGGCAAAAAAGAAAGAAAAAAGAAAACAAACTGCAAAAATGCTTCCTTGCTCATTTTGACTAGTTAAGCAAACCAAATAGCAAACAAAAGATAGATTTTTTCCTGAAAAATTAAGATTATTTGAGGATTTTGTTTCTCTTCCACAATTCAACTGGTTTTAGCTAAAATGTAAACTTTAAAGATTTAACCTCAACTTATTTGAAACTGACTAAAAAACATTTTAAACTTAAAATGCTATGAAAACTGCTTTATCCAAAATTGCAATCCACCGTCTTCATTAGGTTACCTATTGGGGCAAAGAAATTTTGTTCACATGAACTGATCCTATTTTGTCAGAAGTATTCGGATAAAACTACCTTTTGTAAACAAGTTAATTTGTATTGCTACGTTTATTGCCTTGTGACTAAAATTCTAAATGAAAGCTATAAGATCTCTGTGTGTGTATGTGTATGCGTGTAAAGGTGTTTACAGTTATGCACATGCATTATGTTATATTGTGTTTAAATGATAAAATCTGGCATTGTTAGCCAGAAATCCCTAAGGATTTCTGGATAGGATTCTTTCCAGTTTGGCTTAAATAAATAAGCACTCATGTGAAATATGTAGTAATTAACTCAAATGCCTTTTACTTCACCCAATTTGAGTTAATCTTTAATAAATAATTTGATCTTAAACTTGTTGGAAAAATACAAATAGAAATATATTCAAAATGGCATAATTTTTCCTGGGTTTATGGATCATATAGTTTTCTATTTGTCTTTGCTAGATATTTTAAGGGGTTAGGGTTTGACACAAAGGTTTTAAGACCATAAACCCAGCCTAAAACAGAATCTTTGTTGATTGGTAAGTAAGACTAATTTCACATTGTCATTCCTTTGTTTATCAAAGTAATTTTGCATGTGATCAACTTGGCTGTAACTAGAAGAAAATTATTTATATGCCATTCAAAAGTTTGAGCTTTGATATTAAAAATACACTAAGACAAAACTGAAAATTTGGTCCCCTATATTACAACAGGGTTTTCTTGAAGTATTAATCCACTCTTAGCAAAACTGGAACAGGTATTGATTTCTATTTTAAAAGTATGTTTAATAGCCATCTTTTCAACTGAAGGTAGATTCTACTTCTGCCATGTACCTCCTACTTAATTTTAATTATTTTTTCTAGTTTCCAAGAAGAAATGCTATCCTTTTTTATTCAGCATAGTAATCTCATTTCTTGCAGCAGAGATTTCTTCTTGAAGCTTCTCAGATACATACCTCAAAACTTTAATTTTTTTTCTGTAATTAACAGTAATTATTTATAGTTCATGCATCATTACTTTTAGTTCTTTTTCCCAAAGAGGCCTGGGATAATCTCTCTCTCCTTTTACTTTTTTTTCAGGTCTTATAACCTTCTTCTGCTGTTCTAATTTTACTGTTATGACCTAATGCTGAAATGTGTATCATGAAGGCCTAGGAAAGCAAAATTTTCCTCCAGTGCAACTTGGTACCATACACTTGATTTTTCTTGATGTGTCTGAATTGTTTCATTTAAGCAGAATACTTTCCATGCTGTTACTAAAAGTTACGTGTTCCCGTGATCAAGGTATTAGTGTTCTTGTTTACATTCATCTAGAATCTGGTATACATGCATAACCTTGGACACACTCTTCCTGTGTCTGATAAATTCAACTGCTCTTTTTTATCAGTTGACTTCCAGGTTATCTAAATGGAATAGACTCCCAATAAGGAGAAGTAATCACAGTGCAAGAGGTTTTCCTTTACTTTTTTGGTAACAAGCCTAATAATAATAATTTTTTGTGTTTTATTAAGATAATGTCCTGTGTTCTCTTTTCTAAGTTGTTGATTATTTAAGAAAACTGAGCTTTGAAAAGGTTAAGACTTTATACATCTACGTAACTTTCTGTAATGCTTATGAAGCTTTCAATTATCCCTCTGCTTAAATTATTATTTCACACTAACCTGTGATCCTGTCATGATCAAGTGCTTTAAACAGTTTTGACATCTTTGGCAGACCTTCCCAAGATCAAATTCCAAATTAATAAATTCTATAGACCTGCTGTATTAAGTATTCTCTATAGAAAATAATACAGTATTGTACACGTAAAAATTTGTTGAGAGAGGATCTCATGTGAAGTGTTCTTACCATGAAAAACAAAAATAAAAAAGGAACACAAGGAAACTTTAGGAAGTGTTGGATATGATATGTCTATCATTGTGAATTTGGTGATGGTATCAGGTGTTTACATCCAAATTCATCAAATTGCACATGTTAAATGTTGTTCTTTGTATATTGACTGTGCCTCAATAAAGGTATCTTTTAAATCACAAAAAATTAAAAATTAAGTCTTATATGACCTAGAATTAACTTAGGAATTTTTCAAGTTGGGGTCCTGGAGAGCCTCAAAGAATGTATTCCTCATCTTGCAGATATAGTAAATTATCAAGCCTTGTTTGGTAGATTGTATGGGAAACATTGTCAAATGATAAATAAGTCTAGGTATTTTTTCAGTTACATTTATGGGTTAATATTAATATAATTGTTTCAAAAATTATGTAAATTCATAAATCTAATATGTTATTAGTTATAATTTTATTATGTTAAATCTTCTTTAAAGTTATATTGTATGGAGGCATTATTTATGTGTATATTCTAAAGATGATATAAAATTTATAAACATTTGATGATCTGCTTCTCAAACTGTCATGATTCTGGTTATTACATAAAAGGTAGTATATAACAGAAATAACCAAATTTTATTGTCAATGGTGAACTTTCATTTGCGTTTAACCATGGCTATTAAAAGTTTTTTTAATCTGTGGTTATTTTTAAATTTTTCTCTAAAAGCATCTGTAATCAACTATAGCCAAAATCGCCTTTCTATGAAATAATTGAATAATTGATGATGATAATGTTTTTATGACTTTTACTTGACACTTTGGTTTTTCACTTAAATGTTGTGTTTTCCATATTTAAGAAAATTTTCTTTCTTAAGCTAAGTATAGTTTACAGCAGTTTGTTAAAATATATTTTTGTAAACAAAGATGAGAGCATCGGTCTTTTTTTACCTACTTGATTTCTCCATAATTCAGAAACTACTCGAGTATTTTTATGGCAATATGATTATTTGCATATATCCAATAAAAATCATCCCTCTCATTATAACAGGATGCAAGTGAAAACACTGGTTATATCACCAAGGCTTTGACTAAAATATTGTATTTGAGTCCTGGCTTCAAGGATTTCTAGCCTTATAGTGATAACATAAAAATTGTAACTTCCTGGAAGGCCCAGAACCTGATAAAATCTAAAGTCTGTTTTTGTTTGGCTTTCTAGTATCAACAGGTTTTTAAATCTGAGATTCCTATGTGATTAATGTAGACAGAAGAAATGTTTTTAAAGAAAAGCTATTATATACCTGATATTAGACTGCAGCCCTATGCATTGTTTTCAAGTTCTTCTTAACCAATAGAATAAACTAAATCCTAAATTCTTCCAGTTTCCTCCAATTTAATTTTCTTCCACAGAATTAATGAAAATGAAAACTGCTCTGTTTCTAAAGCCCTATAAGCTGAAACAGATGCATTTTTCAAAACAATTCTCAAGCTTGATGTCCAGGTCACACAAATATTCACAAACCCGCCCAATGCCATAACCAGAGACATTCAAACCACAAACCTGGAAAATAAGTTGAAGTTTTCACCCATTAGACAGCTTTTCCCAAGATGTTTCCCAGGACGTGTTATAATGAGACTCTTAACCATCTTAGTGCCCACTTTTCCACTTGGCAAGCTAAAGGTCCTTTAATTTATTCATTTGGCTGCCTTTCAGCCTCAGTTCATTTCTCAAAACTATTATAAAACTAGGACTGTCATATTACTATTAATTTTTCTTTTCATTTTTCCTTTTAAAACTCTGTATCTGTAACTTTTAAAATTTTTGCCGACAACAACTCCTAAAAGAATAATGCTGGCCCAGCACTTTATGGAACTATGGAACAGATACAATTGAACTTAATAACGGACTCCCGGTAGAATTAGTCTGTGAGTCATTCCTTTCAATCCTCCCATTTTTCTCAAATGTGGCTAAAAGCATTTCAACACTGACTCCTACCCACCATTCAATCCTTCCAATGTGGGATAAGATCAACAACTCAGGACAGGTCCATCCTGACACCAAGGACAATCCAAACGTAACTATGGGATGATTGATTAGTGATGCTTTTGAAGAAAGATCTCAAGCAAAAGGAGGAAATGTGAAAGTTATCAGAATCAAAGTGAAGTTACTTGTATGTGTGTGTGTGTGTGTGTGTGTGTGTGTGTGTGTTGCGGGGTAGGGGTTAGGGAGTCCCTGTCAAATAGAGCCAAAAAAGATCACGAAGAGAAGAATTCTCATACATAAATGACTGATTTAAAAAAAAAAAAAGATCACAAAAGAACTATCATAAAAGACTGCAAAACCCACAACCTTGCACACAGACCATACCAATCTTACACAAAAATACTTTCTCTTTTGCAAGGACATCTTCTCAGCCACTGCCTGTCCAACCTTTGACTAGTGTGACCCTCCTTATCGATCTTGGATAATTAGGTTATCCTCCTTCTTTTTCTTTAAAGACCTTTGTTTTTATTTTCCTCCCTGAATATTCAGTTTACTATGACATATGTATTCCATTGCAGTGATCTATTCCGATACCCATTTTCTTTTAGAGAGCCTCCTTCTATTATTTACGTTGACAGTACAAAGCTAAATTCCTAGGATTTTTTAAGCTAAATTTTTCTCTAAAATTTCACACTACATTATTTATAAAGAGTCATGCTCTGCTAAAATTTATTCCATAACCTATTTCTTTTCATAACTGCTCTTTAGACTTTCATGGTTAAAGAGAATCTGTGTGAGTCTCTGTATGTGCACACATGCGTGTGTGCACACGTGCGTATAAAATTCTGAGAATTGGCCAGGCATGGTGGCTGACGCCTGTAATCCCAGCACTGTGGGAGGCCAAGGTGGGTAGATCACCTGAGGTCAGGAGTTTGAGATCAGCCTGGCCAACATGGTGAAACCCCGTCTCTACTAAAAATACAAAATTCAGCCAGGTGTGGTGGCACATGCTTCCTGTAATCCCAGCTACTCAGGAGGCTGATGGGAGAGAATTGCTTGAACTTGGGAGGCAGAGGTTGCAGTGAGCCAAGATCGCACCACTGCACTCCAGCCTGGGCAACAAAGTGAGACTGTGTCTCAAAAAAAAAAAAGTTCTGAGAATTTGAGAATTGGCCAGGTGCAGTGGCTCACACGTGTAATCTCAGAACTTTGGGAGGCCGAGGCAGGCAGATCGTCTCAGGTCAGGAGTTCCAGACTAGCCTGGCCAACATGATGAAACCCCGTTTCTACTAAAAATACAAAAAATTAGCCAGGCATGGTGGTGTGCGCCTGTAATCCCCACTACTTGGGAGGCTTGAACCTGGGAGGCAGAGTTTGCAGTGAGCCAAAATAGAGCCATTGCACTGCAGCTTGGGCAGCAAGAGCAAAACTCTGTCCCAAAACAAACAAACAAAATATTCTGATAATTTTGCAACCATTTTATTTATATTGTAAATGTGTATATATTTCACTACTCATTTGAGAAACATGTTTGTTTTATGGGTCCTTTATTAAAAAACATTTTTTCATAGTTAAATATAGCATCTAAATTTGTAACAGATGTTTCCATGCCCCATTAGAAATGCAAAAATGTGACCAAACATATTTAATTTTAGCAATTCAAGGATGGATAAGTATGAGAAAACAAAGATTTATCATCAAGTTAGCAAATAATGGGAAGAAATTATGAATATATAGTAGACACAAAAATATTGATAATATACAGCACACATTTTTTATAAAATTACCAAGATACAATTGGACTAAATGAAGAATTTCTGAATATTATGAAACATAATTATCTAAGATCAATATCAAACATCATATTGCTTCTCGAGTATAAAGACATTTTTAATAAGGCCAGAACAAGACAGTGGTATCTGTTCCAACATTATTAAATATTCTACCGGGTGTAGAGAAATAAATATAAGCAGAACCATACATGTATGATCATTTAATATATGATAATGATGACTCAACCAACCTGGAAAATATGAGTTTTTCGATAAAGGAATTTATACAATTATTTATTTGTAAATATATGTCAATGTGTGTTTTGTGTGTGTATATAGTTAAACCTCTTCCTAATTTCAAACAAGAATTCCAAATGGAATTTAATATGTGAATTAGAAAGATACGGCTGAGTACAGTGGCTCACGCCTATAATCTCAGCACTTCGGGAGGCCGAGGTGGGTGGATCACAAAGTCAGGAGATTGAGACCATCCTGGCCAACATGGTGAAACCTTGTCCCTACTAAAAATACAAAAATTAGCTGGGCATGGTGGTGCACACCTGTAGTCCTAGCTACTTGGGAGGCCGAGGCAGGAGAATTGCTTGAAACCTGGGAGGCAGAGGTTGCAGTGAACCGAGATCACGCCACTGCACTCCAGCCTGGTGACAGAGCAAGACTCTGTCTAAAACAAACAAACAAAAAAGATATTAATCAGAAGAAAATGAGTGACTTCAAAATATTCTCACGGTGTGGAAGACATGCCTGAGCAAAACCCCAAATCAAGGAGACATTTACTATGACTAGATATATTTCTAATAACCTACATGACAAAATTTACTGTATACAAAATTTACAAACTGTAGTCAGGGACACAATATTTGAAATACATATACTAGAAAACTTCTCTATCTATAGTTACATAGTACCCTTATATATCAATGAGGAAATGGCAAGCATCACTTAGAAAATATAGTAAAGGCTATGAAGGGATATTTTATAAAAAAGGAATTTCAAACAGCCAATAAAAACATGAAACTCGCCAACAGTTAAGTAAATGTAAATTAAACATTTTGAGAAACAATTTTATACCACTAAGGGTTAAAAGAATTTTAAACAATGTTATCTAGTGTAATGACAGATAGGAAATAGTCATTCTCCTACATGATTATAAGAACTACAAATTGATGTAAAGTATTTGGAAGTTAATCTAGCAGTGTCCTCTAAAATGTGCACACACTTTCAGCCCATAATCCACAATAAAGGAGGAATGAATGTTGAGTTCAAATAGCATTGCAGAAATAAGTAGACTTAGCTGACAGAGAAATAGCAGCTTATATCAAAAATGGCACTATAAGTACAAGAATTCTGAAAAAGCACATAGGCCAATTTAATACTAGCTGAAAACAATAACTGCTGATCCTTTATATATTTTGGCTCAAGAACATATGGAATGGTTTGCACAACCTTAGTGAAAAAAAAGGATAGATTAGCATTATAGGGGGAGGAGTGAACAGTCTGGATTATTACATACTCATCTCCTTCCTCTCCAAATTTCATCACTGTTCTATGTAAATTAATATCTGATAACAGATTCCTATTACTTCATTTATTCTAACCACAGGTATCATTGTTTTGACTTGAGTCCTGGAAGAGGTAGAATGTTCTCTCTTGGCAATGCCTGGGAGATGAATTGAGATAACTTGGTGGCCTGATGGAAGTGGATGGGGGAGGGAGCACAAACATAGAGCTAAAAACAGCAATATATCTCAGAAGTTGACAGTAGTCTTCAGACTGTGAGGTATCTGGAAATGTGGAGTTGTAAAGAAAGATGTTACACTTTATTGTATAAAGTTTATTTAAAAAGGATGTTTTTGTTAATTTTTGCTTGCTTTAGACTTTCAGATTTTGAAAGGTTAGCCAGGATATCTAGTAGATTGCAGAAAAAAATCCGATGTATTTTTACAGTAAAACATAAGAAATCTAATGCATTTCATGTTTTTGACCTGCTGCTTCAAACTATACCACCAGACTAATTTGAAATAAACCGTACTCCAATGTCTTTCTGTTCCTAGGAGTATTTTTGTGAAGAGGCATTAAAACAACAACTTAGACGAGTGCTAGTAACATGAGAAACATTGACATACATTACATATATTGATTATTACCTTCTCAATTACCAAATTCCAAAATGTGCAACAGAGTCAGTTTTACCCTTCCAAACTTATTCATCTTTCTTTAAACATTACATTTGACAACACTTACCATCTCCTTTGATGCTTTCCTGATGAAACAAACATTAGTCAGACTCCTGAACCTTGTTTTGGGCCCACCCAAGGGCCTCCTTGAAAAACTCACAATGACTTTTATCTTTTACTTGTATTAATTCTGAAGTCTCTGACTCCCTCTACCCTACAAAAGTTGCCTTTTCACTGCTCTCTTCCACAGCCCATTTGTTTTATTCAGATCCATTTCCTCATGCACATTAATTAATTCTTGCTGCTGTAGCTTTGTTACTATGCTGATTTGCTGCTGATCTCTCTTCTCTCTTCTCCCATTGCCTCAGAAAGTTTGACCTATTTAAAGGCCAAATTAAAGTCATCCACCTTCTTACGGCAATTTCATCGAACTACTCATCTTATAAAATTACACGGTACTTCGAAACAATAATATCCCCTATGTTAGCCCATTCCTGCATTGCTATAAAGAAATACTTGAAACTAGGTAATTCATAAAGAAAAGAGGTTTTTGGCTCACAGTTCTATAGGCTGTACAAGCATGGTGCCAGCATCTGTTCAGCTTCTGGGGAGGCCGCAGGGAGCTTTTACTCATGGTGGAAGGTGAAGCAGGAGCAGATATATCACATGGCAAAAGGAGCAAGAGAGAGAGAGGAAGGAGGTACCATAAAGTTTTAAACAACCAGATTTCACGAGAACTCACTCACTCACTGTGGCAAAGATAGTACAAAGAGGATGGCTCTAAACATGCATGAGAAATCCACCCCCATAATCCAAGCACCTTCCATCAGGCCCCATCTCTAACACCAGGGATCATAATTCAATGTGAAATTTAAAGGGGACCACATCCAAACTATGTCATCCCCTAATTAGCATACATTTATCTTTAAAAATATTTTCATTTATAATTATTGCTTTCATTACATTTCCTGAGGTAGATACAATGGTTAGAATTTCTTTATAAGAGTTATCATTCACTTCATGTCACTCAAGTACCCTTCAACATTCCTCATGTCACTCTTACCAAAACCTTTATTACTGAATAGTTAATATTTTAGCCAAATGTGAACTTTAAAGGCAACAATATGTACAATGGGAATTTCACTTTGTTAGAGATACTTTTATAATATTTCTCTGGATTGATCATCACCTTTCATAATTCACATTGGTTGATTAAAAAATGCATTGCTTGAAAAGAAAACAAAAAAATCACAAACATCAAATAACAGATGTTAACCATGTACAGGTGGCTGAATAGCTCATGGGATGGCTGATTGGATTTGAGACTTTTCACCTTGTGGTAATCAGTCAGAATTTGGCCCATGGTTGACAGGTCATCCTACAGCTGTTAATGGGATACCAGGTGTGATAGGCTCTCATTACCAGCATGGTGGGCAGGTGTTTACATCACAGTGAGCACCCCTGTGGCTACTTCCAGGAGCAGCAGAGGCCCTGGTTCCCGGAAGGCATACCTACCTGTCAAGAGTAATGCTGGCTGCTATGCATAATGGCTGCAGTGTTCCTGAATTATACCAGAAATACCATAAGGCAAGCAGTGACACCTCACTGTGACTTACTAAGATGTGATAAATGGCACATTTAGAAATAATTTGGTAAATTTTAAAATACCAAAATCAGCTCCAATTTAAGCTCATCATTATCTCTAAATGAAAGGGCTTTTTTAGAAGACTAATTCAGTATTTACTTGAATCATTTTTAATACTTAAAATGTGCTGTTTAATTAATTTTGTCCCCTCCAAAAATCATGTTAAAGTTGAATTTCTAATATGTAAGTATTGAGAGGTGGAGCCCTTAAGAGGTGATTGGGGCATGATGTCTTTGCTCTCCTGAATGGATTAATTCATTCATAGATTAATAGATTAATGAATCAGTGGGTTATCCCGGGATTGGAACTGGTGGCTTTATAAGAGGAAGAGAGATTTGAGAAAGCTCGCACAGCCCCCCATCATGTGGTGCTCTGTGCCACCTTAAGATGCTAAGAGTCCTCACCAGCAAGAAGGCTCTCACCAGATGTTCCCTCTTGACCTTGATTTTCTAAGCCTCCAGAATTACATGAAATACATTTTTCTTCTTTATCCATTGCTTAGTTTCAGGTATTCTGTCATAAGTAACAGAAAATTAACAAAGACAGAGTGTCACTTGGAAACATTTTTTAAACTTGAAACCATGAAGCAGGCAGAACCCAGATGGTAAACTCCTTCATTAACCACTAAGGTTTCTCAAGAAAGCCTATTAAAATTCAGTCTTTCACCAATAGAAGCCACCTAATAAATGTCCATTAAATTAATCCACGACTATATTTGATTCTTTTTTCAAATAAAGGGATTGGGCATGACAATGTCTAATATACTTTTGTGATCTCAAATGCTATCCATAAATGATAAAAGAAATAATCTTCCTCTAGTATATAACCAAGATTGTGTACAATAATCTGTGCTTATTCTAAAATGAGTTTCTCAAAGAAGGAAGATAGTGATGATTTTTGTTTTCTGCCCTCAGAACTCTTTTCTGCCACAGACCACTTAATAGTCATCTGAGTTACAAATACTTCAGCCTAAGGTTTTTAAATGTGGCTGCTTCCATTGCAATTCTCTCCTTAACCAATAAAATTTAAATAGCAGCAGGGGCTACCCATAAAGTAAGTGATGGGCTGAGTTGGGTATGTTGGTAGCAAAGAAGAGGACAATATGTGTGTAATTGGATATTTCTAGTTGCCTGACAATTAACATATATCATATTCAAGGTCAAAGAGGCATTGAGTACCCAGATTCTCTACAGAAAGCTTGATAGTACCTGCTGATAATTTCCTCAATGCTTGTTAATAAGCTGTCTATGTACTGGTGGGGTAGGGAGAAGAATCAAGAAGAACTTGTTGACTTTGTACATCCTCAACCTCAGATGATGTCATCAGATAATCAGTAAGATGAACAAGACCAGATCTGTTACTTTATGACTGAATATTGGCTCACCTGCAGAAAGCTCCAGATTCTCCAAGGTTCTAATGCCAAAATGGTACATAGTGAGAGAATTGTTGTGTGAACCTGAAGTGGGTCTCCTAGGGTAAGTTTCACTCGTACATAGACTCTTACATCTGCTTCCTTCATAGAGGGTACTGAAGAAGCCTACTGGAAAAGGCTACATCAATTGAACAATAAGGGACCAAGGTATTAGGTGTCTGGGAGAAAAAAATAATCAGCAATTCTCCACAGCACCCAAGACTTGTGGTGCCCTTGCAGAAAAAAGAACTTCGGCAGTTCAATGACTCTACTATCAGAAAATATACTTAACAGAGACATAAGAAACTAGGGATTTCTCCACATTACCAAAATGTAGCCCAGTATAGGAAACCTTTTTTTCCATCTTTCTCTCCCATCCCAGAGGAGCTAGAACTAGAGGTTGTGAAGTATAACCAAATTGCTTCTCCTACTGATGGGACTTAGGCTACAGACAAGTAAAGTTGCAGAATCTATCTTGAATATTATGGATCCAGGAAAAAGAGATTATTTTTCCTGCTGCTAGTTTGAAGGCAGCAGTCATTGGAAAAATTTTGAAAAATATATATTTGTAGTTTGCTGGATACCAGTCATTCAGTAAACCAGTGCACATGTATGGGAAGGAGAGAGTGGTATTAGGTAAACACTGAGAGTGTCAACCTAAAGTAATCAAAACGGTTAGAATCTAATTTAAAGAGAGTTT
This sequence comes from Hylobates moloch, assembly GCF_009828535.3. Classification (NCBI taxonomy): domain Eukaryota; kingdom Metazoa; phylum Chordata; class Mammalia; order Primates; family Hylobatidae; genus Hylobates; species Hylobates moloch. Next base: position 12,327,009 of record NW_026652299.1, read on the forward strand.
ATTCAAGTGAAAACTGTGAGGATGAACCACCCTGAAGAGCAACTCAAAGGAATGGAGCCAGTGATCTCAAGTAGGAAAGTTAAGGCTTCATTTATAGAGGCAGAGACAAGAGTTTTTATCAGGATGACAATATTTTTTTAAAATACTTTAAGTTCTGGGATACATGTGCAGAACGGGCAAGTTTGTTACATAAGTATACTCGTGCCATGGTGGTTTGCTGTACCCATCAACCTGTCATCTACGTTGGGTATTTCTTCTAATGCTATACCTCCCCTAGCCCCCCACCTACCGACAGGCTCCAGTGTGTGATATTCCCCTCCCTATGTCCATGTGTTCTCATTGTTCAACTCCCACTTACGAGTAAGAACTTGTGGTGTTTGGTTTTCTGTTCCTGTGTTAGTTTGCTGAGAATGATGGTTTCCAGCTTCATTTATGTCCCTGCAAAGGACATAAACTCATCATTTTTTATGGCTGCATAGTATTCCATGGTGTATATGTGCCACATTTTCTTTATCCAGACAACATTTTTTATACAAGACTGACAAGTAGTTACAGCAATTTGATTGGTTATAGGCAGCATTTCCTTTTGGAAAGGGTACATTTAACACCTTTTATGGGGGTCTAATAGCCGTGGGTTTTCTGTCATCTGGTCTAAGCAAAGCAGGACAACAAAGGGGAAGTGAATCTGTAACAAGAATCATTAATTAAAAAGTCAGGAGGTTTTTGTCCCTGATGTCATTTAATTCTCTCTAGTCATTGTACAGAACAAGAAAAATAAGAAAGCTAGTTAATCTATAATCTGAGAAACAGAAATTGTAACCATATATGACTCAGATCATAGACACATCTCCCTTAAGACACAAAGTATCTGGGGAGTTCCAACAGCTTTTAACCTGCATTTATTTTCATATGGGAAAAAGGGAAAAAGAAGAGAAAAAAATCTCAGAATTATGGACCAGCAGCATTTTAGAATAAGCACAGATTATTGTACATAATCTTGGTTATATACTAGAGGAAGATTATTTCTTTTATCATTTATAGATCACCTGGAAACTTCTCAGAAACGCAAAATCTTGGGCACTTCTACACAACTACAGCAGAGTTTCTCAAAATGTATCATACATAGAACTATGTAGAGAATTTGATAAAACAGATTCCTGGACCCATCTAAGAACCTCTGAATCAGTTGTTCTAGGGTGGATCCAGAGATTCTGTATTTCCAATATGCTCCCAAGTAATGTTTCTGCTACTCATCTATAGATCACATTTTAGGTTTACAAGACAGGAAGAAGCTAAAAACTAGTAATTATCTACTTAATAGATTTTCTAAAGAATTAAATATTACCTAAACAAGAGGGAAGTCGGGAGGTATTTTCCTTTACCTACTTCCAACCATCATATCCACTTTACTATACAACAAAAGGCTAATTTTCTTGCTTATTTTCTAGAAATAAATAATAGTTACTTATTGATACATCATGTAATAATTAAGGAGCTGGAGAAAGAATATCTAGCCAAATGTGAAAACAAAATCCAAACTAACCCAAGAAGATAATAACAATACATATATCTATACTTAATTTCTTTCATTCTTCTATTCTCCTATTAGTCTTCGTGTGTGTGTGTTATACATTTACCCCAGCATTTCTTGTTGCAAGCTTTCATTATTTTACTGCCTTAATAAGTCTCGGAGTGTATTCTCTTAACACCTCACCTTTCTCTTTCACGGGATCTAAAGAAAAAAAAAAATGTAACTGAGTAACATCTAATAGAATTGAAAAACTACATAAAATAAGCTGCATATTTTGCAAAAATCCCAGTCCTATTTATGAAAATGTAAAGCTTGCAAACTTTTTTCATCAGGCTAGAAAATAAAAACACATGAGAAATAATCACACCCTGCCTATGTTATGAAAATCTAGCACCCACAAAGAAAGCGACTGCTGTTTTCTTTTTGTGTGAAGAAATGTTCAAAGAGACCCTTTGATGAGAAATTGGGTGAGGTATCTGAGATGAAAGATGAGACAGAAAATTGTGCTCAGTCTACCCTCACCCCAACAGTCTTATCTGAGATTCTCTCTAGAGATCAGCTAATGTTTTCTCTTTTCTCAGCATGGAAGTGACAGGAGAAGCTGAAGGCTGGCGAGGAAACATAAAAGTGAGTTTCAATAGCTTCTTTTCCCCATAGCAAACATTACCATTAACAATAGCTGAGGGTTTCACCACTCTGCAATGTGAACTCTTTGAAATAAAGTTTACAGATGAACATACTGATAGACTACGTAAACCAATAATTAGATTATATTCCAAACAGCACATGCCTTCTGTCTATGGGATGCAAATTAGGAGAACAAATCTAAGGAGAAAATACTAACATTTATTTTTCACATGGAGCTAAATGACCACCTAGATTTTTGACAAAGGAGCACCTCTGTTTTCTTTAAAGGATAAAAATTAAGACCTATTTCTATTAGAGCTAATATTTGTATTTTCCTATGACACCGTTCTTGTGCTTAAACCTGGAGGGTATTCCATAAATGTTTGCTGATTCTCCTTGATATCACTGCTACTTTGCCTCCTTCACTTACAAAATCATTTATCCCCGGATAGGAAGATGTCAGACAGGTCTTCAATTATAGTATTCTCTGCCTATTTAGATACCAAACTAAATACTAAGCTAAAACCCAAGATTCAAGCCTCTCAGAGTGAAGCGTCATCAAAAAGTATTAGGTTGGTGTAAAAGTAATTGCAGTTTTTGCCATGAAAAATTATTGGATGACAAAAACTGCAATTACTTTTGCACAAACCTACAGTAATTTTTTTACACTATGTTACAGGTTTCAAACATTTTCTAGTATTTTCTATTGAGGTTTTTGCCATTAAAAGTAATGGCAAAAGAAACTGGAATTTAAGAAAAGAAATTAAAAGTGATGGCAACTGGAATTTAAGGAAAGAAATGGCGAAAACTGGAATTTAAGGAAAGAAATGGCGAAAACACAATTACTTTTGCACCATCCTATAGTTGAAAATTTGTTCACATGGAAATCTTATAGCTATTTTTACACCACAAGGGGATGATGTTTTTTGTCTCACTGAGGCTGCTGGGAACAACCTTCATATGTGCTTCATTACATGTGATTAGCTTTAAAATGAATGCTGTATATCTTTACTAATAGGTTTGCATTTCCTTATCCCAATTTTATTTAAACTAGAGTCCTATTCGAAAGGCCTATTAACGGTAAAGCAATTTTATTTTCTATGAGATGCATATTGCTATTTTTCACTCCTGGTGCTTTTAAGAGAGGGCATACATTGACTTGACCCTATTATATCATTAAAAAAATAAAGCAAGCATCCCTTTGAATCAGGCTAAGCATTTGGGAAAGAAAACAACTTACTTTCAGGACTTTCATTTCAGGTAAAGCTACCATCATCTCTTGGATAGTCTACTGTAATAGTGTCCTACAGAAATAATCTCCTTATTCCATGTTGCTCATATTCAATCTTTTCTTCAACAGCAGTCAGAAGAATCTGCTAAAAATATAAATAAGATCTCATCACTCTCATGCTTTTAAAGCTCTTTGGCTTCTTTTACTCTTATTATGATCTAAATCTCTTATCATGGCCAACATCATCTAGCCTTTCCTATTTCTATGGTCTCTACCACTATCCCCTCCATTTATTCTGCTTCAATCCCACTGGCCTTTATGGTTTTTCTTTTGTTTTGTTTTGCTTTTGAGCATGTTGATTATAGTGTATCCTCAAGGCCTTTGTTCTCATTATTTCTAGAACCTAGAATGCTTTTCTATAGTTATTTACATGGCTCTTCCCCCTACAGACACTATAGCCAGATCTCTGTTTAAATATTCTCTTTCCAGAGAGGCCCTATTTACTACTACAATTAAAGTAGCCTCTGCAACTCTAGACCTTCACACTGATCTACTATTTCATGGTGAATTTCTGAATATATATATATATATATATATTCAGAAATTAAACCTATGTGTGTGTGTGTGTTTGTGTGTGTATGTATATACATTTTTTGTCTTTCTCTGCCATTGTACTATATACTCCAGGATATATTCTGGGTTTGCTCAGTTAATCCACAGCATCTGGAACAATACATGGGTACATAGTAGGCACACAATCAGTGTTGAGTGAATAAAGGGGAGGAAGCAAGAAAGCATATATATATGTTCAACAAAGCCTGAGGAGTATTCTCAGAGCTCAAGAACTGAATAAAGATAGTGCATTCATTATTGGTATGGTCCACTCATAGACATCCTTATTTTTACTTGTGACTAACTCATCACACTCTAATAAACTGAATTCCTCAAACTCATCTTGAGAAATGGTACTGAATCACTACTAATTGTTATTTCCTAAAGAACACTTACAGCCAAAATGCCTAAATGGTCATTTGAGAGAGGTCCCACATTGTAATCAATGTCAAAAATGTTAATGTTTAAAAAAGCAAATAGGGAATAATGTATGTGCACACATCGGGTAAAGTTTAACTAATCAAAAAATAAATAAATAAATAAATAACTCTTTTTCTTCTAGCCCTTCCAGTAATGGTAGAGTAGATTGTATAAATTATACTACTATTTCCTACTATAAATTTCCTAGTATTAATAAAAACAATCATAAACTCAGGACAATATATGTAAAACAACAGTTGAAAGGAACTGAGGAACAAAAAGAAAAAGGTAAAATTAGAGCCACTGTGACTATTGAATAAGATCATACTCAGATTGTCTAAAGAAAATTAGAGTCATAGCCATGTAGAAGATAGAAATCAAGAAGAAAGCTGCAGTTCTATTGAACTAGGCAGTCAGATGTTGAAGTTTAGTACTGAGTAAGAAACTGGAATTTAAGGAAAGAAATTCTGGACAAAGAAGAGACCATAAAGTGTGAGTATAAACTATCACATAAGCTTGTATGTAAATTTGTGGCTGACATCTGAATTGTTCATACACAGGATGAGACTCCATGCAGTTCATGAGAAACAACAGCTCTTAAAGAAGAAAGATTTTAGCACAGATTTCAATTGCCGCTGGCTGCTGGAGAGAAAGAGTTTGATGTTCATTTTAGGCCAAATTATAGGGCCCTAGTAGCCATCTCAGGCTTTCCACTGAATTCCCAGAAGGGTTATGCCTTATAATTAAAACCCATATCTCAGAACTAAGGGTATCTCTCTAGAATTAACAGACAAAAGAGAAATAGATTGACCTATATAAAGTAAAAGTTAAAGCCAACCCTCAGTAAAATCAAGATACTGTACTAATAACAGGCTGTTCCAAAAAAAAAAAAAAATCTTTACAACTTAGAGGCAGATAACAAAATTCAGTCTCTTCAACTTTAAAAAGTGAACATAAACAAATAAGCGCTAGAAATAAAAATACAAGGGAAAATGTAATAACTAATCGTATAGAGAACAGTATTCAAAGAAGCAGGTAAACGACTCAGATTTTGGAATTAGCAGAAAATAACTTTAACATAACTCTATTACTTCTGCTTCTGACTATGGTGAAGTAACTGGGAGTGTTCTTGCCTTATTGCTGTAACCATAGAAAAACCTAGGCAAAATATTTAGACAACTTTTTTTTTTTCAGATTGAACAACAATCATTGTAGAATTGTGATCCCTAAGAAGAAGAGGAAAAGAACAAGAACAAGAGATATATCTACAATTATCCTGGTTTCCTGCCTAAAGATAACATTTTGGAGCTCAGTGCACAGTAAGACAAGTAAAGCATTATTTTACTTTATTAAGTTATTATTAAGTTTAGGAGTGAGATATCACAGTTGAGGGAGCATAAGAAAGTTGGAAGTTCAGAGTAATGAAGATGAGGGTGCTAAACCAAGAAAGAGGTCCAGAAAGCTGGTCAAGATTCCATTTTTTATGCTAAATTCTATGCCATGCATATGTAAGATGAAACTTCATGTGGCCAAGAAAAAAAATGACTAGGAAGCACTAAGCAAAATGATTTTCAAAGCTCGTATTAGGCTACAAGAAACTGAGTTCCAGTCCATCAAAATGGACATTCTTTGTTTAACATGAAGGACACTAAATAAAATCCTCAGAAAAAGCATGACTTGGTAGTAGTGCTGATATAGCTCTGCATCAAAACCTTTTATAGCCCCACCATAACTAAATGAAAAAGAAAACTTGGAAAGATCAAACCGATTGCCAAATAATTTAATTACCTGTCAGAAGAAGGTCTAATATTTTTCTAAAAGATAACAAAACCAATCATTCCACCATGTAATATTCACAATATTCAATGTTAAGTCAAACATCCCTAGTAATATAAAAAGGAAAATGTGACCCTAACCAAAATCAAGTCAGTTCATAGAAATAGATGCAGACATGACAGACATAGAATAAACAGATAAAACCTTTTTTAAAAAGCTACTAAAAATATGTTTAAGGACTAAAGAATAGGAGAGAAATGAAACTTTTTTAAAAAGCATAACAAAAAATACAATATACAGAATGTAACATTAATTTGATGGGATAATAGAAACTTTCAGAGAAAATATCAATAAACTTAAAGACATATTAATAGAAATTTTAAAAACTGAAACATATAGAGAAAAAAGACTAACAGTTACCAGAGCCTTTATGCTTATATAGTGATATCAAAAAGTCTAACACATGTATAATCAGAATCCCAGAAAGACAGGAAAAAGGAAGAAAATGTATTAGAAGAAGTAATATGAACAAAATTCTAGATTTGATGAAAAGTATAAACCTACTGATATGGTCTGGATATTTGTCCCCTCTAAATTGTATGTTCAAATGTGATCCCCAGTGTTGGAGGTGGTGAAACTGGAAAAGGGAACTTTCCCCTCATCCCCCACACAGGGCATGCGATGGGGGAGTGGCTTGCTTCTTGGTACCACACTGGTCAAACCTCTAGGGGGAACATGCAGACAGGCAGGTTGTGGGGCTCTGACCCCATGGCAGTGCCTAGGGGTGAATGTTTACAGTTGAAGCCCCAGTGGGCCTGTGTTACATGTGCTCTTTCAGTTTGGCCATCTTTAGGTGGCTTGTGTTAGTCAGCTCAATTAGACCTCCTGCTTTATCTCAATGGCAGAGGGCTTTCTATATCCCAGGGTTTCTTGCCTTGGTGTACCAGGAGAATCAGATCACACATGGGGTTGAAGAATGAGTGCAAGCTTTTATTCAATGGAAGTAGCTCTCAGAAGATGGCAGAGCCAGAAGGCAGATGGAGTGGGAAGGCAGTTTTCCCCCGGAGTTGGGCCGCAAAGCAGCCCAGGCTCTCCTCCAACCGCCCAGGCCAAACTCTGTGTCATTCTGCTAGTCAATGGCCTCTTGGCCTGCCAGCATCTGTGGGTGTGCTCTTCTGTCGGCGTTCTCCCATCCACGTTCCACTCGACATCCAGCCACTTGTGTGTTCTTCCACTGATATGTTCCTCTCAATGTCCAGCTGCTTGTGTGTGTGCCTGCTAGGGTCTTGGGGCTTTTATAGGCACAGGATGGGGGTGTGACGGGCCAGGGTGGTCTTTGAAAATGCAACATTTGGGCAGGAAAACAGGAATGCCTGTGTTCATCTAGGTCTGTGGATACAGGCCCAGGGGTGGAGCTCTAGCCAGGGACCATGCCCTTCCCTTCCAGCACTTCCCTTCCCCTCTCCTGTATCAGTGGGGCCTGGCAGGGGAAATTTGGATCATGGGGGCAGATCTCTCATGAAAGGCTTGGTTCACGCCTTGCAGCAATGAGTTCACACAAGATCTGGTTGTTTAAAGAAGTCTAGGACCTCTCTCTTCTCTCTCTTGCTCAGTCTCTCTCCTTAGCTCCCTCTCCCACCATATGACACATCTGCTTCTGCTTTGCCTTCTTTGTAAGTTTCCTGAGGCCCTCACCAGAAGCAGATGCCAGCACCGTGTTTCTTGTACAGTCTGCAGAACCATCAGCCGAATAAATCTCTGTTCTTTATAAATTACCATAGCCTCAAGTATTCCTTTATAGTCATGCAAAATGGACTAATACACTCACTAAGTCAAAACTCTCAATGGACCACAAGTAGAACAAATTCAAAGAAACCACATAAAAGCAGGTTGTAATCAGAGTTCTAAAAAATATATAAATAATAATAAAGGAAAAATTTTAAAACACCTTGACAAAAAACACATATTATATAGAAAACTTTCTAGCGAGAAACGAAAAAAAAATCTTCAAAAATGAAGAGAAATAAGACTCAGACAAACAACAGCTAAGATAATTTATGCTAAGCCAACCTACACTACATCAGATGATTAACAACAACAACAACAAACATTTCTAAGACATAAGGAAAACTATGCCAGGTGAAAATTTGGATTTATACAAAGGAAAGAAGAACACCAGACGAGAAAATTGTATGTGAAATATAAAATATTTTTCATTTAAAAATATGGCTTAAGAGGTAATTGAGATCTCCTGGTTGTCCTCGGACAGGTAAATGCCATGCAAGTTGTCACTCCTGACTTTATACAACAAAGAAGCTGAACAAATTGAAAACCAAAATATTTTCATGGACTCATCAGAGGCCTGAAGTCACATGGAAAATATCACCATTAAATCTAAAGATACTCAGAGAAATATGGCAATCAAGATCTGCTTACCTGGAGGAGAAGCTACTGATGCCTCAAGTGGGAAGAAACTTAAATAGTGATTTTGACAAATTGCTAGAAGCTGAGTGCAGATTAGTCTAAGTGAGAAACTCCTGTTTGTTGCAGTCTTGTTGCAGTTTTTCTTTTTGCAGGCTTTCTCTCCAAAAACCCTACCAGGTTCTCAGAGTCAGGATCTGGAAGGACTCCCACATGGCTTTGGTAAGGGGAAGGAAACAGTAATCATGATGGAGCCTGGCAGCAATAACACAAGAAACTGGAAAGTGAAATTGTGCCTTCAGCACCTCTCTGTCAATAGCTGATAAATACAACCAGCTGAACATCATCAAGGATGTAGATAACCTAAACAGCACTGTCAATTAACTTGACCTAATTGACATTTATGGAATATTCCAGCTAGCAAAATTGGTAATATATTTCAGAACATTAAAGATAATACAAACATTAAAGAGAAAAATAAGAAATCATTTTAAAACTATATGCCAATAAATCCAACAATTTAGATAGAATAGAAAATATCTTTGAACAATACAATTTACCAAAAAATAAAAGAAAAACAGAAAATCTGATTAATTCTATATCTACTTTGAAATACTGAATTCACATTTAAAAAATAAAATCCTAATGCCAACCCAGTGTTTTATTAGTACATTATATTCCATGTTTAAGGGAAAAAAGAACAACTTATGTAAACTATAAAAATGCAGGAGGAGAGGACTAGAAACCACATAACATTAATACCAAAACCTTGCAAGAATTTTATTTGATTTTTGAACTCACAGAAACAAAATCATAGATCGATATTCCCCATAAATATAACAAAAATATCCTCAACAAAATAGTAGAAAATTAAATGCAGCAATATGTAAGAAGAATAATATACCAAGGACGAGTTACCACAAGAATACAAAGTTGATCCAACATTCAAAAATCACATTATATAATATTATGTAATTAATAGAATATTGAATAAAAGAATCGGTAGAATAAAGAAGATTAAACTTGTGGTAATCTCCATAAATACAGAAAAGGGATTTGACAATGAATCAACACATTCTCTTTTAAAATGTTAGGTAGGAGTAGACCAGAACTTACTCAACCTGTTACAGGGCAACTTAAAAAGAAATTCTAATTAAAATATTGAACTTAATGGCAAACTACTGCAGGCTTTCCAATATTGGGAACAAGGCAAGGATATTTCCTCTCACCATTTATTTTCAATGATGTGCTAGAAGCATTAGCCAATGAAATACAGTAAGAAAAACAAACAAGACAAAGTTTAGAAAGGCATAGATTAGACTACTCTGATTTACAAATGATGAGATGTCATAGCAGAAAAGCCTAAGGACTCTAAAAAATAAGAGATTATTTTCACTGCCTTAGAGTAGAAACACTGTTCTTAGGTACGGTTAAAAATATGAAAGCAATATCAGGAAAAAAATCTGTATAAATTGAATTTCTACATAATTAAAATTTTATACTAATCAAAAACTGCTGCCAAAAATAAGTTTGTAATAAGATCAATATTTTACAAATTAAGAATGAACAAAAATAGATCAAATGAACCAAATTGAGAGTCTAGAAATAGAATCATATACAGCCAGTCAATTTATTTTTAATGAAAGCAGCAAGGTAATTTAATGAGGAAAGAAAAATCTTTTCAACAGAGTCCTGTAACAACTAGAAAGCTCTGTGAAAAATAATAAACCTCTTTGGCTATGTGGGCTCTTTATTGGTTTGATATGAACTATAAGATTATTTTTCCTAGTTCTGTGAAAACGATGGTGGTATTTTGGTGGGAATTGCATTAACTTTGTAGACTGCTTTTGGCAGTATGGTCATTTTTACAATATCAATTCTACCCATCCATGACCATGGGATGTGTTTCCATTTGTGTTTGTCATCTATGATTTCTTTCAGCAGTGTTTTATAGTTTTTCTTGTAGAGGTCTTTCACTTCCTTGATTAGTTACATTCCTAAGGATTTTACTTTTATTTTTTGCAGTTATTGTAAAAGGAATTGAGTTCTTTATTTGATTCTCAACTTGCAAAAAGAACAAATCTGGAGGCATCACATTACCTGATTTCAAACTATACTATAAGGCCATAGTCAACAAAACAGCATGGTTCTGGCATAAAAATAGGCCCATAGATCAATGGAACAGAATAGAGAATAGAGAAATAAAGCCAAATACTTACAGCCAACTAATCTTTTACAAAGCAAACAAAAACATAAAGTGGGGAAAGGACACCCTATTCAACAAATGGGGCTAGGATAATTGGCTAACCACATGTAGGAGAATGAAACTGGATTCTCATCTCTCGCCTTATACAAAAATCAACTCAAGATGGATCAAGGACTTAAACCTAAGACATGAAACTATAGCAATTTTTGAAGATAACATCAGAAAAACCCTTCTAGACATTGGTTTAGGCAAATATTTTATAACAAAGAACCCAAAAGTGGATGCAACAAAAACAAAGATACATAGGTGGGACTTAATTAAACTAAAGAGCTTGTGCACAGCAAAAGGAACAGTCAGCAGAGTAAACAGACAACACTCAGAGTGGGAGAAAATCTTTACAATCTATACATCTGATGAAGGACGAGTATCAAAAATCTACCAAAAACTCGAACAAATTAGCAAGAATAAAAACAAACAATCCCATCTAAAAGTGGGCTAAGGACATGAATAGACAATTCTCAAAAGATGATATGCAAATGGACAACAGGTGTTTGAAAAAATGCTCAACATCACTAATGATCAGGGAAATGCAAATCAAAACCACAATGCGATACCACCTCATTCCTGCAGGAATGGCCATAATCGACAAATCAAAAAATAATAGACGTTGGCGTGGATACAGTGAACAGGGAACACTTCTACACTGCTGGAGGGAATGTAAACTAATACAACTACTATGGAAAACAGCTTGGAGATTCCTTAAAGAACTAAAAGTAGAACTACCATTTGATCCAGAAATCCCACTACTGGGTATCTACCCAGGGGAAAAGAAGTCATTATGTCAGAAAGATATTTTCACACTCATGTTTATAGCAGCACAATTAGCAATTGCAAAACTGTGGAAACAGTCCAAATACCCAACAATTAACTAGTGGATAAAGAAACTAGTATATATCTATGATGGAATACTACTCAGCCATAAAAAGGAATCAATCAATGGCATTCACAGTGACCTGGATGGGATTGGAGACTATTATTCTAAGTGAAAAAACTCAGAAAAGGAAAACCAAACATCATATATTCTCACTCATAAGTGGGAACTAAGCTATGAGGATGCAAAGGGATAAGAATGATGCAACAAACTTTGAGGACTCTGGGGGTAAGTGTGGGAAGGGGGGTGAGGGATAAAATACTACAAATTGGGTGCAATGTATACTGCTCAGGTGATGGGTGCACCAAAATCTCACAAATCACCGCTAAATAATATAATTTTGTAACCAAATAAAACATTAAAAAATAATAATAATAAACCTCAATCTTTACATCAAATGATGAGCAACATTTCCTTAGTCATATCATACACCTAAACATTTAAGCTAAAACTATAAAAAACTTCAACATAAAAATAGAGAATATATTTTTATACTGAAGTGATAAATATTTCTTAGAACTCAAACAGCATTAGGCCGGGTGCGGTGGTTCACGCCTGTAATCCCAGCACTTTGGGAAGCCAAGGCAGGTGGACCACGAGGTCAGCAGTTTGAGACCAGCCTGGCCAATACGGTGAAACCCTGTCTCTACTAAAAATACAAAAATTAGCCCGGCATGGTGGTGCGCACCTGTAGTCCCAGCTACTTGGGAGGCTGAGGAAGAATTGCTTGAACCCGGGAGGTGGAGGTTGCAGTTAGCCGAGATTGCGCCACTGCACTCCAGCCTGGGTGACAGAGTCAGACTCCATCTCAAAAAAAAAAAAAAAAAAAAAAAAAAAGAAAAGAAAACTCAAACAGAATTATCCATAAAAAGTAAGGACTAATTAAACTTCAACAGTATTAAAATTTTCTGCTCATTAAAATATGTTATTTAGAAAATAAGTCTGGATGCAGTGTCTCATGCCTGTAATCCCAGCACTTTGGGAGGGCGAGGAAGGCAGATCACCTGAGGTCAGGAGTTGGAGACCAGCCTGACCAACATGGAGAAACCCCATCTCTACTAAAAATACAAAATCAGCCAAGCGTGGTGGCACATGCCTGTAATCCCAACTACTCGGGAGGCTGAGACAGGAGAATCACTTGAACCTGGGCGGCAGAGGTTGCGGTGAGCCGAGATCATTGCCATTGCACTCCAGTCTGGGTAACAAGAGTGAAACTCGGTCTCAAAAAAGAAAAAGAAAAGAAAAATAAGAGTTACAAGTTAGAGAAAATATTTCCATACATATATCATAAAAAAACTAGTATATGGAATAAATAGGAACTTCAATAATAAAAGGCAAACAGCATAATAAAAATGATAATTAAACTGGACACTTTACCAAAGAACATTTATGGATTTTTGGAAAGTACTAAGAATGCAGTCAAAATTAATACTCATTAGGTAAATACAAACTGCAAATTAAAACCACAGTGAGATATGAGTATATATCCATTAGAATGACCAAAATTAAATGGACCGAGCACTTTAAATTTTTATGACATGCAATTTAATTGTAACTATTACACATTGATAGTAACAGTGGGTATCAATTATTTTTTTCTTGCTGCTGTAAAATAAAAATACTTCTTAGGGGCTTATAACAATACAAATTTACTGTCATGCAATTTTTGAGGTTAGAGGTCTAAAGTCTAAAACCAAGGTATCAGCAGTGCTATCTTTCTTCTGGAGACTTAGGACATAATCAATTTCTCTGACTTCCCTAGGTTCTAAAAGCTGCCTGCATTCTTCGGCTTATGGCTCCTTCTTCCATCTTTAAAGTGTATTATTCCAGCCTTTTCTCCCATCATCATATCTCCCCTCTCTGATTTTGACTTTCTTGCCTCCTTCTTATAAGGAATTACTTGTAATTAAATTAGGCCCACAAGGATAACCCAGGATAATCCCCCATCTCAAGATTCTTAATTTAATCACATCTGCAAAATCCCTTTTGTCATGTAAGGTAACATTTTCAAATTCTGGGGATTAGGATATCTTTAGAGGACCATGATTCCCTCTACCATAGATTGTAAAATGTTATCTTAGGCTGTCTCATTAACTTAAGCAACTACCTCCCTTATAATTCAGGAATTCCACTCCTATTTGGTCAAGAAAAATAAAAGCATATGTGTATAAAAGCTTTGTCCAAGAATGTTCATAAAATCTTTATAATAAGCCCAAACTGCAAACAACGTAAATGTCTAACAACAGATGAGTGTAAAAATGGATTGTGATAAATTCATAATAAAACAGACTACAGGTTGAACATGTCTAATCTGAAAATCTATTCTAAAATCCAGAACTGTTTGAGCGCTGATATGATGCCACAAGCGGAAAACTCCACACCCGACCTCATGTGATGGGTCATAGTCAAAACTTTGTTTAATGCAAAACATTATTTTAAAATATTGCATAAAATTACATTCAAACTATGCGTATAAGATGTGTATGAAACATAAACAAATTTTGTGTTTAGACTTGGGTCCCATCCCCAAGATTTCTCATTATGTATATGCAAATATTCAAAAAAAATTTTGAGTCTCAAGCATTTAGGATAAGGAATACTCAATCTGTATTCAGAAATCAAATAAAATGAACTAATGATACACAAACAACGTGAATGAATCTTAAAAACGGAAACAAGGCCGGGCGCAGTGGCTCACGCCTGTAATCCCAGCACTTTGGGAGGCCGAGGCGGGCAGATCACGAGGTCAGGAGATCGAAACCATCCTGGCTAACATGGTGAAACCCTGTCTCTACTAAAAATACAAAAAAATAGCCAGACGAGGTGGCGGGCGCCTGTAGTCCCAGCTACGCGGGAGGCTGAGGCAGGAGAATGGCGTGAACCCCAGGGGGCAGAGCCTGCAGTGAGCCGAGATCACGCCACTGCACTCCAGCCTGGGCGACAGAGCGAGACTCCTTCTCAAAACAACAACAACAACAACAACAACAACAAAAAACAGAAACAAAAATATTATGCAGAATAAAAGAAGCCTTACCTGAAAACATCACATTCTGGTTGATTTCATTTACATGAATTTCTAGAAGTAGTAATTTAACACAATATGATAGAAATTCGAGTTGTGGATGCCTCAGATGGCAGGGGTGGGAGGAAGGCACGGAGAGGAAGTGACTGAAAAGAGGCACAGGAGAACTTCCTGAGGTTATGAAGATTTCCTGTATTTTTTTTTTTTTTAATTATACTTTAGGGTTTTAGGGTACAGGTGCACAATGTGCAGGTTTGTTACATATGTATCCATGTGCCATGTTGATTTCCTGCACCCATTAACTCGTCATTTAGCATTAGGTGTATCTCCTAATGCTGTCCCTCCCCCCTCCCCCCACCCCACAACAGGCCCCGGAGTGTGATGTTCCCCTTCCTGTGTCCATGAGTTCTCATTGTCCAATTCCCACCTATGAGTGAGAACATGCGGTGTTTGGTTTTTTGTCCTTGCGATAGTTTACTGAGAATGATGTTTTCCAGTTTCATCCATGTCCCTACAAAGGACACGAACTCATCATTTTTTATGGCTGCATAGTATTCCATGGTGTATATGTGCCACATTTTCTTAATCCAGTCTATCGTTGTTGGACATTTGGGTTGGTTCCAACTCTTTGCTATTGTGAATAGTGCCGCAATAAACATACGTGTGCATGTGTCTTTATAGCAGCATGATTTATAGTCCTTTGGGTATATACCCAGTAATGGGATGGCTGGGTCAAATGGTATTTCTAGTTCTAGATCCCTGAGGAATCGCCACACTGACTTCCACAATGGTTGAACTAGTTTACAGTCCCACCAACAGTGTAAAAGTGTTCCTATTTCTCCACATCCTCTCCAGCACCTATTGTTTCCTGATTTTTTAATGATGGCCATTCTAACTGGTGTGAGATGGTATCTCACTGTGGTTTTGATTTGCATTTCTCTGATGGCCAGGGATGATGAGCATTTCTTCATGTGTCTGTTGGCTGCATAAATGTCTTCTTTTGAGAAGTGTCTGTTCATGTCCTTTGCCCACTTTTTGATGGGGTTGTTTGTTTTTTTCTTGTAAATTTGTTTGAGTTCATTGTAGATTCTGGATATTAGCCCTTTGTCAGATGAGTAGGTTGCAAAAATTTTCTCCCATTCTGTAGGTTGCCTGTTCACTCTGATGGTAGTTTCTTTTGCTGTGCAGAAGCTCTTTAGTTTAATGAGATCCCATTTGTCCATTGTGGCTTTTGTTGCCATTGCTTTTGGTGTTTTAAACATGAAGTCCTTGCCCACGCCTATGTCCTGAATGGTATTGCCTAGGTTTTCTTGTAGGATTTTAATGGTTTTTGGTCTAACATATAAGTCTTTAATCAATCTTGAATTAATTTTTGTATAAGGTGTAAGGAAGGGATCCAGTTTCAGCTTTCTACATATGGCTAGCCAGTTTTCCCAGCACCATTTATTAAATAGGGAATCCTTTCCCCATTTCTTGTTTTTGTCAGGTTTGTCAAAGATCAGATAGTTGTAGCTATGCGGCGTCATTTCTGAGGGCTCTGTTCTGTTCCATTGATCTATGTCTCTGTTGTGGTACCAGTACCATGCTGTTTTGGTTACTGTAGCCTTGTAGTATAGTTTAAAGTCAGGTAGCGTGATGCCTCCAGCTTTGTTCTTTTGGCTTAGGATTGACTTGGCGATGCGGGCTCTTTTTTGGTTCCATATGAACTTTAAAGTAGTTTTTTCCAATTCTGTGAAGAAAGTCATTGGTAGCCTGATGGGGATGGCAATGAATCTATAAATTACCTTGGGCAGTATGGCCATTTTCACGATATTGATTCTTCCAACCCATGAGCATGGAATGTTCTTCCATTTGTTTGTATCCTCTTTGATTTCATTGAGCAGTGGTTTGTAGTTCTCCTTGAAGAGGTCCTTCACATCCCTTGTAAGTTGGATTCCTAGGTATTTTATTCTCTTTGAAGCAATTGTGAATGGGAGTTCACTCATGATTTGGCTCTCGGTTTGTCTGTTATTGGTGTACAAGAATGCTTGTGATTTTTGTACATTAATTTTGTATCCTGAGACTTTGCTGAAGTAGCTAATCAGCTTAAGGAGATTTTGGGCTGAGACAATGGGGTTTTCTAGATATACAATCATGTCATCTGCAAACAGTGACAATTTGACTTCCTCTTTTCCTAGTTGAATACCCTTTATTTCCTTCTCCTGCCTGATTGCTCTGGCCAGAACTTCCAGTACTATGTTGAATAGGAGCGGTGAGAGAGGGCATCCCTGTCTTGTGCCAGTTTTCAGAGGGAATGCTTCCAGTTTTTGCCCATTCAGTATGATATTGGCTGTGGGTTTGTCGTAGATAGCTCTTATTATTTTGAGATACGTCCCATCAATACCTAATTTATTGAGAGTTTTTAGCATGAAGCGTTGTTGAATTTTGTCAAAGGCCTTTTCTGCATCTATTGAGATAATCATGTGGTTTTTGTCTTTGGTTCTGTTTATATGCTGGATTACATTTATTGATTTGTGTATGTTGAACCAGCCTTGCATCCCAGGGATGAAGCCCACTTGATCATGGTGGATAAGCTTTTTGATGTGCTGCTGGATTCGGTTTGCCAGTATTTTATTGAGGATTTTTGCATCAATGTTCATCAAGGATATTGGTCTGAAATTCTCTTTTTTGGTTATGTCTCTGCCAGGTTTTGGTATCAGGACGATGCTGGCTTCATAAAATGTGTTAGGGAGGATTCCCTCTTTTTCTATAGATTGGAATAGTTTCAGAGGGAATGGTACCAGTTCCTCCTTGTACCTCTGGTAGAATTCAGCTGTAAATCCATCAGGTCCTGGACTCTTTTTGGTTGGTAAGCTATTGATTATTGCCACAATTTCAGAACCTGTTATTGGTCTATTCAGAGATTCAACTTCTTCCTGGTTTAGTCTTGGGAGGGTGTATTTGTCGAGGAATTTATCCATTTCTTCTAGATTTTCTAGTTTATTTGCATAGAGGTGTTTGTAGTATTCTCTGATGGTAGATTGTATTTCTGTGGGATCGGTGGTGATATCCCCTTTTTCGTTTTTTATTGCATCTATTTGATTCTTCTCTCTTTTCTTCTTTATTAGTCTTGCTAGCGGTCCATCAATTTTGTTGATCTTTTCAAAAAACCAGCTCCTGGATTCATTAATTTTTTGAAGGGTTTTTTGTGTCTCTATTTCCTTCAGTTCTGCTCTGATTTTAGTTATTTCTAGCCTTCTGCTAGCTTTTGAATGTGTTTGCTCTTGCTTTTCTAGTTCTTTTAATTGTGATGTTAGGGTGTCAATTTTGGATCTTTCCTGCTTTCTCTTGTGGGCATTTAGTGCTATAAATTTCCCTCTACACACTGCTTTGAACGTGTCCCAGAGATTCTGATAGGTTGTGTCTTTGTTCTCGTTGGTTTCAAAGAACATCTTTATTTCTGCCTTCATTTCATTATGTACCCAATAGTCATTCAGGAGCAGGTTGTTCCGTTTCCATGTAGTTGAGCGGTTTTGAGTGAGTTTCTTAATCCTGAGTTCTAGTTTGATTGCACTGTGGTCTGAGAGACAGTTTGTTATAATTTCTGTTCTTTTACATTTGCTGAGGAGAGCTTTACTTCCAACTATGTGGTCAATTTTGGAATAGGTGTGGTGTGGTGCTGAAAAAAATGTATATTCTGTTGACTTGGGGTGGAGAGTTCTGTAGATGTCTATTAGGTCCACTTTATGTAGAGCTGAGTTCAATTCCTGGATATCCTTGTTAACTTTCTGTCTCGTTGATCTGTCTAATGCTGACAGTGGGGTGTTAAAATCTCCCATTATTATTGTGTGGGAGTTTAAGTCCCTTTGTAGGTCACTGAGGACTTGCTTTATGAATCTGGGTGCTCCTGTGTTGGGTGCATATATATTTAGGATAGTTAGCTCTTCTTGTTGAATTGATCCCTTTACCATTATCTAATGGCCTTCTTTGTCTCTTTTGATCTTTGTTGGTTTAAAGTCTATTTTGTCAGAGACTAGGATTGCAACCCCTGCCTTTTTTTGTTTTCCATTTGCTTGGTAGATCTTCCTCCATCCCTTTATTTTGAGTCTATGTGTGTCTCTGCACGTGAGATGGGTTTCCTGAATACAGCACACTGATGGGTCCTGACTCCTTATCCAGTTTGCCAGTCTGTGTCTTTTGATTGGAGCATTTAGCCCATTTACATTTAACGTTAATATTGTTATGTGTGAATCTGATCCTGTCATTATGATGTTAGTTGGTTATTTTGCTCGTTAGTTGCTATAGTTTCTTCCTAGCCTTGATGGTCTTTACCATTTGGCATGTTTTTGCAGTGGCTGGTACCGGTTGTTCCTTTCCATGTTTAGTGCTTCCTTCAGGAGCTCTTTTAGGGCAGGCCTGGTGGTGACAAAATCACTCAGCGTTTGCTTGTCTGTAAAGTATTTTATTTCTTCTTCACTTATGAAGCTTAGTTTGGCGGGATAGGAAATTCTGGGTTGAAAATTCTTTTCTTTAAGAATGTTGAATATCGGCCCCCACTCTCTTCTGGCTTGTAGAGTTTCTGCCGAGAGATTAGCTGTTAGTCTGATGGGCTTCCCTTTGTGGGTAACCCGACCTTTCTCTCTGGCTGCCCTTAACATTTTTTCCTTCATTTCAACTTTGGTGAATCTGACAATTATGTGTCTTGGAGTTGCCCTTCTCGAGGAGTATCTTTGTGGTGTTCTCTGTATTTCCTGAATCTGAATGCTGGCCTGCCTTGCTAGATTGGGGAAGTTCTCCTGGATAATATCTTGCAGAGTGTTTTCCAACTTGGTTCCATTCTCCCCATCATTTTCAGGTACACCAATCAGACGTAGGTTTGGTCTTTTCACATAGTCCCAAATTTCTTGGAGACTTTGTTCATTTCTTTTTATTCTTTTTTCTCTAAACTTCCCTTCTCTCTTCATTTCATTCATTTCATCTTCCATCAGCGATACCCTTTCTTCCAGTTGATCACATCTGCTACTGAGGCTTCTGCAATCTTTGCGTAGTTCTCGAAACTTGGCTTTCAGCTCCTCCATCTCCTTTAAGCCCTTCTCTCCATTGGTTATTCTAGTTATCCATTCTTCTAATATTTTTTCAAAGTTTTTAACTTCTTTGCTATTGTTTTGAATTTCCTCTCGTAGCTCAGAGTAGTTTGATCGTCTGAAGCCTTCTTCTCTCAACTCATCAAAGTCATCCTCCATCCAGCTTTGTTCCGTTGCTGGTGAGGAACTGCGTTCCTTTGGAGGAGGAGAGGTGCTCTGTTTTTTAGAGTTTCCAGTTTTTTTGGTCTGTTTTTTCCCCATCTTTGTGGTTTTATCTACTTTTTGTCTTTGATGATGGTGATGTACAGATGGGTTTTTGGTGTGGATGTCCTTTCTGTTTGTTAGTTTTCCTTCTACCAGACAGGACCCCTCAGCTGCAGGTCTGTTGGAGTTTACTAGAGGTCCACTCCAGACCCTGTTTGGCTGGGTGTCAGCAGCGGTGGCTGCAGAACAGCGGATTTTCGTGAGACCACAAATTCAGCTGTCTGATAGTTCCTCTGAAAGTTTTGTCTCAGAGGAGTACCCGGTTGAATGAGGTGTCAGTCTGTCCCTACTGGGGGGGTGCCTCCCAGTTAGGCTGCTCAGGGGTGAGGGACCCACTTTAGGAGGCAGTCTGTCCGTTCTCAGATCTCCAGCTGCGTGCTGGGAGAACCACTACTCTCTTCAAAGCTGTCAGTCAGACAGGGACATTTAAGTCTGTGGAGGTTCTTGCTGAGTTTTTGTTTGTGCCCTGCCCCCAGAGGTGGAGCCTACAGAGGCATGCAGGCCTCCTTGAGCTGTGGTGGGCTCCACCCAGTTCGAGCTTCCTGGCTGCTTTGTTTACCTAAGCAAGCCTGGGCAATGGCGGGCGCCCCTCCCCCAGCCTCGCTGCCGCCTTGCAGCTTGATCTCAGACTGCTGTGCTAGCAATCAGCGAGACTCCGTGGGCATAGGACCCTCCGAGCCAGGTGCGGGACACAATCTCCTAGTGTGCCGTTTTCCAGGCCCGTTGGAAAAGCGCAGTATTAGGATGGGACTGACCCGATATCCCAGGTGCCGTCTGTTTCCCCTTTCTTTGACTAGGAAAGGGAACTCCCTGACCCCTTGCGCTTCCCAAGTGAGGCAATGCCTCGCCCTGCTTCAGCTCGCGCACAGTGCGCTTCACTGACTGTCCTGCACCCACTGTTAGGCACTCCCTAGTGAGATGAAACCGGTACCTCAAGCAGAAATGCAGGAATCACCCGTCTTCTGTGTCGCTGGGGCTGGGAGCTGGAGACTGGAGCTGTTCCTATTCGGCCATCTTGGCTCCACCAGATTTCCTGTATTTTGTCTAGCATAGTGGTTATGTGGATATTTACATTTGTCAAAACTCATCAAGCTGTGCACTTATAACTGCTACCTTTTATTACATGTAATTTCAAATGAAGTAAACTGTCCATTTCCTACCCAGATGCTTAGAGTTTTTAAGAGAAATAGATTTCCAACGTGTGTGAAGAAAGAGGATAAAAAAATCTATTTTTAAAATTACCAAAGCATTCTACACTTGCTTTTTCATTGCCAAAGCAGATCACAAAGGAATGTGATTATGACACAAAAGGACCAAATAAAGGGACCGGGGATATTGCAGAGGTACTCAAAAATTTTATTTTATATCTACTTTTATGTACCTGACTATTAATTTTAATATTTCTTGAGGTTTTTGGGCATTGTGAAGGAAGGATACTATACCTCTCAGCCAGCTGCCTGAGGAGAATGCCTGGGACTGCATGTGCCTGGCCCATTTGAGAGAGAGCAGAGCTTTTCTGGCTCTGAGACTGCACACAGCCTGCTCAGCACGGGGCCTCTGCACTCCCAGCCTGTTCTCAGTACTGTCGAAATGTCCTAGAAAGTCTAGATAACTGCTTACAAATGATCAAGAAACAATTTCCTCTCTGACCACATATTCTTTCTACCCCTTCCACATAATTTTTTTTCACTAAACCAAACTTTGCCTCACTATGGCTTCTTACCTTTATAATCTTGCTCTAGTTTCTTGGGTTATCAGTTTCTCTACCTTGCCTGAACTCCATATTAAGATAATTTAATGATGCAATCAACGACATCTTAGAAATTAGTTTGTCAATATTCTACCCAAAGACAATAATACTGCGTACATTCAGAGTAGCCCTCGTGTTATATATTTTTCTGTTCCTAAACTTAACTGATCTTTTTCTGATTTAGATCTCTACATATCACTCTTTCTACCTTTTAGTTACACCCTCCCTGCTAAAAAGGTGAAATATTTTAATTCTTTTTTTAACTTTCCATTTGTAGATACTCCTTCAAGCATTCATTTACTGTTTTGACCTCAATACCAATACCTTCAAGCATTCACTTAATTGCTTTAACCTCTTAATACCAATAGATAAGCCAATAACCCAATAACTTTATTAATCTTACTTTCCAATTCCTTGACATAAGTTTCTTCTTCTCCTTTCTTTTTCTGTTCTGATAAGAAAAAAAAAACAAACAAAGGAAACTCATCAGGAAACTCATGTTAAATTATGACCTTTTTTGTTCCTCGTTTAAAAAGAAGAACAATGACTCCCCATTGCCAAAATAATATATTAATATAATATGTGTCAGTCAAGCCTTTCTTAACTGGTCCAAATACAACTTTCTAAGTATTTTTCCTGCTGTTTTCCATTATGTGGATAATCCACAATGGGCTGTTTGCAGGTCCTCAAAATCATAGAATTTTCCTACTTTGAGGATACCTATCAGTTGTTACCTGGTAAGTGTGACTATTGTTATAAATATCTCAAAAAGTAATTTGACAAGTGTCAGGAGGCTGGAAAATTGTCTTCTTTTTAGACCAGAATTGTTTTTTGGAATCTAGCAAGGAAAAATAATTATAGATACATTAGAAAGAAAGAAGAATGTTTAGGCCAAACACACAATTTAAATATTTATATATTAATTATTTTTTATTGGAACTTTTTACAATACAATAATTCCCAAAACTTGGCAAATCTATATAAAGCTTAAATGTCTACTGCCATCTGATTTAAAAATAATTTAAATTTGGGGCCAGGTATGGTGGCTCATGTCTGTAATCCTAGCACTTTGGGAAATTGAGGTGGGGAGACTGCTTGAGCTCAGGAGTTCGAGATCAACTTGGGTTATGTGGTGAAATCCCCATCTCTACCAAAAATATAAAAACTTGGCCGGGCGTGGTGGTGCACATCTGTTGTCCCAGCTACTCAGGAGGCTGAGGTGGGATGATCACTTGAGCCCGGGAGGTGGAGGCTGCAGCGAGCTGAGATCCTGCCACTGCACTCCAGCCTGGGTAACAAACAGAGTGAGACCTCATATCAAAATAAATAAATAAATAAATAAATAAATAAATAAATAAATAAATAGCTTTAAATTTGGTAATACTTCATTTCTAACATCCATTTTTCTTCTCTCTCATATAAAGATATCAAGGTATTAGGTAAGCTATTTTTAAAAATCAGAAAGTTTAAAAGGTATTTTTCTTTTTTCTGTTTTTGAGATGGTCTCACTCTGTCTCCCAGGCTGGAGTGCAGTGGCGTGATCTTGGCTGACTGCAACATCCGCCCCCCAGGTTCAAGCGATTCTCCTGCCTCAGCCTCCCAAGTAGCTGGGATTACAGGCTCCTGCCACCATTCACGGCTAATTTTTTTTTGTATTTTTAGTAGAGACCATGTTTCACCATGTTGGCCAGGCTGATTTCGAACTCCTGACCTCAAGTGATCTGCCCACCTCAACCTCCCAAAGTGCTAGGATTACAGGTGTGAGCTGCCAAGTGGCCAGAATTTTTCCAGGCAACAATTGTCCTTCCTTTTACTCCTATTTCATCCTACTCTCCACATGCAATTGCGTTCAATTCTGTTAGTACATTTTTCAGATGTTTACATTCATATCTCTAAATAATAAGAGCATATTGCTATGAGACTTTCAAAACAGAATCATGATATATTTGTTTGAGAAATGCTAACACAGAAGACAATGAGTTTTCTAGTGGGAATTTATAAATTAAGAGTGGGATTTATAAATTAGGAATTTCTAATGGGAATTTATAAATCTCACAAATTAGGAGATTAGAGCAGGATATGTCCAGGTGGAAGTATGACTTCGCAGTCTCTAGGACATAGCCCATGACACTACCCTTGGTAAGAGAACACATCACCAAGAGGCACAAGGACACTTTTATCTCTTTCTGGAAGTGAACTGTCCATTAATATGCAATAAAGAGTCACTAAAAAACAAAAACATAAGCTGGAATTGAAATCTCTGTGATTAGGTAGTTCTTATAAACAGGGAGATTTCAATGCAGAGCAAATAGGTGGCCACTTTTTGCTTTTTAATCAGAGAAGGTCCTTCCTTCCTTTTTCTTTATATTTATTAACATGGCAGTTGGTTTTCTGGAGTTGCATAGGGAAAAAGTGCTAAGGGGCCTCAGTATCAGAGGCAGAGTTTTATTTAGGGATTCAGTTCCCAGTAGGAGCTCTCAATTTGTCCTCCTCTAATGCCTGATATCCCATGCCAGAAGTCCTTCTGATTCCGTTTTTTAGAGAAAAATAGGTCGGGCGCGGTGGCTCACGCCTTTAATCCCAGTACTTTGGGAGGCCCAGGCAGGCAGATCTCCTGAGGTCAGGAGTTCGAGACCAGCCTGACCAACATGGAGAAACTCCGTCTCTACTAAAAATACAAAAATTAGCCAGGTGTGGTGGCACGTGCCTGTAATCCCAGCCACTCAGAAGGCTGAGGCAGGAGAATCGCTTGAACTCGGGAGGCAGAGGTTACAGTGAGCTGAGATCATGCCACTGCACTCCAGCCTGGGCAACACAGCGAGACTCTGTCTCAAAAAAAAAAAAAAGAAAAGAAAAGAAAAGAACGTCATGTCTAAAGGGACAGGAAACAAAGATGGAGCCTGAGCACTCCCTTCTACAACAAACTGTTGATTAATTTTCACTCCCTATGGCATTCCTACTTTCTGCAGTACCAGCAATTCCTGACTCTTTAATCACCTAACTTCAAAATGGATTCCAGTGGAGAAATCAGGGTCTTGTTGGTACATCCCCTGCAAGCACTTGGGTTGGATTCTCTGCTAAGTCATTTACCTATCTATCATTTGCTCTGTACATTTGGTGCAAGTTACAAATGACTACTTGTTTTCATCAGTGGTGAAGCTTCTATTTCTTATTTGTGTGTAATATATAGAGGTGTGGTTTTGGGGAAGAGAGATGTGGCATATCCTTTACACTGCCATCTTGAATCCAAAATTTGGCATAATCATATTTAGACATGTAGATGCTGACTCCAAGATGCTCAAGTGGACACAGTAAACATAATGCATCAATAATATGATTTGGATGTTTGTCTTCTCCAAATCTTATGCTGAAATGTGATTTTAGGCAGGTATGGTGGCTCATGCCTATAATCCCAGCACTTTGGGAGGCCGAGGTGGGTGGATAACCTGAGGTCAGGAGTTCAAGACCAGCCTGGCCAACATGGTGAAACCCTATGCCTACAAAAATTAGCCAGGCGTGGTGGCGGGTACCTGCACTCCCAGCTACTCAGGAGGCTGAGGAGGGAGAATCTCTTGAACCTGGGAGGCAGAGGTTGCAGTGAGCTGAGATCATGCCACTGCACTCCAGCCTGGGTGACAGAGCGAGACTCCGTCTCAAAAAAAACGTGATTTCAATTTTGGAGATGACACCTGGTGGGAGGTGATTAGATCATGGGGTTGGATCCCTCATATATGGTTTGGCACCATTATCTTGGTGATGAGTGAGTTCTCAGTTAGTTTACATATCTGGTTGTTTAAATGCCAGGAACCTCCTCCCTTCTCTCTCTCTTTTGCTCCCTCTCCCTATCATATGAGAAATCTGCTACTGCTGCCATGATTTGAAGCTTCCTGAGGTCCTCACCAGAAGCAGATGCTGGCACCATGCTTCTTGTACAGCCTGAAGAACTATCAGGCAATTAAATCTCTTTGCTTTTTAAGTTACCGAGCCTCAGATATTTCTTTATAACAAGGCAAAATGACCTATCACAGTATACTGGGTACCTAGTTATCAGAAGCCCTGAAATGTATCCAATATTTTCATGGCCCACAAACTACTATAAAAAAGCCAGATGAGAAACCCAAAGAAAATTGAAAGCTTCTTTTCTTCTGCCTCTCCTTTAATGACCCTTGCTAAATAATGTGGGATGTGGATTTTTATAATGGGATGAAGTCACATTGATAAAGAAAGAAATAAAGTTGATTGAAACTCAAATGATGTATGATTAGGAAAAATGTTTTACTCCATTTGATATATTATTAGGAAAAATGTTTTACTCCATTTAGCCGGATTTTGGAAATCACATTGCCTGACTGTCTATCATGCCACTAGGCATTATGAATTCAATAAAGTTTCCTTAGGTTCTACAAGACTGACTGGTCTCGGTCTCTATCTTCTCTTGATCGCCCTGGATTCCCCAGGGAGACCTCAACCACTAAAGAAGGAGAGACTCCAAGGAGGAATCGCAATGTGTTTGTAAGAAATCACATTCATTAAGGCTAGGGGAAAATGCGGGAAAATACTTATAGAATAGGGACAAGGAGAAACATCAGAAAAAATGCATTAAATAAAATATTACTTTAGTTTTCTCTCATCTATATGTAAAAAGTTTTGAAGAAAATATACCACCATGCTAAACAGTAATTATATTTTGGTGATTCCAAATAATTTTTTTATTATTATTTTTCTGTATATTTGAAATAATATTCAATGAATATCTGTGACTTTTAACGTATGCGTTATTTTATTGACTCAAACACCACTTCCTCTCTGCTTGTTCTCCTAATGTACTCAGTTGAAATGATGTTTCGCTCCTTTAAAACCTCTAAAATTTGTTTTATTACAGCTTTTATGATGTTTATTACATATATCCCTGTAATTTAATTAACTACTGGGATTTTTATATTTTTTATTTGTTTTTCCACTTAAGATGCAACATTTAGTAGCATGTGTCTTAGCATTCTTTACAGTGCCAAGCACAGTATATGACATATAGGGTTTGCTCCCACGTGTGTGTAGATGACTAAATGAGCTGACTGTTTTGTAAGCCCCACGGTCATTCTGGTAAGTTGCTGGACCGTCCATGAGCAGGTTGCCTAATATGGATTTTCCTTCCAAAACGTCATGCTGTGGAAGCTTCCCATTATAAAACTCACCATATTTATTACACCCCAGAGGTAGGGATTTTTTTCCTGTTTGCTTTTATCAAATGTTTATCCTTTTTTATCCATGTCGGTTGCCATAGAAGCAGCTCTAATACAGAGCTGAACATATCACAGGAATTCATACACACACAGACTGGTAACTACAGTGGTGGAAGCTTGCTTATGGCACCAAATGAGTGTTTTCACTTGTCCTGAACTGCCTCCTTTTTTCAAGTCCAGGTGCCCTCACTGCGTTAATGAAGGTGCTTGTCTGTCAACGTAGTATTGTAAAGTTAGAAAGATATGTGTAGCATAGACTAAATTCCTGACTGCATTTGATGTGATATTTCTAAGCACCACAATAACTAGAGTCTTTTAATTTTTAATTAACTGTACCAGTTCTTTCCTTTTTGTTGAGACTCTGCCACTTCTAAATTTTCTAAAAGACAATGGCCATGTGATAGCCTAACACTCAGAGTCCTCTGATCTGACCTCTCTTGCCTCCAAAATAATGATTATACTCTTCATAATCAGATATATAGCCATCATTTCTGTTCACTTTTTCTAAGAAAGCAGTGCTGCAGTCTTCCTGATATGTTATCTCTGTGATATTTTCGTAATGTCTTTCCCTTTGTATTTTACTTCTCTTGCTCGGCCTATTGAAAATGGGAAATTTTAGGAGTTCAGAGTCAAGGATCATAGAATATTCTGTGGTGGGAAGGACTAGAGAGACTATTGCAACATTTTCATTATATTTGTGTGTAAATTGTGGCTTAGAGAGTGAAAGTTAACTTTCAAAGGCCCTACGGTGAGTAAAAGATATATTTTTTATAACTAGCATGTTCTGATTTTTAATCCAAGATTTATTCACTACTTCTTGCTTGACATCAGCATGAGTTTTAAGCAAAGAAATTGGATCTGCTTTAAGTTAAAAACCAACCAACCAGCCAACCAACCAACCAACCAACCAACCAACCAACCAACCAACAATCCTTTCTGTATTTAAAAGATATGGGAGTTTGTCAAGAGAAATAGAGAAGGGCTTGAAGCTTGGAGTGAATTATATCAAATTCCTCACAGTTCTCTAAAGTGCCATATACCGCATTCTTCATGTCTTTTTGTCATTTCTTGTGACATTTTTCTTCTTTTTTTACACCTAGTGGCCATCCCTTGCTATTTAAGTATCAACTCAACAGTTCAACATCTCTTCTTCAGGTGCTTTTGAAGCAGCTAGGTTCCTTTTCCTGTAAACTTCTGTACTATAGCACTTGCACCATCACACAATTTTATGCATTAAAGATTTCATACATTCATTTTGTCAAATATTAATTGAGAACCTACTGTGTGCTTTTCAGAGTTATAAGTCCTATGATACCACGATGAGTAAAGAAGGAAAAGAAGATAATTGAACTGAAAGAAACTTCTGTTTACTTGGAAAGTTCACAGTATGTTTTTGTCAGCTGAGACATCAGGCTGTTAGATTGCTGAGGACAGGGATTGAGCTTTATTCATTGTTATGTTCCCAGACTATAGTGTAACTCGTAAAATTTAAGACATACTTATTGAAAGAACCAATGGATGAATAAATCAGATACAAAGTGTAAGTACCATAAAATGCAAAGAAAAAGAAATGTTGATGCAGGCTAAAGTATTTTTAGTTTACTTCATCAGTCATTTGAGACTATCGTTTGGAATTAAAACCACAGAGTCTTAGAAAGGAAATAAAGGAGAAGAGGAAGAATTCAGGGCAGGAAAAAAAAAGCATGACCAAAGTCATAAAATGGAGGTTTAGAACTCAAGTAATATTCATGAATATGGATGACAACAATTATAGCCATTAGACAGATAATAATACAAAGATAAATTAGGAACAATTTGTGAAGAAATTTATTCATTTTAGTATTAACTTTACATAATATCTTATTTTCAGTAGCAAAATGTCTGGCTTATTCTGGGACTACTGAGAAAAATAAGCATATATATAAAATATGTATATTTTATATTGTATATTTAAAAACAGTATTTTAAGATATGCCTATGAAGAGACAATATGTTTGGCCTTTTAAAAGACCACATTCTAACTAGGGGAATAGTGAGTTCCTATTAGTCTATAAAGATTGACCTACTGACAGATTATCCATTCAATGGGAAGATATTATATATAAATTGCTTTTCTAGGATTTTGGATATTTTGCGGCCAATCATCCATATGTCTGACAAATTCATTTATATCAGTAGTTCAAATTTGAAAAGGAGTAAGCAGACATAATGTATTACCAATAAAAAAAAAACATAAAATCAACATGGTCACATATGTATTGAAACTAGACTAGATATTTGATGGATGAATATATATGAAAAAAACATTAAAACTAATAATAAAAAAACTACAGTCTTACATTAGGCAGAGGAATACCTATTTTTATTTTTCTCAGCTCTTATCTTTTTTCTTCCCAATTTAAAGAATGTATAGAGAAGAGAAATCTTACTAGGACACAGAATTCCCCAGATCGTCATACAGCCAAGGACCATAAATATAGCCAAGGTCTTGTTGTAACATTTTCCTCATCATATGTTTATTTGTTCTTTTTCCTTGGTCAATGCCTAGAACTGTGCATAGGTGATCGGATATATGAAACAAAACATGATTATGTTATTCTATAGCATGGCCAAATATTTTTATTTTTTTGAGAGGGAGTCTCACTCTGTCACCCAGGATGGAGTGCAATGGCATGATCTCTGCTCACTGAAACCTCCACCTCCCAGGTTCAAGTGATTCTCCTGACCCAACCTCCTGAGTAGCTGGGATTACAGGAGCACACCACCACGCCTGGCTAATTTTTGTATTTTTAGTAGAGACGGGGTTTCACCATGTTGGTCAGGCTGGTCTTGAACTCCTGACCTTGTGATGCTCCAGCCTCAGTCTCTGAAAGTGCTGGGATTATAGGCGTGAGCCACCGTGCCTGGCCAAAGAATTCTTATAAGTAAATCATTACCAGCACTTGTTTGAAAAGTATATAAACACATATTTACACCAAAAACAGCCATCATTAGCAATCCAAATGCAAAAAGCAAGACTATAATTTCATACTTCATCGTGTAACATTTAAAAGCAATTAAATTATAATCATTTTATATATATTTCCAGGGAGAAATATCTTTGAGACAGCACACTGGAGCAATACATAATATATAAATAATTGAACTGAACCCAAAGCACTCATTTTTGAGAGAAAAAAATGCTTCAAATGCCATAGACAAAAGAAAAATTTATCTCTATTGTTTATCTTTATTTAAAACCTTTAAACTTCAATGTAAATATCTGAGAGCAAAAAAGTGGGATAATTTTTCCTCTGAAAAAGACAAGTTGAAACAAAAATTATTTACAGAAGGATAATAAATTTAGGGAGAAATCTCAAGCTTAATGTGGCCTCAATTATGGGAAAAACTGAAAAAAAAATTTTCTCTAGGATTTTCTTCTTTAAATTTTCTGAAGCTTTATCAATATCTTTCAAGAACAATATGGATAAAATGAGATCCTTAGCCTTAATCAGGATTATATTCTAATAAAATGGACTTAATTCATTTAAAATGTTTTCTCTCTTCAGTAATCCTTATTTTAAATGAATGCTACAGATTCATGGAAACAAATAACTGAAACACAATTGGAGTCAAGTCTTGGTTTTTCACACTGTTTCACCTCCATGTTTTATTTGTGGAGAATTCTTAATACAATAATGATTTTCCCTAGTCCCCAAACTTTTGGAGCTGTCTTCTCTTTATCCTTTTGTTGGCGATGGCATGAAAATTGAAAACTAATTTTAGGCTACCAACGACTCACACCTGTAATCCCAGAACTTTGGGAAGCTGAGGCAGGAGGAGCACTTAAAGCCAGGAGTTTGAGACCAGCCTAGGTGACATAGTGAGACCCTGTCTCTAAATAAAAAATTTAAAAAGAGATTAGCTGGGTGTAGTAGCAAACATTTATATTCCTAGCTACTCCAGACGCTGAGGTGGGAGGATGACCTGAGACCAGGAGTTTGAAGCTGCACTGAGCCATGATTAGACCACTATACTCCAGCCATTTTGAGAAGTGTCTGTTCATGTCCTTTGCCCACTTTTTAATGGGGTTGTTTGTTATTTTCTTGTAAATTTGTTTTAAGTTCCTTATAGATCCTGGATCTGCAGGATGTCTGTTCACTCTGATAATAGTTTGTGTGTGTGTGTGTGTGTGTGTGTGTGCAGAAGCTCTTTAGTTCAATTAGATCCCATTTGTCAATTTTTGCTTTTGTTGCAATTGCCTTTGATATTTTTACAATGAAATATTTCCCTGTGCCTATGTCCTGAACAGTATTGCCTAGATTTTCTTCTAGGGGTTTATAGTTTTGGATTTTAAGTCTTTAATCCACCTTGAGTTAACTTTTGTATAAGGTGTAAAGAAAGGATCCAGTTTCAATTTTCTGCATATGACTAGCCAGTTTTCCTAGTACCATTTATTAAATAGGAAATCCTTTCCCTATTGCTTGTTTGGTCAAGTTTGTCAAAGATCAGATAGTTGTAGATGTGTGGTCTTATTTCTGAGGTCTCTATTCTGTTCCATCGGTCCATGTGTGTTTTTGTACCAGTACTACACTGTTTTGGTTACTGTTACCTTGTAGTATATTTGAAGTTAGGTACCACCATGCCTCCAGCTTTGTTCTTTTTGCTTAGGATTGTCTTGGCTATATGGGCTCTTTTTTGCTTCCATATGAATTTTAAAGTAGTTTTTTCTAATTCTGTAAAGAATGTCAATAGTAGTTTCATGGGAATAGCATTGAATCTATAAATTATTTTGGGCAGTATGGCCATTTTTATGATATTGATTCTTTTATGATATTGATTCTTTTATGATATTGATTCTTTCTATCCATGAGCATGGAACGTTTTTTCATTTGTTTGTGTCCTCGCTGATTTCCTTGAGCAGTGGTTTGTAGTTTTCCTTGATGAGGTCCTTCACTTCCCTTGTTAGCTGTATTCCTAGGTATTTTATTCTCTGTAGCAATTATGAATGGGAGTTCATTCATGATCTGGCTCTCTGCTTGTTTCTTGTTGGTGTATAGGAATGCCTGGAATTTTTGCACATTTTTGAGTTTGTACCCTAAGAATTTGCTGAAGTTGCTTATCAGCTTAAGAAGCTTTGGGGCTGAGATGATGGGGTTTTCTAGATATAGGATCATGTCATCTGCAAACAGAGACAATTTGACTTTCTCTCTTCCTATTTGAATACGATTTATTTATTTCTCTTGCCTGATTGCCCTGGCCAATTAATTTAATTGTTATTAATTCTTAAATAACAATAACTAACAATTTTTGAGTGCTTATTATGCCCCATTCATTGCTCTTGATTGTTTTTGTATTTCATTTATGAGATAAAAACTATCGTTATTTTCTTTTTCAGACCAAAAAAAAAAAAAAAAATAGGCCCAAAGTGGTTAAGTAGATCTATCGAGATCACAAAACTAGAAAGTATTGAAGCTGGAATTCAAAATCAGGCAGTGTAACATCAGAGTTTACAATCATATTCATGCAGCCTGAAACTGCCTCACATGAGATATTTTAATTTATTTAAAAATTGTATATAGATGGTCTACTATTTGCCAGGTATAAAACAAGCACTGGCCTCCTGAAGTGCTGTAATTCCAGCTCTTTGGGAGGCTGAGGCAGGTGGATCACCTGAGGTCAGGAGTTTGAGACCAGCCTCGCCAATATGCTGAAACCCTGTCTCTACTAAAAATACAAAAACTAGCTGGGCATGACGGTGAGTGCCTGTAATCCCAGCTACTTGGGAGGCTGAGGCAGGAGAATTGCTTGAACTCAGGAGATGGAGGTTGCAGTGAGCCAACATGGTGCCACTGCACTCCAGCCTCGGCGACAGAGTGAGACTCCGTCTCAAAAACAAAGCAAAACAAAAAACAAACAAACAATAACAAAAAACAAACAAAACCAAAAAACAAACAGAAAAAAACAAGCACTGGCAATATAACAATCATCCACAGAAGAAAAATTAAGAAATTATTATGCTTTATAAATTCATCATTACTCTATGTCTACCCAAATGCAAACTAAAAATGACAAATAAGAAAATAATGTCCATTTGAGGTTTAATTAAGGTTTTTACAGTTTAGCTATGTGTTTGATCACAGAACAAACATGAGCACCTGTGAGTGTCAGTTTGTTTCACAAATAAAAATTTCTTTTTTGATATAATGAATGACTGAATAGATTTAATTTTCTTTCTGTCAGTCTGCATTGTTGATCTCATAAATGCATTTGCTTTGCTGTTTGCTTTTCCCTACATTTAATATATTTTTCTGCAATAATCTTTCCAATTTTACAGGATAAACTACCAGACGGCAGGGACCCTTTGTTTCAAGCAAGCTCAGTACATGGCCCAAGTGGGTGCTTGGTTAATAACTTTGAGCGTGACTCTAGTAAATTGGCAAGGTTTGAAAATGAAAGCTATTTTCAAACAGATGGAAACTGAATGGTAAGACAGATTTAACAGTTAATATGAAAGAACCAATTTCCTTGACAAAGAAACAGTGGGTGAATCAGAGCCACAAGGACAGCTTTAAACACCACCTACCTAAGAGAAACCCTCAAAGGAAACAGTTTATTTTAAAAGAAATTCAAAACAGACTGTGCTTGTTTCTCTTCCTGTCAGATACTCACATCATCTGAAAACTATTAATAAGTGACAAGAGTGCTAACAGTAATGTTCAAGATACTTAGCAAAAGTAGCTAAGCATCTGTTTTTGCCATTGAAACATTAGATAAGGATTTTTGTTTCCCATCAAGGTATTTCTACAGAAATTTAGCTAGCAAAATTTTGTATTTTCAGCTGCTGATAGTGTATTGGAATCTGATGCCGGCAAGACAGGTATGAGGCTGAGAGTATGTCCTTCTACATCAATCTGAATAAGCTCAGTGGCTATCTTGCTATATCAATCATCAATAGTCCTAAAGACCTTCACAGGCTAGAGGATTGCATTCCCACCTCATTGGCTATTACATTTAGTGACGACATCCTTGACTAAGAAGATTGAGATAGAAAAATATATCATAAATCGTATATGGGTTTCATGATTTTCCTGCATAAAATAAGCTGTTAATTATCTATTCTAGGATTCTAAAGACAAAATAGGAGGGCCTAGCATCATGAGACCATGCGCGCATGATTTCTACTGTCTGCTATGACAGTTTCTTCCACAACATTAAAGATTCTGTCACAAGTTTTGTCCTCAGAAGCTGCCAACTTCCTCTTAAAAAATAAACAAAAACAAAAATCCGCTGGAATTCTCATCCATTTTGGAAAAATTTATAATTGAAAGTCTGTTGAAGAAATGTTCAATTTCTTCTTTCTGATGTTCTTTCATACTAATTTCACTCCCTGAATAGTAAATAGAGAATTCCTCCTCATGAGAGCAGTTACGAAACTCTTATAAACACACAACTGGCTTGTAAAAGCAATGTACACATTAAAGATAACTTAACTTCCTAAAAGGACATTTGAAAAGGTCTTCTGAAAACATTAGGAGATGAGGAGGTAATGAAAATGCAGGAGATCTTTGATGATAATGTTGTTTGCTAGAGAATGGTATGAAATAGAAGTCAGGACAATGTCAGAGAGAATATTATTTACTGAAATCTGAAAACAACTTTATTGCAACACCGAGAAAGTTTCACTTTTAGATTCCATAACCCAGTGTGATCAGAGGATATTTGGATATTGAAGGAACAGGAAATAAAGCAGAGTCATTACTGAGTCTGCTTACCTGATGAAAAATTTTACACCACTGCCACAAAAATGAAGTTCATATCTACATATGCAAAGTATGTTTTAGCAAGGAGCAGAATTGAATATTTCATTCAATCCCTTATTCAGCAAATATTCCCTACCCTGTGATCATTTTATTTTATTGATTGGTAATAATATTAATCACTTAAAATATATGTACTTTGAATTCAGACAGACCTGGACTTCTGCTCTAGTTCTACCTTATACTAATAATAGCTGGATCTTGGGTACATGTGGAGGGTTGAATTATTTGCACCAATAATTAATCTATCTGTATCTACACCCTGAGCCAAGCTGCCTTTTGTCCCAGTAGAGATGAAATATACCACTCTTTTCCACTGATGTTGGACTATAGCATGTGTCTGTCATTGGCTGATGGATATTAACATTTGTGATATAAGCAGAAGTTTGACATGTGCTTAACATGGTTGAAATGGTTTGGCTTTCCTTTTCATACTTCTGTTATCACAAAGAGAAGAATATTCCTCTCCTAGTCCACTGTCCAAAGAAAGATGCTACAGAATAGAGCTGGATTCAGCCTGCAGCTTAACCAAGCCCAGCCTAGAGCAGTTGCCTCTCAGGTAATCCCCAGTTAACTGACAAATGCATGAGAGAAAATAAATGTTTTAAGCCATTGAACTTTTGAAGTTGTTTGCTATGCAGCAGTCGTAACTGATACAGCATGTAACTCAATCATTGTTAGGCCCAGTTTCTACATCTGAGCAAAATAGTTTCCAAAATGAGAACAATAGAAATACGTAATACATAGGATTACTATCATAATTATTGATGCTTTAAACACATATGTGTAAACATTGAAAACATTAGTTGCATTTCTATGTACTAACAATGAATACATAGACATTAAAATTAAAAATACGATAATATTTACATCACTCAAAAAAAAATTAACTGTAAATTTACCAAAAATGTAGAGGACTTGTATGCTGAAAACTACACAATGTTTGTGACAGAAATCACCTAATATCTAAATAAATGGAGAGACATTGTATTCATGAATTGGAAGACCAAAAATTAATAAAGACATGCATTCTACCCAAAATGATACACAGTTTTAACATAACTCCTACCAAATTCCTTTGGATATGGACAAGATTGTTTTAAAATTTATATGGAAATATACAAAATGGAAAAGCCAACAAATTTGAAAAAGAGGAATAAAACAGGAAGACCTTGTCTACCTAATTTCAAGAGGTATAATATAGCAACAGCAGTCAAGACTGCAGGATATTTGTGCAGAGACAAACACACAGATAAATTGAACAGCACACAGGAACCAGAAATAGACCAATGCAAACATGCCCAAAACAAATTTGACAAAAGTACAATTCAGTTGAGGAAAGATAGATTTCAACAAATAGTGCTAGAGCAAGTGGATATCCATAGACAAAGAAGAAGAAAAAAAGAAGCTTGGTCTAAGTCTCACATTTCAAGCAAAAACTAATTGAAAATGGAGAACAGACTTATATTCAAGATGTAAAACTATAAGCCAAAGCAAAATAGGAAAAAAATTTCAGAATCTAAGGCTAGAAAAAGGGCACCAAAAGCACAATCTATATAAGTGAAACGAAATCAATTGTACTTTATCAAAATTAAAATATTTTGCTCTGTCTGCAAAAAAATAAATACATAAATCCCCTGTTAAGAGAATGACTTCATGTCTAAAACACCAAAAGCAATGGCAACAAAAGCCAAAATTGACAAATGGGATCTCATTAAACTAAAGAGCTTCTGCACAGCAAAAGAAACTACCATCAGAGTGAACAGGCAACCTACAGAATGGGAGAAAATTTTTGCAACCTACTCATCTGACAAAGGGCTAATATCCAGAATCTACAATGAACTCAAACAAATTTACAAGAAAAAAACAAACAACCCCATCAAAAAGTGGGCAAAGGACATGAACAGACACTTCTCAAAAGAAGACATTTATGCAGCCAGAAAACACATGAAGAAATGCTCATCATCACTGGCCATCAGAGAAATGCAAATCAAAACCACAGTGAGATACCATCTCACACCAGTTAGAATGGCCATCATTCAAAAATCAGGAAACAATAGGTGCTGGAGAGGATGTGGAGAAATAGGAACACTTTTACACTGTTGGTGGGACTGTAAACTAGTTCAACCATTGTGGAAGTCAGTGTGGCGATTCCTCAGGGATCTAGAACTAGAAATACCATTTGACCCAGCCATCCCATTACTGGGTATATACCCAAAGGAGTATAAATCATGCTGCTATAAAGACACATGCACACGTATGTTTATTGCGGCACTATTCACAATAGCAAAGACTTGGAACCAACCCAAATGTCCAACAACAATAGACTGGATTAAGAAAATGTGGCACATATACACCATGGAATACTATGCAGCCATAAAAAATGATGAGTTCGTGTCCTTTGTAGGGACATGGATGAAACTGGAAAACATCATTCTCAGTAAACTATTGCAAGGACAAAAAACCAAACACCGCATGTTCTCACTCATAGGTGGGAATTGAACAATGAGAACTCATGGACACAGGAAGGGGAACATCACATTCCGGGTACTGTTGTGGGGTGGGGGGTGGGGGGGGCGGGGACAGCATTAGGAGATATACCTAATGCTAAATGACGAGCTAATGGGTGCAGGAAATCAACATGGCACATGGATACATATGTAACAAACCTGCACATTGTGCACATGTACCCTAAAACCTAAAGTATAATAATAAAAAAAAA